>NW_027532594.1:10206095-10382063 GCF_008692635.1 Crocuta crocuta
GGTTGAATTTGGCCTGAGGTTTGTAGTTTGCTAAGCCTGTTCTATCTATTGTATTACCAGAGAGGCTTGGATCCTTCAACAATATATTACTTAGTGTTGCCTTTTTTTTGCTCTTTCATTTTATATAACTGTAATCTTAATATACTTATTCTCTTGAGATTTGTATCTCTCAATATTGTTTTTCAGATTCATCATATTAATGTATATATGCCTGCAGTCAATTCAATCTCTTTGATGTAATATTTTATTTAAATGTTGTTACATTAAAAAAACATAGCAAAAGTTAAGTAAATGTTGTTACATTTTTCTAATGGGTGGGCACCAATTTATCTGTATGAATTATCCAAATATTGAAGACTCAGTAACGTTTCTTTTCCATTTCTATCTACCCAATTGGCCTTCAAAATGCTCCAAAATTAATCCACTGCCAATATTCCACAGATGTGAAGTATAGTCTCAGATAATTTTCTATTACATTAAAAGTGCTTTATGACATTAAAAAAATACCAGAATCAGATATATTTAGAGATCAAGGTGAATTGTAAGCTACTCTGTTTTGGTCCTCATTTCCTTAAGTGAAAATGTAGAAATCTTGGGGTGTAACCAGTATATTTCTCCTAATCTTGGAGGTACCCGAATATTTCATTCTCACTGCGGTCCACAATATATTAAATGGAATGCAAAATTTACTTTTATTAAGCGTTGACTAAACTCAGAAGTTTTAGGGGATCCTGGTACAGTGGCTGGGATTCTTTCGGATAAAAGAGACGTATCATTGACATTTTCAACAACCAGATGCTTTGTATAAAGAAACATATGGGAGGAATTATGTGCTGGAAATCTGGAGTGCAGAAAGTGGCCCTTTCACGTTGCTGAAAGTTCCAGGTGCTGCTTTGGAAGACACCCTCAGAAGAAAGGATGTTTACCCTCTGCTTTAGTGAAAAGAGGTCGCCAAATCCTTTGTTTCCCCTTTCAGACAATTTCACAACCAAATGATTCCCTGGGGGGATTGCCAAATTACAGGCTGAATCACCACAGTAAAAGGTAGTCATTAGTATCAAGTTTTAACATATTCCCTTGAAACAAGATTGAGGTAATGGTTGACCACCTCCTCTCACCTTTGATTAAGAGTTTAAGATCACCTCCCCTAACTTCTATTGTATACACTTGTCCAGTCTTCCATATTAGAACTTTCTTCCCATCAGTCTCATTTGTTTTCAGATTAACCTTGGTAATAACTGTCAAAATGTTTTCCATTTCTCTATCCATCATCAGTATCCCAGTATAAACTTCTCCTATGTTTTTTAAGGCTGAATGTGTACCACAGTGAGCAAAAGTAACAGTAAAGAGAAAAATGTATAAGGTTATATCTGGAGCCATACCATTGTGTACTGGCAGCGTTCGATGTACCTTCATATTGAATCCTTCTGTATTTATCTATATGATGTACAAAGTAATCTTCTAACTTCTGCTTACTTAATTTCAGTTTATGTAATATCACCTCCATCCAACCAAAAACTTGAGTGGCAATACTGTGCTAATTACAAACTATCTTTATACAAAAATGACATATGCATCATATAATCAATTCACTGATTCACTCCCAAGCTGAACAGAAGCCCGATGCTAACTACCTGAACCACCCAGGCACCCCTGATCTACTCCCAAGTTTTAGTGAACTTATTTAACTATCATGAAATATTGTCTTGTGACAGATGGGCCAGATTAAAAATAGATTAGAGGACACCTTATTTGAAATTTCTTCTTGAATTTTGCTTACCTGTCTTTAACACCTTTCTCTGAACCCTGTGTTTTTCACCAGCACTCTACTTTCTGTCTTGTTTACTGTGCTCATAATTCCAGTAATAGTGTACAGAATTTTGATTGAAAATTGCTTATTTATATATCTTTACTTCTCAATAAACTCTACTTACCTCCCTTTCTAACAATACATTTCTCATTTAACAATGCTAACAAATAGAAATTACTTGACTTCTCATTTTGATTAAGCTGAAAAACATTGTCAATTGTCAAGTGAACACAGGACTCCTATGTACACTAAATTGAAGGTTGAGGGTTTTGTTTTGTTTTGTTTTGTTTTGTTTTAGTTACTTGACCCTCTGTCGTTGTATGTGAGATTGAGCCTTTTCAATTTACTCAGAATGTCTGACTAGGCTAAATAGTGAGTATTCTTGGGCTTCCCCAGGGTATTTGTGCTGTCTGATGCATGATTCTTCTGCTGAAAAGTGACTAAATGAATTGAATCTGGAAATGATCTGCTGGACATGCTTCTCTTTTACATAACAACAAAATATACTTTGGGGATTCTGTATCATGTTATGTTAAAAAAAAAGAGACTTCTAGAAAAAATTGTCCATTATAAGAGGAGAAGAATTTTAAATATTATTAAGGTAACTTCTCTAGTTTATTATTAATTATAGTCTGTGTTTTTGAATTTTCAAATTCTTATTAAATACTTGGGATCAGTGTTTTCCTTGATTTAAAAGTGTTGCTTAGATAAGTGTAAACAACATGAACACAAATTAAGCATGAGTCTCAAATTTATGCTTTTAAAATTCTAGGTTCCAGAATAAAGATTGTGTGAAAGCCATCCTTTCACACCTGAAGCTAACTGAACTTGGAAGAGATGGCTGATGTATTTAGACTGCCAAGGTTGGATGCAAAGTGATTTTGCTAGTCCTTCTAGCAAAATCCACTCCAATCCACTTTTGACACTTCTCCACCCAATGCTGCTGACCAGAAGGCTCATACCTGAGGGTCAGTTCACCAGGGTTCCCTTGCTTTCTGCCTTCTCACTAGTGTCCGCTGATAGGAGGCACTGACAGGGGATCCCTGGGAAGGAGAAAAAAGGATTGTTTTTCCTGTCCCTCACCTGCTTTAGATGGCATTTCCTGGTGATAAATGGATCTCTCTATAATTACTAGAGATAGAAGACTAAGGGAACAAGATTAAATCCTGAATGGAGAAGGGATGGATAGAGGGAGGAAGAGGACCAGTTGTGGCATGGCCAAAGAGGGGCTTTGGGGTCAAACAAAATATTTAATTAGGCCTTCCTCCTAGTCTCAATGACACCATTGTATGAATTACTGAAAAATCCCCTTTCAAGAAGATGATTTTCTTTTTTCTTTTTTAATATTTTTAAAAATGTTTTTATTTATTTGAGAGAAAGAGACAGAGAGAGAGAGGGAGAGAGAGAAAGGGAGAAAGAGAGAGAGAGAGAGGGAGTGCAGTAATAGGGGTAGGGCAGAGAGAGTCTCAAGCAGACTCTATACTGTCAGTACAGAGTCAGATGAGGGGCTCACACCCACAGACCATGAGATCATGACCTGAGCTGAAATCGAGTTGGACACTTAACTCACTGGGCCATCCAGGCACCCCTCAAGAAGATGATTTTCAAGAAAACAGGTCTCTCAGAAGATATGGTGTAAATAGGTTCTTTTTCTGATCTTGACTGATGCAGTCTCTCACCAGGACTTGTCTTCTTGAGTGCAGCCTGGTCTAGATTTTGATCTCTCTTCAGCATCTCAGTGGGGAGCCTTTGTCTAGTGCACTGTATACACAACCACACCCTGTGATGTCTGTGTCTCCTGGAGTTTCACTAAATTTACTGTGTGGTAGGAAATTTGCACACTTTCCTCCATTTCCTCTATGAAGTATTTCATAAACACTATATTGTTCAAAAATATGTAAATATCTGTGAGTCTGTTTTCCTACATTAGGTGCTCAAAGAGGAGAATGAGGTGACAGCTGATGTCTGGATTAAATGATATATAGTTGCATAAAGAAGTGTATGAATAGTTAGATATCAGAATATGAAGTAAAATTCTCTTATTGATGAATATAAACTTGGGGCACCTGGGTGGCTCAGTCAGTTAAGCACCTGACTTCAGCTCAGGTCATGATCTCACGGTTGGTGGGTTCAGGCCCTGCATCGGGCTCTGTGCTGACAGCTAGCTCAGAGCCTGGAGACTGCTTCATGTTCTGTATCTAGCTCTCTCTCTGACCCTCCCCTGCTCACTCTGTCTCTCTCTCTCAGAAGTAAATAAAAACATAAAATAATTAAACTGAGGACTCAAAGTTGTGGATAATTTCTAACATTGTAGACAAGAGTTTCTAGACACATTCCCATAAGACTCATGCAGGTTGGATCTGCTACCATCTCTGTTCTTCTAAGCTGTGACCATGGAGATGGTGTCACCTGGTATAAACAAGGCCACCTAGACTTACTTCTTTTGTAGGAACTGGAGATGAGATGTGATTCCTGCTTTGGAAGGGACCACCAGGAGAGAGTCAATTATGACCATCTCTACTCCATGTTCAAAGTAAAATCCCTTACTCCTCACAACCTCCCTTCCTTTCTTCTGCCCTATCTTGATTCATGCATTTATGAACTCTTCAAATTACATAATCTCAAAATCTCACAGCCTCAATGCCTTAGAAATGTCTTGAATTTCTTGCAAACATATTTGGAATCATCTATAATGTGCATTTGCCACACTCCCTTTTTTTTTCTGAAAATATCCAAGTTCAAGTTTTGTTTCCTTCCCACATTCAGTACTGTAATATCCTAACTGAACCTAATCTAACTTCCATACTTCTACTCTACTTTTCTACCGTGTAATTTAAACCCAAATATAGCCCTTCATATAAATGGTAGAGGATCCAAGGATCATGTCAAACCTACCTAGTTTGATGTTCAGTAGCTAATGGTCTCATACAAGTTCTTGAGGTGATTTTGATTCAACAGCATACATACTGGTAATCATGTACCACTGCTGTACTTCCCATACATCATTCTCAGATTGGTCATCTTAAATCCCAGATTCTGGGCTAAATAGCATTTAGTGCTTATCTTCTTGTGAGCTAATGAAGTCCAGGTTTTAAGGCACTCCATAATCTGGTTCCAGCTCATAGATAAGGAAATCATCTTGCACTTACCCTGTGCTTTGCTCAAACAAAAGACTTTACATCACTCAAATAATCTCCAGGAAATTTCCATCTATTTCTTTTTATACTCCCTTCCTTTATTTCTTATCTAAGATATATAGATACCATTCATTCAAAATGTGGTGCTAAGGGTCATTTTCTGTATTAATTCTATTCAGTGAGTCTCAACCAAAGGCAAAGCCATGCTTGATAGAGTTTAACATTTACTTTGTAGAATGTGGAATAAATAAAAAACTTAATAAGAAACTGAAAGCCACATTTTAACTCTGGTTTGCCATTGAATGCTGAACAAATCATTTAATTTCTGACAGTTTTTTTTTCTCTTCTAAGTAACATACACTTTCTACTTCACAGAACAATGGGGAAGATTGGATTAGATTCCCTTTTTTATGCGAAAAATCCAAATGTTGGGTTCTAGTTCCAGCTCTATCACTTCCAAGGTCTGACCTTGGGGAAACTACTTAACTTTCCCTAAGATTTGGTTTCTTCTTCTGTAAAATGTGGATCGAAATAATTCCCTTGTTAAAAGATGATGTTGAAAAGTGTGTAGAACAGTGTCCACCACCTAAATTATGCTTAATAAATGATATTATTGTAACAAGGTCTTGATGACTTTTTTCAATGCACTTTGACATATGGCATAAGAAATACAGACTGAATAAATATTTTTTAAAGAAAAAATATTGAACATTAGAATGAATGATAGAATAATTCACTTAGCCATGACATTCTACTAAGCGAGTAATGGATTTGGCCTAAACTGGAGGCAAAGGTGATTATTAGGTACTGTGGAAAAATAAGATTGAAAAGACAGAGCAAGTCCAGATATGAAGAATTATGGAAACTACACACTGTTCTAATTTGATACAGCAGACAAGTGGAAATCATCATGGCTAGTTGAACAGGGAAGCGATACAGATAAAGAAATGACTCAAATATTTTTACAGCAATTTTTTTTTTTGCAGCAAGATATTTCATGGATTGGAAACAGAAGGCATGCATATAGGCAATAAACTTTCATAGTTAATATTACCTATTTGCTTATAAATATCACAAAATAACTAATTGGTTTCGTTACCAGAATAGTTACATATAATTATAATTAAGCTAATTCATTCTATCTTACAGTGCTCTGGTGAGTTGTATATAAAAACAGATTTTGTTAAACTGATATATTCTTATAAAAGAAATATAAATTCTATGTAGAAGATTTATATATTGAAGAAAAGATTTATATATTGTATATGTTTTAATATAGTTCCTTCTTACTGGATCATCATAAAATTTATAGCACCATACATTAAAAATCCCTCATAGTACATTTCAATAATTAGAAAATATGAATGAGTAGGTTATTAGTTTTGGGTACAACAATAAAAAGAATTGCTTCATAACAAAATGATCAGAATACTACTTGATGGTGTTGTAGGAAAATGTGAAGAGCATAAGGATTTATCCGCCTATGGTGAAACCAGTTAACCAAAAATTACTTATGCTGAAAATAAAATTCCTGATTTTCAAAAAGATTACAGTATACATTTGATTAAGTTGTTTGAGCTCATTAATTATCATTTATTCTAATAGCACATATGTAATGGTCCCATCATTCCCAGAAAAATTAATGCACTTTTTAATAACTTAAAATTTTGGAATCACAGATCAACAAAAGAGTTGAGTACTTTAACAAGAACAAAGTAGCAGGTTGCTTTCTACAAATCAATTCTTACAGATTCTAACATATCTCTTAAAGGAAATCCTTTTTGGGAATTAAATATTGATATAGACAAACATTTTAACTGACAAGTATTATTTCACTGATGCTTTTAAATCAATATTACATTTCCAGAAATAATTGATAATTGTATCAAAAATGAATTCTTTCAAATTTTAATATTATTAGCAATCTTCTCAACAGGTGAGATTTCAAGAAGTCTTTTATAGACATAGTTAATATAATTTTTACAATTACTTAGATCTGTATTTAGACTTGTGTCTGTAAAAAATTGTGTCTGACAATAATTGCTAACCATAGTAAGTCATCTGTCCTTGACTCTATCATTGATTCCCTTTGATTTCTTTAATATTTATCTCATCAGATAATTCTACTTAAGATTTGTGTAACTATGGACACCTGGCTGGCTCAGTCACTTAGACAGGTGTCCAACTCTTGATTTTGGCTCAGGTCATGATCTCGCGGTTGTGAGATGGAGTCCTGCGTTGAGGTCTGAGCTTAGAGCATAGAGCCTGCTTAAGATTCTCTCTCTCCCTCTTTCTCTGTTCCTCCCCAGCTTGTGCCTCTCTCTTTCTCTCTCTCTCTAAAGATAAATAAATAAATAAATAAACCAATAAATAAATAAATAAATAAACTGAAAAAGATCTGTGTATCTAGTCAAATTTCCTACTCTGTATAGGTGCCTTAGCCAGATATTGAATAGAAAAGAGTTGGGAAAACTGCACTAAAAAACTAATTATTAACAATGGTTTAACAAAGTCTCTCCTCTCACCCTTGGCTCACGCTTTTGTATAGACTCCCCGGAGTTTTTGATTGGTGTACTCTAATATACTAGGTCCTCTTATGTTGGGTTGCAACGACCAATAGAAACTAAATGAATGAGTCTGGACCCTCTAAAATTGTTTTTGTCTTTGTCTAAAACTTTGTCTTTATACTTGTATTAATATTTTCAGGAACAATCTTCATCAAACCCAAGAAATTATTTGTGATCCAAAATAAGGTGAAAAAAAACAGTTTGGCAGGGAGGGGTAAACTAGAAGATCTAGAAAAATGGAGGGACACAGCCCTCTATAGACCCTAATTTCTTTTAAAACTGCTTGTTTTTTTCTTCAGAGCTCAAGCCCTTTTTCCTTCTCTTCCATAATATCTTTGTTTAGTTAACATAATAAATGTTTTTAATTACAGCATAAAAGCTCTTGGGTGAATGTCTATTATTTATCTAAATTAAGCCAAACAATTTCTATTTTCTTCTGAAGCCTTTTGAAGAATGGCTAGATGTTAGACCCTCTCTGGCCCCTTAGTGCCCTGCTGGCCTGTGGGACATCACTGAATTTTTCATTCTGCTCTTGGGCTCTTCCATGTATGGAATGAAGTTTACACTGTATCAATTCAGAGTTCCTTGTTTTGTTAATGTCTGGTGTGTGTGTGTGTGTGTGTGTGTGTGTGTGTGTGTGTGTGTGTGCACACATTACTTCCTATTATTTCTTTATTCCTGCTCCCCATTAAGGTGATTAAGAAAATATCCAGCTAATTCACTTCTAGAGATGATAAAAAAATAATTATATAGAAATTTGGAGTCACTAGGGTGGCTCAGTCTGTTAAGCATCCTACTTCAGCTCAGGTCATGATCTCAAGGTCCATGGGTTCAAGTCCTTCATCAGGCTGACAGTCCTGCTGAAAGTTCAGAGCCTGGAGCCTGCTTCAGATTCTGTGTCTCCCTCTCTCTCTGCCCCTCCTCCATTCTCTGTCTCTCAAAAATAAGTAAACATTTTTAAAAAGTTAGAAATCTGGAGTTATTTTCTCCCTCAAATTTACTCCTTGGAAGAATACTTAACAAATGATACACATGTAATGGGAAGAATAATAGTTAGCGTCTAATTCAGTTCACTTCCAAACTATTTTAAGACAACTTCTTGTATCAGACAAGGCCCACAAATGTGGAAACACAAAGGTCAGCAAGACACAGTTTACGACATGAAGCAGGCTGTCTAGAAAGAGAAACGGCCAAATAATGATCATGCTATATCATAACTCTTGGTCCATTTATAGTTTTTCCTGATTCTTACTTTTTCTTCAGTGGTAGTTTTTCTTTGTCTATTCATAGCAACTCTTTTGGGAGAGAAGTTTTTTTTCTCCTCATTTACAGTAGAAGGACCGCAGGAAAAAAAAGACTGTATCACGTGATTTCTTCTTTCTGCTCATAACTTACTGGACCGGGGTTGGACAGTGACTCAAGCTGGGCCAAGCAGATTTTCTTTTAAGTTGTTAGAACTGCAAGGGCTGTGAGTGTCATGTATGACCAACCTATGACGTATAAACTTGGAAGTCGCAGTTCATATTTTTTTGCACAAGAACTAAAGAAATCCAGACAAAGAGATAGACTAGAATATGTACACAAAAGGGAGGAAGTTGAGAAGAAATGATGGAGTTTTCAGTCACTGTTTAACCTGCACCAGATTACCAGTCTTCCCATCAGGTAACTACCTTTGTTTTCGTCACCACAGGTGAAAAACTTAAATTTTGTACCTCAGTTTCCTCATTTGTAAAAAGGAAATGATAGTAATAGTATACTACTCCATGGTAATACTATATATTACTGTAATAATCATAGCATGTTACTCCAAGAGAAATCCCATGGGGTTTTTGCAAAGATTAAATGAGCTAATATGTGTAATGTGTTTAGAGCAGATCTTGGCACATAATAAACACTTTGATAAATGTGAACTGATATTATTACTATTCCTGCCATTGGATTTCATGGGATAACTTTCAGTCATTAAGGTAAACTCCATCTTTTACTTCCTTGAGTTAGTTTCTGTTACACAGAGCTTGAAAAATTGCCCTTTCTATAAAGTTTTAACTTGACATTGGTGTTTTTCCTTTAATTGGCATCATGGGAAATAGCCTAGGCTGATGGGAAAAATTAACCTTGGCACAATATTTCTCTGAGCTTCATTTTTCTCTTTGTTAAATTCAGGTCTTAATAACTATTGTGTAAGGTTGTTTTAGGATAAAATGACTTACAGTGTCTATCACCTGGCTTATTGTGAATAAGCATCAATTAATATGATATTATACTTATTATTTTTGGTAGATTTGTTCTAATTCATTTCGTATAAATCTGATTCATTCGGTAGATTTATTTATGGAAACTCTGTTGCTTGATTTGCTTGAATTTTGAGCTATTTTACTTCAAAATTATTTGGGGTTTTTTAGCTAGCAATTTTAGGTCTTAAAAGTAAGCACTGTAATAAAAGAATTAAGTAATTTTATCCATTATGAGTATTAAATGTCTAATTTTTTTGTCAATTTTCCAAGAATGACAGTTAAAGTAGGACTTAATATTAACAGTTTCATCATTTCCTTGTATTCCTTACTTACTACACTTCTACTTCAATGTATATTAAGTTAGTAATTGTTCTTAAAACTCTAAAATTTCAAACTTCTTCTAGAAGAGAATTAGGATATTATGGTAATCAAGAAGGCATTTATAATATAGTTTCCATTTTCTCCACATTCCTTAAATTCTTTTTTTCATTCCACTTCTACTTATAATACAAGTTTCATATTTCCTGTTGATGTTTACATTCAGGATTTCATTATTTCATTAGATACTAAATCTTCTGAATTAACATATATTATAGTTTCACAATTTATTAACCAAATAATTCATATTGCTTTTTATGTACCGTAAATCTAAGAGGCCTATTTTTTAATGTTTTTATTTATTTTTGATGGAGATTGAGAGCACGGATGGAGGAAGTGCAGAGAGAGAGAGAGCAGATCCAAAGCAGTCTCTGTTCTGACAGCAGACAGCTCGATGTGGGGCTTGAGTTCATGAACAGTGAGATCATGACCTGAGCTGAAGTCAACACTTAACAAACTGAGCCACCCACGTGCTCCCAAGAGGCCCAATTTATAATACATACCCTTGTACCCTCAAGCAGAAATCAGTGAGGACAAGAACTTTCACATATTGTCCATAACAACGATGTTTTACAATTTTCAAGTTACTTGGAAGCATAAATTGGCAGCAAACAAAAGGTCTCTGATGTTAAGAAATATACTGGTAAAATGCCTCTTTGCAAATGAGGTATTCAAAAACAAAATGACAAATTATTATGAATTTATTGAAATAAACAATACTCCATAAGAAAACCCATGGATTACAATTAAAACTGTATGCAAAGCAAAATAGATAATTTGAGTTTATTTATTATTTAAAAATAAAGATACAAGTAAATAAATTTCCATATTAATAAATTAGAAAAATAATTTATAATAAATTAAGAAGTCATTAAAAAAATAAGCCCAAAAGAAGTTAGTGTAAAACCAAACCACAGGGGCGCCTGGGTGACTCAGTCGGTGGAGCATATGACTTGATGCTCAGGTCATGATCTCACGGTTCGTGGGTTCGAGACCCACATTGGTCTCTGTGCTGGCAGCTGGCTCAGAGCCTGGATTCTGCTTCAGATTCTGTATCTCCCCTTTTCTCTGCCCCCCACCCCGCTCATGCTCTCTCTCTGTCAGAAATAAATAAAACATTAAAATTTTTTTAAAAATTAAAAAAAATAAAAGATAAAACCAAAACACAAAGGATTTAAAAACACAATGCCTGCACTTTCAACAGTTCTACATATCAGTAAGAGAATTATTTCTAGTAATACAGGTCACAGCAAAATCAGTGAACTCTTTTTGAAGATTTAGGTAGTACAATGAGGCAAGAATAGAATAAAATTAAGACGTATAAAGAAAAAAATACAAAATTTTCCTTCAATTGAAGATGATATAACTCATTTCTACAGAATGAAAGATAATTTATTAAAGTTTTATAAAAATGAATAAGACTTTGGAAAACTGGCTGTACACCAGATGAATATACATAAGTCAATAGGTTTCTCTATATTTGCAATAATCAAAAATAGAGGTGGAAAATTAATGCCTCATTGACAATGATAATCAAGATTATAAAATCCTAATAAAGTTCTAAAAAGCCATTGAACTATAAAACATTATTGAAGAACATAAGAAATGTGAATAAAGAGATATACTCTTGCTGAAATGGAAGATTTGGTTTTATAAAATCAAATACATATACTTTAATGAACTTTATTGAAGTATGATTATATACAGTAAAATGTATACACTTTAATTGTGCAGCCAATAGGTTTTGATGAATATATACATCACTATAATTTCCACCTATTCTGAGATATGGAACATTGGCATCACATCAGAAGATTCTCTCATGTCCCGCTGTAGAGACTAACCCCCTTACAGGAAATCTCAGGAAATCACCGATCTGATTTCTATCAGTATAGATTAGACTTGCCATGTTAGAACTGCACATAAATATACTAAAACAACATCTACTCTTTTATTTGGCTTCTTTCACTCAATATAAGGTTTTCAAAATGTATGCTCATTATTGCATCCATAGTTGTATAAGTAATTCATTCCTTGACTTGCATTTCTCATCATAAGATTATATAAAGTTTTCACCTTAGGCCGTTTAGTAATTTCTAGTTTGAGGGCTTATTAAAGCTGTTATTCTGATATTATACTCTAACGTATCATTCTTTTATGAGCATATTTGATCTGTTCTCTTGTGTGAATACCTAGGAATGGGATTGCTAATTCATATAACAAGTGCATTTAAAATAATTTTACTTGGGGGGTGCCTGGGTGGCTTAGTCGGTTAAGCGTCGGACTTTCGCTTAGGTCATGATCTCGCGGTTCGTGGGTTCAAGCCCCGCGTCGGGCTCTGTGCTGACTGCCAGCTCGGAGCCTGGAGCCTGTTTCAGAGTCTGTGTCTCCTTCTCTCTCTGACCCTCCCCTGCTCACGCTGTCTCTCTCTCTCTCTCTTCTAGAAATAAATTAAAAAAATATTAAAAAGAAAATAATTTTACTTGGGGCACCTGCGTGGCTCAGTTGGTTAAGTTTCTGACTTTGGCTCACTGTTCATGAGTTTGAACCTCCCATAGGGTTCTGTGCTGACAGCTCAGAGCCTGGAGCCTGCTTCAGATGCTGTGTTTCTCTCTCTCTCTGCCCCTTCCTGCTTGCACTCTGTCTCTCTCTCTTTCTCAAAAATAAAGAAACATTTTAAAAAATTAAAAAAAAAATTACCTGCTTTCTCCTCTAGGATTTTGATGGCTTCCTGTCTTACATTTAGATCTTTCATCCATTTTGAGTTTATTTTTGTGTATGGTGTAAGAAAGTTGTCCAGGTTCATTCTTCTGCATGTTGCTGTCCAGCTTTCCCAATACCATTTGCTGAAGAGACTGTCTGTTCCACTGGATATTCTTTCCTGCTTTGTCAAATACTGGTTTGTGGGTCCATTTCTGGGTTGTCTATTCTGTTCCACTGATCTATGTGTCTATTTCTGTGCCAGTACCATACTGTCTTCATGATTACTGCTTTGTAATACACCTTGAAGTCCGGAATTGTAATGCTTCCAGCTTTTGGTTTCTTTTTCAGGATTGCTTTGGCTATTTGAAGTTTTTCTGGTACCTCAGCCACAGCAACTTCTTACTCAACATGTCTGCAGAGGCAATGGAAACAAAAGCAAAAGGGTTTATTCAAGAGGTAGCCAAACAAGAAGAGAGAAGGACAAGACCAAAATCTCCCTTCCTGAAATGGAGAACAAGTTGTTTTTTTTTTTTTTTTATACCCATAGGGGCTGAGATTACACACATATTGATGAAAAGGGAAGGGAAACTTACAAGTACTCACAAGGAAAGATAGAGCATGCAGACTGAGCAAACATATAGGCAACATGTATCTCATGTTCACTTTGAGATGGAGACTTAACATCAGAATGAGGCAAAATTCAGCCTCTGACATCAGGAGGTTGTCTTAGGACAGGAGAAGGGGCCATGGGCATACTCTGAGAGCTGGTATAAACTAGATCAAGTCTTGGGCTCGTTATCTCAGGTGAGGTATGAAGGGCCTTACTTATTCATAGGCTTGAATCATGTCATCTGACCTTGAGTCCAATCTTCTGCCTTGATAGTTGGTGAATATGTTAGTGGGGTCTGAAAAGACACAATCGCTGATTGTGTTTCTTTGAAAAACAAGCTTTAAATTTTCTGCTTGTTGGTTTGCTGTCCGTCTCTCTCTCTCTCTTTTTTTTCCTTTCTTAAATTCCTTTCTTAAATTCCTTTCTTAAATTTCCTTTCTTAAATTCCACCTATGAGTGATATCATCTGGTATTTTTTTTTCTCTGATTGGCTTATTTCACTTAGCATAATACACTTTAGCTCCATCCACATTGTTGCAAATGGCAAGATTTCATTCTTTTTTATTGCTTAGAATATTTCAGTGAAATTTTCAGTAAAAATTTTTATTATTCCCATTTGCTTTAACTTTTTTTCATAATTTGAAACTTTGTTATTAAGTGCATATATATTTTAGGTTGATATGTGTTTCTTAGAAATTGGCCCTTTTATCACTAAGAAAATACTCTGTTTATATTTTGTCTTGAAATACACTTCTTTAATATTAATGTAGCCATACAAGCTTTCTTTTGCATAGGTAAATATTTTTCATTTGAGAGCAAACTGATGATTACCAGAGGGGAGGCAAGAAGGGGGAAGGGTGAAATAGGTGATGGAGATAAAAGAGTATACTAATCATGATGAGCACTAAGTAACGTACAGAAGGTCCTGAATCACTATATTGTATACCTGAAACTAATATGATACCGTATGTTAACAATACTGGAATTAAAATAAAAACTGATTAAAAAAACTAATGTATTTATGATGTTATTTATGAAGTATTTCTCTGGTAGATAACATACAGTTGACTCCAAATGACTATCTTTTCCTTTTAATTTATACCTTTGTTCTATTAGTTTCTCTGAAAAAGTTTTCATTTTACTTTCATTTTGCAGAGTATTTTGATTGTATTAAAATTTTATGGACTTTTTTTCCAGTATGCCATTCCTTTGACATCTGGCTTCCATTATATCTAATGAGAAATCATAGTATTTTTTTTATCATTGTTCACCATAAGCAACATGCCTCTTTTTCTCTGGCTATTTTGAATATTGTTTCAGTATTATTTCTTTATTTTTTCAGCTGCTTAGCTATTATGTGATGGCCCTAGGTATTGTTTACTTTGGATTTATTTTGTTTTCAGTTTGTTGAGCTTTGTTGACCTATAAATTAATATTTATCATCAAAATTTTAAATAACTTTGGTTTTGTTATTTCACATTTTTTAATGTTTTTACTCTATTTCTTGGATAACTGTTAACATATGTATTAAACCTGAGCAGACTTTCTCCATTAATAGAGCAAAGAAATATAGGTGTGTAAGCCAGAGTTGCTTCTAAATGCAATAACCTGTATCTATTTAAAACTAAATATGAGTTCTTACTGATAGCTCCAACTCTAATACATTAACATCTGGATCGTTTAGCCTCTTCATCCTGCTTACTGGCAAATTCTTATGTCATAAGTGAGAAATCTGGCTCTCCCCATCTGTCATCCTTTTATTTAATCATTCACTTCCGGTATACATATACAGCAGTGTCAAAAATTTTAACCCAGACTCCTGTAGAGAAAAACATTACCAACTACAGTATGGCACTTACACACAATTATTTTGTTTTGGTCTTACAGACTTCACTCGTTGTCAGTCACTCAGGTCAGTGCCTAAGCATGTGCATCACATATTCAACCCTGTACACCTCCCTCACTCCACACTGAATCTCTGGCAACCACTGGTCTGTTTACCATCTTAATAGTTTTGCCTTTTCCAGAATGTATATTGACGTTTTCACATAGTATGTATCATTCTCATATTGGTTTCTTCCACTTAAGAATATACATTTAAGTTTCTCACATGTCTTTTCACTTTTTGATACCTCATTTCTTTTTATTACTAAATAACTTTTCACTTTATAAATGTACCAGTTTTACTTTTCCATTCACCTGTTGAAAGGCATCAGTTTTTTTTGCTTCTCAGCCTTGGAAATTATGAAGAAAGCTGCTGTAAGCATTCAGTGCAGGTTTTCTATGAATATGATTTTCAAATCAATTGGGTAAATACCTCGCAGTGTGATTGTTGGGTCAAGTGACAAGATGATGGTTAGCTTTTTAAGAAACTGCTCAAGTATCTTCCAATGACTATACCATTTTGAAGTTCCACTAGCCACGAATAAGCTTTCCTGTTGTTATATATCATCCAGAATTTGATATTGTCAACTTTTAAAAATTGGATTTTAGCCATTTTGTAGTTCAGTAGTTATATCTTGCTTTTGTTTTAACTTGCAATTCCTATATAACTAATGATTTTAAGTATATTTTATATGCCTTTTTTGCTATATGTATACCTTCTTTGGTGAGGTGTCTCTTCAGATATTTTTGCGCATATTTTAATTGGGTTTTTGTTTGTATATGGTTGAACTTTAAGAGATCTTTGCATATTTTAGATATAAGTCCTTTATCAGGTACATATTTTGCAAATATTTCTCCCACTCTGTGGGTTGTCTTTTCATTCCCTTAAGAGTATCTTTCATAGAGCTGAAGTTTTTAATTTTAATAAAGTCCACCTTATCAATTTTGCTTTGTTTGGATTATGTTTTTGATGATGTATCTGAAACACTAGAGCCAAATGATCAGCTCGATTTTTGCCTCTTTTTATAGAAGTATTATAGTTTTTTATTTTACTTTTAGGTCTATGATATATGTTGAGGTAATATTTGTGAAAGATATAAGGTCTGTGTATAGATTCATCTTTTTCATCTTACATCCAGCTGTTCTAGCCTCATTGGTTGAAAACACTTTTCCTTTTCTCCATTGCTTTTCTTTTGCTACTTTGTTGAAAGTCAGTTGAATATAATTATGTTGTATTTTGGAGATCTCTATTGTGTTTCATTGGTGTATGTGTTTACTTTTTTGATAATTCCATGCTGATTACCGATGATTTAGAATAAGTTCTGAATTCAAGTAGTGTCAGTCTTTCAACCATGTTCTTCAGTATGGTCTTCTTTATATGGATATTTTATCTTTTAAAATAGAATTTAGAATACAACAAATGTCTTGTTAGATTTTGATTGATATTGCATTGACTCTCATTCTCTGTATATAAAAGAAATAAGCATACTTTTACCAACATAGGAAAGGGTTTCTGATTCCAGCTGCTTCTTGGCAAGTGAAATCTTTATGTCTCCAGAATCTAGAAAACAGTGTTCAAAATATTAGAACTTAAATACTTGGCCAGCTTAATCCTTAGTCACATTATAATTAACAAGTGATTATAAGATAAGGAGTACCTATGACTAAAAAATTATATATTCATATCAATAAAAAAACTATCTTAGAATTTCACATGTGGATATGAATATGATTATTAATATCAGGACCTATAGTAAGTATTACAGGTGAGTATCAGAACAAGTACGTCTCAAGAAAGATAATTTTCATTGGACTGAATATAATAGTTTGTGATAATTGATAAGGGTGACCTAGGGAAGAAGAGTAGATGTGAAAATTAGCTTTGTTTGTGAGAAAGGGAACAGTAGTCGATGATGACATCTGTCAATTGTTACTTTCTCTATATGACCCACGGAACCTACTGAACACTTTAGAAACACATCTAATTTAATTCTTTTAACAACGCTTCAAATTATGAATTATTCCCATTCTACAGAAGCTTTCGTTAAATGATTTGCTTGCGTTCACACAGTTAGCATTTAGGGAGCATCATTAAGACTGAAACTTGAGACAATTAGGCTCAATAATCTGTGTCAGGTAGCACACGGGCAAAAGAGGCTGTGCAGTAGAACAAAATAATTATAGAATTTAGTTGTTTCATTTTCTTTTCTGATACTCATGCTTTCTCATTCATTACATTGTTTAAAGTTCAACTGCTGTGATAAGCTTTTCCTCAAACATTTTTCCCTCCTTTTCTTTCATTAAAAAAACAAAAACAAAAGAGGCCAAGCATACCTTTGGATCCAGATCTCATATACTTCTAGTATCCACTGTATCAAGTCACCTAAATGACTCTTCATTAAATTTGTTCTGTGTTTTGGAATAAATAGATCAGAGAGTTACACTCCCATTGCCTAAATAATTTTTATTTGTATTACAACATTTACAATTAGTGGAAATATTTGAGGAGAGTGTTTAAGAAAATCAATCAGCCAAGCTATACAATAATGAATTCTTGAATAACACAGGCATTAATCACAAGTACAGTGGTTTCTCCATGGAGGGTGGAGAGTGGGGATTTGAACTAAATTACAAAAAAGGAATAACACTATTTTAAACACTTGTCTCAGAGCATAATCCAAGGACAAGTTAGAGCAATGTAAAATAAAATTCCATAATATTAAAGAATTATTTTCATATTCAGCACTTTCTTTTATCCTTTCCATCTGATAAACTGTCAACTGAGAAAATGACATAAGGAAAATTATAAAGTGTTTTTAGAAAATATTCAGTGTCCATGGTAAGCTCATAACTGACCTTAAAACCAGAGCCTACAAAAGCAAAATAAATATGCTGATCACGGTAAAATCTAGGTAGAGATGGAATGTATTAGCCAATCATTTTGATACATAAAGCAAAATAAATATGGATTTCAAATATCCAAACTTGAGGCATCTGAGAGAAAATGTGACTATTGTCGCTTTGCAATCTGCATTTTTTTAAATGTCAGCCTCGTTTTCTAATCTTACTCTTCTTATTTGAAAATGATGCAACTGGAGGTATCCAATTATCCTAGAAGTGGCATAGAAACATTTTTAAACTATCTCTGCATATAAGTGTAGTAATGTAATAAAAACAACAGCCATAATGATTGATAGAAACTTAGATGGCAGGAGACAAGATATAGAATGATGCATAGTTATGAAATGCTATAATGTTTTTTCTAAGTTCCATGGTTTGCTCAAAAACATTGTGCAAGCATGTAGAGGATGTGTTAGAGACAAACACAGAGAGAGAGAGGGAGAGAGAGAGAGAGAGAGAAACATAGTGACAGTCATAATATGGTAAATCAGAGGTTTAACTTTTGAAAAGATAAAGTAAAAATGAGATTCTTCAGCTGATTTTATTTTTTTTTAATTTTAATGTTTTTATTTATTTCTGAGAGAGAAACAGAGAGACAGCACGTGCAGGGGAGGGTCAGAGAGAGAGGGAGACACAGAATCTGAAACAGGCTTCAGGCTCTGAGCTAGCTGTCAGCACAGAGCCCGACGCGGGGCTCGAACCCACAAACCATGAGATCATGACCTGAGCTGAAGTAGGGCACTCAACCAACTGAGCCACCCAGGCGCCCCGAGATTCTTCAACTGATTTTAAAATGTTGATGTTTTCATGAATTTTCAGAATATATAATTTTTCTTAGATGAATTTGTAAGGAACTAGAGTTCTTTGAAGTATAATAAATGCTTGAAAAATAATGGAAGAAAAAGAAACTATGAGATTATAATAAATCTAGTGTTTCATGTGCACATATGTGTGTACAGTTGTATGCATATATATATATTATATTTGTGATTGTGTGTATATATTTGGGTATGCATAAATTTCAGTATTGATAGTTTTTTTGTTCTTAGAGGTTTTTTAAGAGGTTAAAAAATTACAATTTTGGAAAAGGTATTGTAGTTTTATTTCTGCTTTATATTTAGTAACTTCTCAACAAAAGAATATTCCACTTAAATCTTTTTATGTTCCCAATGCCATCCATCTTAACACTCAAGGTCTCCTTTCTACACGAATCAATTCTTTACATTCAAGAAGAAGCACTAGAATCTATACGTATATTCTTATGCTCATGATTTTAAAGGAAAAATAATTAACTGCTTAGCCATTTCCATGTAATTGTTTTATTATATTAGCTATTCCCTCAACTTACTCCTTTAAATAACAAATAGGTTCATTTATTTTCTCTTAGCTTTTCATACATTTTCAGTATTTTTACATTTTCAAAATTGGACGAAAAATTGGAATTTCAAATATTTCTCCCAGGTATATTTATGCATTTGTTTGTTATTCCCTTTCTGTTCTCTCTTCCTTCCTCAAATATATTTCATTGATTTCTCTGGCTTGTACTACCTTTTCTTCTTAGGAAGTAGAGATCACATAGTCCTCATTATAGACCATAAAGTAATAGAGTCCAACTGAAAAGGTGTATAACAAAATTAAAGATTCATAATAAGGGCAGGGAATTATAATGGAAAGAGCATAAATTTTGAAGTCAGAAAAAGAAAGCTTACTTTTGCCGTTTAGTAAGTGTGATTTTCAACAAATAGCTCAAACTTTGTAACTTTTGCCTTATCAGCATGAGAAAGCAGAATGATACATACTTCAAAAGATCACTGAGTGAATTCAGTGAAAGACATAGATGCTTGATAAGTGAGAGTTAATATTATAAAAAATATGGACTTTAAACTCACCATCATTATTACAGTTAATGAAACCTCCTTTGTAATATGGTACATAAACTTTCTTAAATTAATATAAAAAGTTGAAATTCACTTAGTCCCTTTGGCCTACTATAAAAAGCATCCAGGTAGCTTAAAAATAACAAAAGTTTATTTCTCACAATTCTGAAAGTACCAATATCATGGTACTGACAAATTTCTGGTTCATAGATGGTAGTCTTCTCATTCAATCTTCACATCATGAAAGAGGCGAGTTAGCTCTCTGGTGTCTCTTTTATGTATAACGGCACTAATCCCAACCATAGGGGTTCTATGGATTTATGTCTATGAATTTATTATCTATGCTGCATATTTCATATAAATGTAGTCATGCAATACTGTGACTGACTTCTTTTACTTAGCGTAATGTTTCCAAAGTTTGTCTACATTGCGGCACACATCAGCACTTTATTTTTTTTATGGGTGAACAATATTTCATTGTGTATATATACCACAACTTATTTATCCATTCATCTGGTGATGGAAATTTGGGATATTGCTACATTTTAAAGTATGGAAGTACGATGTTGATCCTCTAACAGTTAAGTCTTGCTAAAGAGACTGATATCTGCATCTGTTTCTGTCTCTTTCTCTCCTAATAGAGACATGTGCCAGTAAATGAGCCAGAATTCTATGCCCGAGTAAGCATAGTAAACTACTGATTTTCAATGGTGGTTTTAGGGTTATTCCATTGAGGACTTATTCTGATAGGTAATGAGCATTTTTAAAAATTGCTGTCTTGTCTCCACTGACCACCTATTGCTTTTCTATCCTTATATGTCACCAAACTATATTTCCTTTCACCGGTATATCTTCCCTTTCAAGAAACAATGCCATAGCAGTGATTGTTGATTAAATTGAATCTTTCAACTCTGCCAGACTACAAAGAAGCTTGAGAATCCCCATTAAACCTGTGACTTTACAGTACATCTTTTAAAATGTAGGAATCTTTCACTTTTGCAGAAATAAATGCATTAATTTATCTATTTGGAATCTAGTGGTGTTTCAAAAAACACTTCAGCCTGAGCAAGATGAGAACGTGGTGTCAATGTGTGTGTGTTTTTAACAGTATATTATCTTAAAAAAAAACTTTTTAATGTTTATTTATTTTTGAGAAAGAGAGAGAGAGAGAACATAAGCAGGGGAGGGGCATAGAGAGAGGGAGACACAGAATCTGAAACAGACTCCAGGCTCTGAGCTGTCATCACAAAGATCACTGATGGGGCTCCAATTCATGAGCAGTGAGATCATGACCTGAGCAAAAGTCAGATGCTTAACTGACTGACCCACCCAGGCACCTCAACAGTATATCATCTTGAAGCCAATATGTTCTATAGGAAGTTGAATGGTAATAAAATTTTAAAGAGAGAGAGAAATGTTATGAAAGTGGTAACTCATACTTTTGAGGAAAGAAGTGGGAGTTTTTCTTAGATTATGGATATAAGTTAGACACACTCTCTAGTCTTCTGGCTAATTACACCTGCTACACTTCAAGTTTGTATGATAACACTAAATCAACAATGTCAATGAAACCTAACAAGATTTTATTCTTAACCCCCACCCAATTTTTTAAAGTTTTGAGTCATGTGTTTTAAAATGTTTTTTCCAAGACTTTTAAAAACTTTTTCTTCTTTTGGAATGTGAAAATTGCCTCAAAATAATTTGAAGATATATTATCCAAGGAATGATTTAGAACACTGATGCACCGTGTATAGTTTTACCATTTACAGATTACAGCATCTTTCTAAAAACCAAGCTTTTAGCAATTAAGTTAAAAATCTTGGGGAAGTAGATTATTGTACGAAACATTTCGGAAGATAGTTAAAATAGTATTTTAGTCAAATGGAAAAAAAAAACCCATATTTCACAAAAGGCAAAGTTTCTCATTTTAAATGTCAAATTGTTTTTAATCTCAAATTTTATTAGGAACTTAAATGAGTTCTTGACTTCTTACTGCTTTTTCTATAGATTTTGGTATCATTCATATACAAATGAATACTGAAAAGAGATACTTATTTATTTTTCTTTCTATTAATGTAATAGCCCCAATAAAATTAGAATTTACCACGGGAGATCTCTCCTCAGAGATACATGAACAATTGCTTCTCCTTAAACTTACACTCTTTCGTGTGTGTGTGCGTTTTTTTTTTTTTTTTTTTTTATTTCTAGGAGAGAGAGAGAGAGACAGCGTGAGCAGGGGAGGGTCAGAGAGAGAGGGAGTCACAGACTCTGAAACAGGCTCCAGGCTCTGAGCTGGCAGTCAGCACAGAGCCCGACGCGGGGCTCGAACCCACGAACCGCGAGATCATGACCTAAGCGAAAGTCGGACGCTTAACCGACTAAGCCACCCAGGTGCCCCACACTCTCTTTCTTTTTGTAAGAACTTTTTCATACTGTCCAGTCCCCTCAAATTTCTGACAGAGAAGCTAGAAGCCAAGAGAAGACAGAATGCTTAATATTACCTCTATTAAACATATAAGTCTTCCTTACTAATGTTACCCACCATTTTCTTCTGTGCTGATAAAATAAGGCACTTCTTTCCCACCTGTGTTTTGCAACCTAAGCCCTCACACCTTCGCTATCTACTAATACTTAACCCTTCTTTCATTCATGTATTTAACTTGTTTCTTTTTAATAATTTTTAAAAATAAACAAGTATTTCTCACTCAAGCATTTTAAAAGATATCAACAAAAAGATTAGTGGAAACAATGAATACTACTGTCCTTCCTACTGCTGCTTACTCTCATCTTACCTTTTCAAGGTGAACTTTTTGTATAAGAGATCGATGTTTACTATCTCCATTTTGTCACCTATCACTGAATCCTCAACCGTTCAATTTGATTCACATTTCTCATTTCATCCTATGGTGACCTGTGACTACAATGTCATTTGGTCTAATGAACATTTTTCATTATCAATTTTATGCTAACTTTCAAAGCATTTGACATTGTTGGCCTTAGCCTTTATCTCTAGACACTCTATTACCTTAGTTTACTTGATATAAAACAATATTTCTTCTATTTCTTATTTTTTTCATTTTTAATGTTTTATTTATTTCTGAGAGAGAGAGAGAACAGGGGAGGGTCAGAGAGAGAGGGAGATACAGAATCTGAAGCAGGCTCCAGGCTCTGAACTGGCTGTCAGCACAGAGCCGGACGTGGGGCTCGAACCCACAAACCGTGAGATCATGACCTGAGCAGAAGTCAGATGCTTAACTGACTGAGCCACCCAGGTGCCCCTATTCTATTTCTTTAAAAGTATCATCTTCCTCTCTTCTGTAGGCTCATATTTACCAAGCTCTGTAAGTTGAAGTTCTTCAAGTTTTTTTTTCTCTACCTCCTCTCTTTTTACTCCATATGTTATACCTAGGTAACTACATTCATAACAATGGCTTAAATTTTCATTTTTATGAAGGAAGACTTACAACTTTTGTATACAAACTATACCACTCCTTTGAACATCAGACCCATGTATTCAATTACCTACATGACATTTGTACTGGATATCTACTAGATCTCTCTAGAATAATTTAAATCAAAACTTTTCAAATTGGACTTTATGATATCTCCCCTTTGGTTCTGGGAATTAACCCTCATCAAGGGGCCTTTCTCAATACTTTTCTCTCCCTTTTCATCCATGTGTTTTATATAAAATCCTATTGATTTTGCCTACTAAGGAACTCTTGAGTGAACACACCTCTTTGCCTCTCCATTTCCAAAACTAGGGTTTGAACTGCAATATTTCTCATATAAAGGACAGCAATAGCTCCCATACTTCACTTATTGCATCATCTCATGCCACCCTCACTGGCGTCTCTAGAGCCAACCAAAGTGATTTTACCAAAATATAAGGCTGATTATATCACTCATATGCTTAAAAGAAGTCTAAGAATCAAATAAAGATTTATATAGCTTAGCTTTGTAAGCCACTTCCTATGTCCCTAGTCTGACTTTGCAAGATGCTTTTCACAAGACTGGCTTGTATCTAAAATCTATTATTTTCTAGATATCCCTATACTCCATTATTACACAAATTGTTACCCCTGATACTTCTCTTAACCTGAACTTTGCTTTTACCCAGTTATTTTCAGCATTTCCCTGGATTATAGTTCATCCAGATCCTCAAGGAGGGCTTCTCTATCTTTACTGACTAGATCAGTTTTCTTCATTGCAAGTTTGTGGAATACATAGTAACCCATCCAAAATATTTGTTACACCTAAAGTCTTAAAAATAAATATTTGAATTTTACATTAATATGTGTCTATTCTACTAGACAAATTCCATGAGAGCAAGTTCTGGACTCTGTACTCATCATGGAAACCTCAATATTTAGTACAGTACCTAACGCTCAGTAGGCACTCAAGAAAATTTTCTAGATGCAAAACTAGTGAGTGAATGTTGAATATTATGCTAAGAAGAATGGAAATTATGATACTGAGAAAGAATCATTATAACTGTTAACCTGACAGAAATTCAAGTTAAAATTAAGAACAGTGACCAACTCTGGAAGTGTGATAAGTATATCACCATTTGGTTTTGTTAAATCCACATCTAAAACAATAGTATCACTTAGATGTAGCATGTTAGAAAAGTTTTATATGATGAAGACAAAGTGGAGGCACTTCTAAAAAAGATGGTGAAAGTGATTAATGAGTTAGGAGGATTGATTCATGTGGGTGGAATAGTAACAATCTGTTCAGCACTGAATGTGAAACTGCATTCTACGTAAACTACATGTGATAGAGCTTGTTTTCTGTGTTATAAGTCTCCACTCTATTTTAACTGCGATACGTTTAATCAAATTAGATGGTTCATGTACAACTAAAGTAATTACATTTTAAAAGCAAGACTCAAAGATGGTTTAAAGAAAATATGATAACCATCTATAATTACTGGAGGCACACAAACACCAATTGAAAATGGAAGGTGTTGGATAGAAAAATTAGTTCTATAATTAATAAAATGAAATTAGACTTGAGAAATTCTCAATAAAGGATAAAATTCCTTTCCAAATATTGGTTTTTCTAATATAAGTGAATGCTCATAATATCTATTATTCTTTAAAAATTTTTAAGAAATAGCCTGATTGAGGCAGTATTGAAGATGGAGCCTAAAACTCAAAAGTAAATAAAATATAAATGAATCAAATATTGGAAATATAGTGCTGCTCATAATCTTTTACTTTCAAGTGTTCTTGACTTTTGTGTTCACATATTCTTTGTCTCTCTGTTTGTCAGATTCTATTCAAAGTCTCATTCTTTTCTTAGTATGATGACAAAAATAGAATTATTCTAAAACACATAGATGAACAAATACTCCATGGGGAAAATTAATCTCTTGGACTTATTCTTGGACACTAGATCATATTTCCTAGTCATGTAGCTATATGCGGTCACACAGCTAAGCTTACACCAGTGAATGGTATAGAAAAGTGTATATGAAACTTTCATCATACATATTAAGAGGCAATCTGGAGCTCTTTCCCTTTTATCACAAGCAAGAATGAATAATCACTCCAATGGCCTGGGAAGTCCTCTGTGAACATGACAGAACCACATTCCTGGACCCTAATTAACCCTGTGGATCAAGTTGTCCAGTGACATTAAACATTTACTCCCTAACATTCCCTGATTGAGAAATGATCTGGTAGTTTCACAAAAGCAGTTAAAACCTTCTACCTGAATTAATACCTATGTAAGCAGGAAAACAAAATTGTTAAAGATATTATGCATTGTGTATAAATAGTTATAATCTAAACAAAACAAAAATACCCAAAAGCGTAGTTGGATTTGGGCTTGAGTTGAGTACCAGCAGGTTATAGAAAGATCATGAGATTTCTGGGAGGTCTGAAGTTTTGCTGACATTTCTGACTTTCACACCAGTATGGAGTCCTCCTTTGTTGCCTTTTGGAATTGAATATTTGAAAATGAAATAAAGATGTTTCCTGAAATTTGAAGTCTCCACTTGAAGTTGTGCTCTTGGAGCAAGTATTTGCAGATTGCCTAAGAATGACATCAGATGGATTTTGTGGTAAGAACTCCCGAGTCTTATGTCAGTATAAATTAATTCTTCTGCAACAACACTAGTTTTAAGATCAGTAATAGAACCCTTTTTTTTTTGTGAGAGAACATACTAAAATGGTGAGTTATAAGCCCATGTCGCACTTAGGGTTGTTAAATTTGCTGACCTTAGTAACTTCATCAGAGGTTTACGGTTTCCATTTAACTCTCATTTTACCTTGAAGGAGAGAGATGTTAAATGTTCTTTTGTCTGTGTTGAATGCTTCTTTGGTGCCATTTTGTGGTATTTGCAGGCCTCCCTGACATTATCAAATGGATTGACATTTTAAATATTTGCAGTGCTCAGTGGGTACTAATTCAGCAAAGGTGAACCACAAGCTTCTTTCGCTGTGGCACAGCAAGTGATGTGTGTCTGTTTAATCACAGCGGCTGAAATGAGATCAAAAGCCACTGTGTTGTTAAAGTCCTAAATCTGCTGTCACAGCAGACACACCTGGAGGGGTCCTTGAAGGAAAAAGCTAAGTAGTGAAGAACACACTTACGCCACTGGCTTATCTGACTGAACCCATTAACCCCGCTCAGCAAGAACTCTCTTCTAGCATGTAACATTTCCATATTTTTAGTAAATTCTTTATAGGTGCAGCTTCATCATTTGTGGGCCTCAGCAATTCTTGATTTTCTTTATACTCTAAGTTGAAGTTTTATTTTTATGTTTGGTCAGAGTTGAGAATCCAAATATTTCAAAAGATGAAAGATATAAATGATTCTATGTGGTCACAGTTACAAATTTGGGAGACTTGATCCAAAAAGGGGCTTTAGAGAGTAGAAAATTGTACTATGGTACTAACTTTTTGGCTGTTGAGATTTCATACCACATATTTTATCTGTAGATTCTAAGACCAATGTTAAAACATTGGTGAATGAAATAACCCTTAAAAATTTTATCATAAATCTTTTTTTTCTAAGAAACATAAACTTTATATATAATTCCCTGTATTTTTAAAGAGTCCATTAAATAGTCATTTGTATTTTAGGTTGAGTTAAACATCTTTAGCCTTCAACTTTCTGCAAGAAAACATTTGCATTAAGAGTTTTAGACAAATGCTCATGACTTCCTTCAGTCACATGTATACCACCAGAAATTCAGCATTTCTACTTTTCATTCTAGTCTTCCTGAAGAGGTTTAGGATATTGTACCAAATCTATATGCAAGCATGTCAAATGTCTTACTATAGACATTATTAAAGGTTAATTTCTTGTATTTTAACTTGCTGTATATTTATACTATATTTAAGAGATAAGTAAAACATAAAGCATAAAATGGTTAAATACTAATTGAAAAAATAAATATATAGTTCGGAAGTATAAGGCTTATTATTAGTATGACAGTGAAGAACAACTGAACAATATCGAAGACAATTCAATGACTTGTTCTACAATTTGTTCTGCTTGCTTGTTCTGCTTTGGAGGATTTTTTTTAAAAGAGGAGATAAAAAATGTTAGGGAAAAGATGTAAAGACATCTATGGAAGTACCATTTATTAACTTTCCACTCTTAGCTGGGGGCACTCTTTCTCATCTCACTTTCCCTGTATCCTCAACTTATCTAAAGGCTTAGGATCATTCTCTTGCTCTCCCCACTGGAATCCTCCCAGGATATTGCTTCCCTGGAAATCTTCTCAAGGAAGGGCTTCTTCTCTCCTATATCCTTGAAATCTTCTATTCTGGTGGTCAGAAAGTATGTTTCTGGCTTCATATTACTTCTTCCAGAACTTTCTATTTCCTGACATTCTTAGTTTCAAATGTCCTGTCATCAGACCTTACAACTGTAAAACCCTTACAACTATAAAATCTGGATCAATTTCTAAATCTTATTCTTAGCTTATTTATAGTCTCTTTGACACTCTATTCGTATCATATGACTTTAATATCTATATGACTGATCCAGATTGCTCAAATACTTGACCTTATTTACTACTGAGACTTTATGTATCACTGTAACTTTGCCATTCACTTACTAAATCCTGAGCTTACCAATAACTCTAACTCCTTTATAATCTTAATTTTAAGAATTTTACTCTCTGATTTTTATGTACTCTCCAGTTTCCCCCTTTACTATCCTGACACTAACAATCCTTTCCCCTGAATAAACTTACAATTTACTGCTCCTGACACTTTTTACAGTCTCTTAATTTGTACATGACTTGTTTTCGTTTTCTTTCACAATTAGCTTAAATTCCGTGTACTATCATTATAATCATTCTGTAACTCTTAACTTCTTTTAATTTCTCTCATTTTGTTGCCCACCTCTCAAAAAAAGGAGAATAGGAAAAAAAAGGACCTCAGCTAATTTGAACTCTCTACCTACTGTACACTTATCAATAGAGTACAGCAAGAGAAATCTTATAATCTTCCTAAAAGTCTCACATTAAATTAATTGTCACTACTCTTAACTGGGATATAACTATCTAGCAACACCACACATTTCCCTAGTATATATATTTTTGAGTGAGATAACCATTTCAAACCTTCTCTTCTTTCCTTGGCTTCCAATATCTCCTCTCCATGCTCCATTTTAGTTCATTATCCTGCTTTGATTTAGCTGAGGGAAGAGAAAGAAAGAGAAAAGCAGTAATACTATAAGAATATCCCCAACATGCCACCTAACCATCTGCTTATTATTTTAGTAAAATTTGTGGAAAGTGCAGTCAATTATCATGATTTACAAATCCTCTCCTCACACTTTTTGTTAATTCTACTCCATGTAGGTGTTCACTAATATGAATTCACTAAATCTCCTAGCAGAGTCAAAGTTGATTTCTATTTTGCTAAATCAAGCAATCAATTCTTAGTCTCCTTATTCAACCAAACATTTTTCTACCACTAAATAATATATTTACATGTCTTTCATCATGCCATACTCTCTTGTTCTTACCATGAATTCTCACTTATGGGTTCTTTCAAATTTTCACAGGATAGGTAATTCAAATGTACATACATTGTCTTAAAGGTAAGCATGAAGAGATAAATCTTCCTAATATGGTTTGGAAAACTAACATTGCTTTGGTATTAAAACTGGATAAGAGCTATACCAGTAAAATTTTGGGCCAATTTCATTAAAAAAAAAAAAAACAACTGAGGGTTGATGGGGGGGAGGTGTGGGGAGAGGAAAGGGTAAAATGGGTGATGGGCATTGAGGAGGGCACTTGCTGGAATGAGCACTGGGTGTTGTTTGTAAGTGATAAATCATGGGAATCTACCCCCTAAGCCAAGAGCATACTGTATACACTATATGTTAGCCAACTTGTCAATAAATTATATAAAAAATAAATTTATTTAAACATATTAAAGATAATAATAGCAAACTTCATTCAAATGCATATATATATATATATATAGTAAAACCTATCACAGAAATTTGAGAATGTACTTTTTAATTTTATTTATTTACTTTTGAGAGAGAGAGTACAAGCATAAGCTAGGGAGGGGAAGAGAAAGAGGGAGAGAGAGAATACCAAGCAAGCTCCACACTGTCAGCATGGACCATGAGATCATGACATGAGCTGAAACCAAGAGTTGTATGCTTAACTGACTGAGCTACCCAGGCGCCCTGAGATTGTTTTCATATTAGAAAACATGTTTACAAAATGCACTAAAAGAGTGATGGAGAAAAAATATATCTTCTCTGTAAATGAAGAGAAAGGGCTTGATAAAATTTCTCACTCTCTCAAGTTTTTAACTCAACAAAACTTTACTTAACACAAGAGGTATTTATCAGAAAATTAGAGCAAAAATTTGACTTCATGATATAATTTCAAAGCATTCTCTGTATGATCAAAAAAAAAACAAAACGAGAATAACCTCTATCACTATATTTATTTTAATTTTACATTTTACTTGAAGCTCTACTAAATGCATTGATAGAGATCACAAAAAAAGTGATGAGGAACAAAACAGAAGAAATAGTTATAATTTACAGACAATGTGATTATCTACCCAAATTGAGGGGCAAACACAAACCAAAATTAAATTTGCTGGAAACACAAGATCATGGTCAAAATCAGGATTTTCTTACATAAAGGATTGCACAATAAATTTATGAACATGTAATTAAGAAAAAATTGCCTTATTTAAAACAGAAACCAAAACCATAAAGAGTATATATAAATTAACCCATAAATGGAAACATATTTGAAGGGAAAAGAATTAAAACATTTTACATTTTGTGAGACGTATTAAAGCTTCTACAGGAAGGGCACTTGGGTGCCTCAGTTGGTTAAGTCTCTGACTTTTGGTTTTGGTTCAGGTCATGATCTTGTAGTTTTGTCAGTTAAGCTTCTCATGAGACTCTGGGCTGTTGATGATTGAAATTCTCTCTCTCTCCCTTTCTCCCTCTCTCTCTGCCTCTCTCCTACTCATGTTGTCTCTTTCTCAAAATAAATAAACTTTAAAAAATTAAAAAAAAAACTTTTACAGAAAAATATAGCAGGAAATAAGTAAAATACCAAAATTGATCTAAATAATTATAGGGATAAAACATGCAGAATAAGTATTTTAAGAGTGACAATTGTTCCCAGTTAATCTTAAAAATTCAATATTATTCCATTCAAAAATTTATATAGTATTTTTATAAAAATTAAAATAGGATTTTAAAATACATATAATTATTAAATAGTCAATAGTAACCAAGTCAATTTACAAAAGGAAAATTTAGACTTACTCTGTCTGTTCTCATGATTTTCTATAAAGCCATACTAATTAAAATAGTGTTATTTTAGAGACAGTCAATAAACCAGTATAACAGGATAGTAACCCGAGGAAATTTTCATAAAATAAAAAATACATTGTATAATAGTTAAAACATCACACATCAGGAAGGAAAGGATGACATACCTAATAAATTAGGAAGTTAAAAAATGGTCAGATAAACAAATGGTGCCAAAACAACTGGATATTCAGACAAGAAAAAAGATGATATTGGATTTCTGTATAACACTATATATATTTGTAAATTTCAAATGAATTATAGGCTTAAGCATAAAGATTTAAAAATGTATGCTTTAAAAAAATAAAATGTAGAGTATCTCTATGTAGTGAGGGTAGGAAAGATTTTGTGAACAAGAGACAAAATGCATAACCCGTGGAGGAAAATTGATAAACTCAATTTCGTTTAACTATATATTCAACAAACACCACACTCAAAGTTAAAATACAAATTATACACTCAGAGAAGATATTTGATTATTTGAATTATATGATCAGTTAAAGACTAATTTCCAGAATATACAAGTAATTCTACAAATCATGAATTAAAGGGAAAATGAAATGAGAAATGAGCAAAGAAATCATTTATAGAAATCAATATCCATAATCAGCATAAAAATATTCAACGTAATAATACTAAAGGGATTATAAATTTAAAGAAAAATTAAATGCCAGGTCACACTCATTAGTTTGAAATATTAATGTCCAGTGTCACCAAATACTAAACAAAGAGGAAAAAATAAAAACAACATTGCTGGTGGCAATGAAAAGTCATTAGAGAACCATTTAAAAATAGTAGAGCTAGAGAATGTATACTCTCTGATCCATTTTCTAGGTATCAACACTTGAAAATCTCTCATAAACTCTAGGATACTTCTAGGGGGTCCTATTACTCTGTGCCAAGTTTGGTAACAGTGAAAATGTGCATATAAACTAAGTTTTCTTGGAGAGTTGTAGTACTTAAATAAATCATACTATATTTATGTAAATTTGCACTAAGATCTCTTTTTATCTGTCTGGAGTGAATCAGAAGAGAAGTTTAAAAATGATAAATCTCGAGCCCCGATGTTCTATTTCTTAAAATAGTGGATGAATACATGAGTATCCATTTCATTGTTTTTATAATTATATATATATGTTACTAATCTATTAATATTTTAAAAAACACTGTTGAATAGAGAAGGCAAATTTGAAAAAAGACAGAATGTGGTAATAGAATTCAACAAATAGTAGCCACTGCTGGGGTTGAAGATGTTGAGTCACCTGGAAGAAGATCATGAGAGCTTTCTGAGATGTTGAGAATGGTTTTAATCTTAATCTGGATGCTGGCACACAAGGGTGTGTCTGTGTTGTACACGCACGTGTGTGAGGGTGTGTGGTGGCAGGAGAAACAGAGAGAATACTGACATGTTTTGTGTACCTGGATGAGAGGAAGGAGTATGGACCATCTCCAACATTCTGGGAGGGGATGTAAGGAAAGAGAAGTTAGCCCAGGCATATCACATTTTATCCTTGCTAATTCTTCCTCTGTCTTTGCTGGTGGTAACAGCCTTCAAAGGACCTTCATTTATATGGATTTCTTAAAACGTCTCTCCATATTGGCTACTTCAATATATTTCATTTCTTTTATGACCTCTCTCCTAAATCCATGCCTTTGCTGTGTTGCAGATTTGCTGTTTCCGATCATTAGGCATGTTTTCTGGTTCTTCTACAGGCTTCACAGCACTGAGAAGCTAAGTAATACAACTTTTTCGGAATGGATAGATGAATTTCCTTACATGCAAACTTGCACTTCATAGAATTGTAGGAAAGATATACAGGTTGACCAATGCCAAGAGGTACTGAATGCTTCATCTATAGTCCTGTCTAGTAGTTAGCCATGTTCCTTTGAGCTCTTCACAGAGGGATAATTCTGCATCTCCTCAACCAGCATATCTATAGATCTAAGGCTTAGAATAATCTTTATGTTCATAACAAAAATCTGTAATTGCAGGATCCACACCATACCATTCATATTTTTAAAACACCTGCATATATTGAGTTCAACACATTCAGTTGAACAAATATTTACAACGACTACCGTTTAAATGGAAAATTTCATTGATTGTTAGATATATTTTGTCTCTACATAATTAAATATGTACATATTTTATCTACATATATTATCTACATAACAAAATAAGTGGATGAATAATGATCCAAAAGAGATTTAAAAAATGTAAATGCTAACAAAAGTACAAAGACAACATTGAGTTAAATAATAATTGCACATGTTAAAATGAGTCATTCTCTGCTTGAGCAAGGCAAGGCCATTTGCAGCATAATGCAAAGCAAGTCTGTTATCCCTCAGGGAGGACACAGCACTTGATCTACTTTTTCCATGATATATTACCTTTCAGAGCTTTTCTTTCACATAAGTAATCACTTGCAGGACAGAAAGAATGTCTTATGCAAGAAGAGAAAGAGGAAAATACGTAAAAGTACATGCTGGAGAAAAATAGAACTCCCCAAATTCAACCACTTAAGTTTATCAGACTTAAGGAACTCATTAACAGTGAAAAAGAATCAATTAAATGAAAAACCTATTCGAGTAATAGAAAAGAGATTATAAGAAACAAAAACTTTCTTTGCTCATTCTAAAATATTTTCTTAAGACCATTAGAAAGTATATTGATTATAGTGCATTTTTCCTTCTGCTATATTATTCTTAAATTACAATGATATAATAAATCTTTGGTGGAAAAATAAAAGGGATTTATAAACAAACATTTTGGACATTGAAAACATGTTCTGAGTACTGAAAGCCCAGTCATTTATACATGCGAAAATTAATAGCACAAAAAGTCTTTGCATTACAACAAATTGTTTAAAAGTATTTAAATTAAGTATAAAAGACCTCATGATGTCCAGCTTTGGAGAAACTAGAATATATTCTGAACTTGTCACACAGGGACCAGATAAATCATTCTACCTCCATGAAGATATATAAGATGTGGAGCAAAATCATGGAATAAGTAGGAACACAATCGTTTTTGTAAAACCAGAGGATGGGGGGAATGCATTTTCAGATTCTACATCCTTCACTCAGGTCTCTCAATAAGAAATAAAGATCCAGGGGACCACTGAAAAGGCAGCAGTTAACCTCATGTGAAGGAAGGAGTCTGTGAATGCTACCCTGAAAATAGCACACTTCACCTAAGTCTTGATGGATAAATGGAAAATTTCCAGAGTCAAAAGGAAAGAAGGACATGTCAGAGAGAAAAAATAATTTTTAATACCCAGAAACTTGAAAGTTTCAGTGACTTATTGCTCAATGGATAAGAAAATGAATGAATAAAAATGAAATCATAAGATACCAAAATGAATAGTATGCAGTGTTTCATACTTTATTTACACATGTTATGTTACTTAAAAACTGTTTTTTGAAATATTTTTCTAATGTTTTGTATTTATTTTGAGAGAATGAGAGAAAGAGGGAGAGAATTCTAGTGGGGGAAAGGCGAGAGAGGGAGAGAGAGAATTCATGCTGTCAGCAAAGAACCCAAGTGGGACTCAAATTCACCAACTGACATTGTGATCTGAGCCGAAATCAGGAGCCGGACGCTTAACTGTCTAAGGCACCCTTTACTTAACTCTTTGAGGAAAAAATATAGAGGAGATAAAAGATTTGAGGAGCATATCAAAATGTAACATCAATAGTGGTGGTTAAGAGGAAACAAATGAAAATCAAGGGTTTCATTTGGAAAGCTATTACCATAAAACATGTCAATAAATGCCCGTGGAATCTACCTATTCATTGATGACTACATTGATAAAGCTGTACATGAAAGTTTTTAAAGTTAGGTTCATTAAGGTCACCTCATGGAATCGGTTATTTATCTGATCAATTCTAATCCCTACTATAACTCATTTTGGTAAAAATGTATATACACACATGTGCAGAGGAACCTTAAATATTATTGTTACATACAAATATGTGTTGAACATATTATATCTAAAATATTATGTTTTTTAAACATGGTTCCAGAGTCATTATTTAAGCCTGTCCAAGTGTCTAATTGCCATAATCCTTCATAGAAATATTTACAATAAAAAGAAAGAAATTTCATTAAAAAATGCAAGATGCTTAACATATACTAAGTATCAGTAATATGAGAGAATTTTTAAAATACAGAATCATTCAAAATTCCTGCCCAGAATCTATATCATATATTACATCCTGTGCTAGAATTGCACAGGCATCAAAAAGTGAAAATATCTCATTTAAGCCTAACCTATTCAAATTGCTCATGGGGATTTAAATAAGTTTAAAAAAATTTTTTTAATGTTTAGTTTTTTTGAGAGAGAGGGAAACAGAATGTGAGCAGGCGAGGGAAAGACAGAGAAAGGGAGATGCAGATCGGAAGCAGGCTCCAGGCTCTGAGCTGTCAGCACAGAGCCCGAGGCCCGCCTGAACTCACTGACTGTGAGATCGTGACCTGAACTGAAGTCAGAAGCTCAACCAAATGAGGCACCCACGCACCCCAAATAAGTTTTACATGTTAGGTAAAACACAACACAGTTTTCACCGACTCTTGCATCTACTTTTATTGAACTACATATAGGCCTCTGTAACATTCTTCAGATAATTTGTGGTTGTCCCAGGAATTTTCTGTCTAGTAATCACAACCAAGACCTGCCATTTTCTCCATCAAATTTACATTTTTTTCTCTTGGAGAGTTATACCCCCTGTTTAGTTTTACAATTTCTTTATAAGTGTCAAATTAACATGAGTGTTTATTTTTGATACATAGCACAATTTTTGTTACCAGACGTTGCTTTGAGTTTATTCTTTTCCTACTCAGCGCTCCTGTCCTCTGGAGATTCAGACAGAAGTGCCTGGTAAGGTGGGCCTGGAGATCATTTTGATGTCATTTTGTGCCCACAATCACTCTGTCGTTCATGAAATGAATTCTTACCTGACTCTGGCTTCCCCTAGAGAGGACAACCTGCAAGGGGGTCCCTGTCACTCATGCTTCTGCCTGCGGGAAAGACCACTCTGAGCTTCACAGATGTGCCCCAGAGCCACGAATGATAGCAAAGGATGGGAGCCAAAGTGAAAACTCAAAAATACCAGCTTGATGACTCCTAGGTACAATATAAACATTGTGCTTTACCTTTGCTTTTTCAATTAATCTCATTTTTCACCACATAACAATACTCCTTACCCTTAAATAAGCTCAGGCTTAGAATAGTCTTATTCAAAGTCTCATGTAAATAAATTGTGGAAGAGTGACTAGAGCCCAGATTTATTTGTTTCTAAAGCCCATGTTCCTTCATTTATAACAAATTGCTCCCTGATGCTCAAGTCCTGGAATTGTAGGCCCCTATTGAAAAGATTTATATTCAAATCGATTTCATCTTACAAAGTGGGCTTCTTTATGGAAAAGTGAAATATAATTACTGTGTTTTTTGTGCATTTGTTTTGTTTTGTTTTATTTTTAACAGAAGTCAGGAACTGGCTCGCACCCCCTCTGCATCATGCTCCCCACTGGCTCTGGGGGGCCCACACTAGAAAGCAACACACGCCCGATTCTACCCTGTTCCATGTTGAGATGGAGAGAAGGAACTGGAGTAATAACCGTAGTTGTGTGTCAGCCACCACCCATCAGTAGTAGGGACACATTGCTGATCTCACTCTAGCCAGAGCTGGTTCTGGCATGTCTCTTTTCTTGTAAACAGTGTTTATTACGGCCTCCAACATCACAGAGGGCTTCCAAAGGCAGATTCAGCCTCTTCTCGCAGTCCTTGGCAGTAGACCACACTCTCAGCCCTGACTTTAAGTGGGGAATCTCCTTCCTTGGCAGCCACCTAGGCAATCTTTCATATTCGCTTACTTTTATGTTTCTTTGGATAGAGCTATAGAAACTTTTACTCTGCTCTCCAGTCTTCCCACAACCACTGGAGACTGGAGAAGCTATGGGATTCTTGTTCTAGGCATGGCACTCTGTAATCCCCCTCATCTTTATAACATGGACTTCTTTAACAAGCTTCCCACTGTCAGAGTTTTGCAGAAAGTAGCAAGCACTAGTGGCCATGTCTATGTACCAGAACAAAACTTTGAGGAATTCATCATGCTTTCCCGAAGGTGACCACATCACAAGAAAGCATGACTAATTATTATGCCGACATTTATTCTAATGTTGGCACCCGAGTAAGGTCGCTGGATTCCTCAACATCAAACATTCAGGCAGGGCGAGAGGTCCCTGCCTCCCCTCCGGCTTGCCACTTTCCTAGGACTTCTTCAAAGAACATAGAGTTCTTTCCTATGTTCAAAGAACATAGAGTATCCCTGGTGCATGTGGAAGAGAAAAGACCACTGAACGTCTAGCAACTCTAAGGATAATGTAAATGGCCTTCCCATTCCTTATTTGTCTGTCTATGAAGGTAAAAAGTGTGCTTCTGGATGAGAGCCTATGGAGGGAGGTAGTTGCTGGGTTAGCAAAAACAATTATGCGGACATCTTCAAAAGACCTGGAAAGTTACCTAGCCCCAGTTGCTTTCTCTTTCTTCAAAATGTCAATATCATTAAGTTTCTTTGTCTTCATTGTTAGATTCTAGTTAAAAAGATTTGTGCAACAGAGAATATGTATTCACATTTTTATCACATTTCATCAGCTTACACTAGATCATTTGGCTATCTGAAAACCTATCTTGTGAAAAAAAATTGACAGTATATCTTTAAGACCTATGGAATGAGTATGTCTGATGAAAAAAAACATGAGCCTCTGGTCTTCTTGACTGGTATGTTTCTTCAGGAAGATGAATCTGCCACACTCATAGGGCTCCAGGACAGAAGCCTCTGTAGTCGTTTAACTCACGCCTTGCTCTATCTGCAAATTCTACAAGCAGCATTTAAACCTTTTTTTGCAAATATGACGTTCTGTAGATATTCCTGACCACCAATAACAAAATTTCAGTTTTATGATGTTCTCTGAGTAATCTTCTCAATCTTTTCTGTGTTTCTAATCATAATTCAGGTTGCCTTGCTGTCTCATTATTTTATTTTCGATTTGCTGAAAGGAATGTTTTACCCATATGTAACTATTATGTGGTATGGTGGTTGTTGCTGGATTAACTTATTTTTTTTAACATTTATTTATTTTTGAGAGACAGAGCATGAGCAGGGGAGGGGCAGACAGAGAGGGAGACACCGAATCTGAAGCAGGGTCCATGCTCTGAGCTGCCAGCACAGAGCCAGACACAGAGCTTGAACTCACAAACTGTGAGATCATGACCTGAGCCCACGTGGATGCTTAACCGTCTGAGCCACCCCGGCACCCCTGTCATTGCCGAATTAAACAAGAAGTTTGGCTTCTTAAAGATATATGCAGAAAAGTCAATCAATAGATGTTACCATTGGCACAGAGAGGAGAAAAGCAGAATAAATGGGTCTCTCAAAGAAGTCTTGTTCATATTATTAGAACTCTCTATGCATCAAGTAAAAGTTAGGCATATTTCTTTATATAATAAAATTCTTATAAATAACGCAATTACTTTCTAATAAAAATAATTTTATTTTTAAAAATGTAAAATTTTCAAAGAAATCTATGAATATTAGGGAAAGTTGAAGTGTCTTCTCTCTGTCCAATTCCAACTACCTTTTTGCAGGCCATTGCCCTATCAAATTCTAAAACAATTTTCACTAGCGTTTTGGTTTTTCAGAGTATAACATTAATATTTATAATATTCTCTAACAATAGAAACAACCAAAGTTCCAGATATATCTGTTATAGGCATACACTTTGTAAGTGGTGCTAAGATACAAAGAAAAGTGTTTTTTGATTCAATTTCAATGCAACTGAATGTATGCATTTGGCCAATTTCTTTATTTACAAAGACATAAGGATTTCATTACTGTGGTCTTACAAAGTCACCTTCTGTTCAAAATCTCAAAGGATTTAGCAAGCTAGAGCAGGTCAACAAATATAGCACAGTAAATGTGGTAGCACCCACTGGCTAGCTAGACAAGCCATAAGGCACCTAGGTTATAAACTACTTAATCTAGACTTTAACAAAGGGGACACGAGATATGAAATCTGGTTGTGTTAATTCCTCCCTCCCTTCATCAAACACTCCTCCTCTGCTTTGCTCCAACCTTCCCTCAGATCCTAATGCAGTTATTAGAGTCACGATACTGGACAACATTGACTCCATTCATCTAGCACTTAATCTCTATTATGCAGATGTTAGAAGTCAAAACACGATCATCCATATCAGTGATTTTGGCAGAAGATAGCTGCTGAACCATGGAGGATTGTTTACAGGAGGGGAATGAGTTTTCAGCTAGTTCACAAGTCACACAGTATAGTGGAATCGCATTACAATCTATCATGGCTAAAGGAAACACTGGATCACAAAGAGTTTGTGTTTGTAAAAGTATTAGATCTAAAAATAAACATGAGTTATCTCGTATCAGTTTTTTCACTTAAGTAAAAGATTCAAAAGTAGATGGAGAAAAATATCTGTAATCAGTGCTGTCTATCAATGAACAGGAATTAATAAAAACTCCTACAATTATTTGTAGGCATTTAACAATTTTATGAGATTGGTCCCTATGTTTTGAAAAACAGTCATTTTAAAAAAATTTCTCACTTTGTAAATAGATGAGTGTTTTTAAAGATTCCATAAAGCTAAGTTTTGGAAATGGAAATGTAGTTAGAATTTGAGATAAAATCCACCTATTTTTAAGAGCTCCCTTGAAAATTTTGTGATGTAAAAATTTGTTTTATTATGCAAGTAATCTTCCATTTATCTTAACACCTTTCAGCTTCTCTTAAAGCAACATGTTTATAATTTAGCAACTGAATTTTTAAAAACATGTCAACTCAAACATTTCTTCAGTCTCTCTTTAACTCATTTCTAGAAAAAAAAATACAGACAATACAATAATACAATAATTCACACTTCTTCCCCCACCCCCAGTGTATTATTGCTTTTCTTTACTAAAGGCTTAAATGCTGTTGACAAGACTGGGCGTTCTATTTTGGTAGCCATGTGAACCTCTGTTCGTCATCTGCAAGACATATGGCTTTAGCATAGCCATACTGTAATGGAACACTTCAACCCGACAAACAAAGAAGTTTGAAGAAAATGAGAGAAAGTCTCCCTGACAACCGCGACATTTATCCATGTGCAAAAATGATAGACAGAGTCACTCTGGCACCTTGACAACTGACACCATACTCCACAGTCCTGCCTTCCTGGCTGCCTTTTCCCAAGTCCATATATAAAACAAGAATGAGAAGCATTCAAGTGGTAAATTATTCTTCCTGGAAAGAAGACTTCAGTTTGACCAGTATACAAATGAGGTTTGAGAACGGAGATGTAGAATATTCTTTGTACGGATTCTTTTCTCCATGTATAATCGACAGAGACGGATGCTGTGGTTGTAGGGCATATTTATTTTCTACATGTTGAGGCTCAGGAATTCCTTCTATTCTCTCAATATTAGCTTGGTAGAAACTTTTAAGGGGAGTTTTGAATTTTCCAAAGAAAAGTTCCATATTGGCTTTTGAAAACTGAGACCACTTAACTGTCATTATAATTTTTCCTGCAGAGAGCACTGAGGTTTCTCTGTATGGTTTTTATGGAGAAGACAGCCATCAGGCATAACTAATGAATACACCCTAATCCTCTGCCAACAGTAGAATCTATCTTGGTTGGTTAAAGAATTAAATCTTAGCATTTAATAATTTTAAATATTGACGCTTGAACTTAAACATTTTGAAAAAAAAATCAGAAAAACAGAACATAAATTTTAAATTATATAATAATCTTGCTTTGTAATGGGGGCTACTATATATTTTTCTGCATTGATGTACACATGCACGTACAAACACGTTATTGATATTCATTTCTCATAAAACTGTATCCACATAAAAGTCATTAAAATTATGCTGTTGACTTAATGACTTTTTCTGTCATTAAGTCTATAAAATCATTTTAATATACACATAGAATTCTGAATATTTTTTTTTCCTAATAGGTTTTGGTGTCATATTCAACTATACTTTAGAAAAAGTCCTGACTTAATTGATAAACCATTTCAAAATAAAGCATAAAATTTGAGACTGTCAAAGAAAACTACACCAGACAAGTTAAACAGGCAAGGGTGGCTTTATCCAATACTGTTGCAATAAGGTTGAAGACTGTTATGGTAGAGAAGAGGTATTCAACTCAACTCCAATGAAACAAAAGGCAGGGTAAATTGTTTTAAATTTATTATTGAAGTATAGTTGACATACACTGTTATAATCGTTTTGGGTGTACAACACAGAGATCGGATTGTCTTATACATTACTTAATGCTCATTAGAGTAAGCGTAATTATGACGGTCACCATACCACATTATTATAATATTATTGACTATATTGTCTGTCCTGTACTTTTTTTTAATGTTTTATTTATTTCTGAGAGAGAGAGAGACAGCGTGAGCAGGGGAGGGTCAGAGAGAGAGGAAGACACAGAATCCAAAGCAGGCTCCAGGCTCTGAGCTAGCTGTCAGCCCAGAGCCTGACACAGGGCTCAAACCCACGAACCGGGAGATCATGACCTGAGCTGAAGTTGGATGCTTAACCGACTGAGCCACCCAGGCGCCCCTATCCTGTACTTTTTAACTCTGTGACTTACTTATTTTGTAGCTAGAGGTTTGTACATCTAATCCTCTTCACTTATTTCACCCATCTCCCTACCCACCTCCGCTTTGGCAACCACTAGTTTGTTCTCTGTATTTAAGAGTCTGTGTCATCGACTCTCTCATAGACTGTGTCATTTTGCTTGTCTTTTCATTCTTTTGGTTCTTTTTTTTTTAGATTCCACATGTAAATGAAGTCATATAAGTATTTGTCTTTTTTTTTTGTCTGACTTATTTCATTTAGCATAATACCCTCTATGTCTATCCATGTTATTGCAAATTACAAGATTGTATTATATTTTTTTATGGTTCAGTAATATTCGTGTGTGTGTGTGTGTGTGTGTGTGTGACATCTTCTTTATCTATTTATCTATTGATGGACACTTGGGTTGCTTCCGTATTTTGGCTATTGTAAATAATTTTTAAATTGGGTTAGCTAGTGGTAAAGTACTAAAGGATGTTGGAAGGGGTTTAGGCAATGTGATTAATCCCTCTGTGCTTTATCTTGGTGTTTACCTTATCAAAATTAGACTTCTATCTTCACACAGAGACTAGGAGATAGAGGGTCTATTTTTCTTGATTGCAATTTAAAAGGTTGGCTTTCAGGTCCTTGAGAAAAACATTTTCAGGCTGCAAAGATTTATATCAAAAAGAGGCATAAAAAAGTTACAATTCCAAGGTTTCTAGATTGAATGCTCTAAGAAAAGGGAGGTCAGGGACCTTTGGTCAGGAATAAACCTTAGTCAAGCTGAGGAAAACATTATGGCCATCTTTGTCAGTGACAATCTATGTTGTAAAATTTAGTTCATTTATGATTTTTTGTTATAATTCATCTATTAAATTGGAAGCATATGAGTGTTTGGGGTGAATGTAGACCTGAATAACAACAGGAGGAAAAAAAAGAGAGAAGATACAGTCAGTCAAAACTAGTACAGCTCAAATGCAATCAATTATCAGAAAGTACTTAAATTTCTACAGAGTAAATATGTACTACATGACATATAAAACAAATTAGATGTGCTTTCAAACTCATAATTTCACAAAGATAGCCTCACACTAAGACTCTGAAGTGGCTGCTGAATTGTTGAGCCTCTTCACAGACTATTTAAAGAGAAAGCATTCACAAGCTCATTTATTGTCACAGGAAAGAAGTCTCCCACTAAGTGACCAAACCTTAATAGGAAAAAAAAAACCAGTTTGTGTGAATGAGGTCATAAATAAGTCCTTCCAAGTACTTTTGAAATCAATTTAAAAGATAGCATTTTAAATAAACAGAATCTCAATTTTTCATTATGGTTAAGTTAATAAAAATGTGCAACTGTTTTCAACTCATTTTTTCTCCTTGTGAGAGACTTGGCAATATAACTTCCATCATACATACTTCCACTCCTTGTTAGTTCCAGAAGGATTTAATCAAAACAAATTAAATTATAGATAAAATGAATTTCAAATGACATTCCCTCTGTGTCTACTCTTTTATCCAAATATTCTTGATGTTATCATTGAGTATCATTGAGTATTGGTTCCCTAGACTAGCTGGACAGATCTGAAGATGTAGAAAACTTAAGTATTTAAGTTTAGATGAATTTTACTTAATCATGCTTTATATATAGATAGATATAAAGATCTGTATAGAAACAAAAATATACATAAGGAGATAAGATATAAATGCAAGATATGTATACATATATATTTAAATATAAATTTTGTATACCTTTATCAGTCTTTCTATATATATTGGCATTTCTTATATATATTTGCAGTTATAGCTTAATTTTGCCCATGATCACTTCCTTCCAAAGTATAAGCTTCCAGCTATTTCCTTCATAGTTAATTTTCACTCTCTGCTTCCAGGCTTTAAAAACTTTTTACCCCCACCAAAAGCATTTCATAAAAATAACCTCTAGTCCTATTTCTTTACCGCATGTTTTATTCTCAAATTTTAGTGCTCACTTTCTTGCTGATGACAACAGGAATCACTTCCACATGCTAGAATTTCAAAAAGGGACTGTAATGTGTAAGTGAGATTTCTTCATTCCTGAACAAGTAAAGAAGAGCAATAAAGGACAAAAGGACTCTAAGGATATAAAGAACTTTGTGTTTTATATTATTTTGGTCTTGTCTTGATTGCTGTCGTTTCTTTAAACTGTCTTAATGGTTTAAATCTGAGATTTGTGATGCAAGAAAAGTAATGATAGAGCCATAATCATCTCAAAATCATTTTCACATTCCCCTCAATAGAGGGCTGCAATTTTATGTAGTCGTGGAAATTAGTGTTGGCCACAGGCCTAGAAGGGAAAAGAATGGCACAACTAGAAAAACTTAAACGGAGAACTATTAAGTGAGATAAAAAAAAAAAAATCAAATCCAATCCCCTAGAGCAGATAATTTTTTCCTGGTATTCTGTACTTGCTTACTTGAGTGTCTACATAACACACTGAGTATGAACTGTATGAGAAAGATTTAAGGAAATTTATCCATTTAGTTCTATGAAAGAAAGATGTAGTTAGGGCCCAGTATAATTCATACATATGTTGTTGGTGACTATTTCTGGTGACTTCACCTATCTACACACTGTCAAGGTCCATATAAGATACTCTCCTAGTATGCTCAGGGTAAAAAATTGAGCTACATCTTTGAGTGGACCATGGCAATAGCTTAACCAATCCAATCCCTGGTTTTACTCATAAACTGTTGAAAAGCAAAAACTCATCATTCAACTTTCATAATTAAAACTCTGCACAGGCTCCCATTACTGTGGGATAAGGTAGTTCCATGCTCCTTAATACAACGTGTTAACATTGATGTGCCAGACCCTGGTTTTGTTCTTCATTTCAATACACTATTCACTAACTCCCTCATAGTCTGTGCTTCTCCCATTCCAGATTTATTGAATTCCTTCCAGATCTTCAAAGGTGTCTCATTTTCTCTTCTCTTTTGGTCTTGCATCTAAATCAGACGACTGGAAAATAGATAAGATCCACAAAGGCGGTAGGTGTGATAGCTAAGAATATGGATACAACAGCCAGAATGTTAGGGTCTGAGTCCTAGACCTGCCTTTAAATGTACATAAGCAAGTTTGTTCTCTCCACTAAACTACGTCTTTTAATGTGCAAAAATGGAGATAATAATAGTATTCTACCTCACAAGTCTACTGTATTGTAAGAGTACAAACAAAGCATGGAGGGCAGTGAATGGCATATAGCAAGCGTTCAATAAATACTACCTGCTATTATCATAGAGAACATGTTTTGTAAAGAGGAAAAAATTGGAAAGTTCTTGTTTTTCTTTAGATGAGGCAGAGAAAGCTGCCTAACAGCTCTGATGAGAATAAACACGAATTTACATTATGTGAAAAAGACCCTCTATCTGAAATGTTGGAGTTTCTGTTGTGGGTAATTTACTCATACAAATTTAAAGAAGAAACTAAAAGGATTCTAACTCTTCAAGTCTCATCAACATGATTATGTAGAATAAATTGTAATATTAGTGTTCTACAGTTGACAGGGGAAGAAAATTCTCAGATAAGCCTAAGGGTAATCAGATCTTTCTGAAATAGAAAAAATTAAAAGGTCAATTGTACTTCGAGGCTTCCCAGTGCTCTTTTTTTGGTCAAACATGCAAATCTACCGTGTTGCCTATAGAATAATCTTCACAAGTACTATCAATTTAATGAAATACCTACCTTTATCTTTCTTATACACACATTATTCCAAGCTCACATCTAAGTCATTCTTCATGGTAAGAACTAATCTCATTTCCTCATACCTGTCACTGAATCGTTAAATATCTCACCAAGAATAATGACCTCACAGCTAAACTTCCCTGGCCTTCCTGGGTACAAAAAGGGAAAAAAAGGAAATGGATTTATCCATTCAGAAATAGTGTTTTCCAGGATAGCCGTTTTTATATTCTGCAGAAGAGTATATGTATTATTTTAACATAACTCAACTATCTAATGGGTTCCGACATAACATTTGAGATATTTCAGTTATTTGTGTCCAAGTTACCATACTGCAGGCTCTGAAAATAGGACATCATTTCAGGAACCATTTCAAAATCAGTAGTACCTCTAATCTTACATAAAAAAATATTTAAAATATTATTTTTTTATATTTTAGTTTCCTGTCTGTCCCTGTCTCTGTCTCGCTCTTCCTATCTCTCTCAAAGAAAGGCAATAGAAAAGCTAACTTCAATATCCTCAGTTGCATGTGAGCAGCTTGATTAATGTGCTTGTGAATTCTTAATAAGGGATGTGTGCATATTCATAGTGATGTTTATTAATTCATAAAGCAGCTGCTCAAAGGCAGCTAGTGGAGAGAGACATCATCTCCTCTCACAGAAGCCTCTTGGCAGCCATCAGGCCTTTTCCCTGCCCGGTCATAGATTGCAGCCCCTACATCCTAAACCAATGGCCCTTTATCTGCCCTGGGAATGGAATCCCTTTTGCCAGCAGGAGGCCTGAGGGATTGGAGGTTCAGATCTAAATTCCCAATGTGTGGTGGATGAAATATAAAGCTTAATGAGACTAGTAGAGTCCACAGCTCATTTCAATTATTTTTAATTGTTTTCAGATGCTGCCCGGCATGCTTCATTTAGTTTTGCAATAAACAGAGCATGCAGTATGGTGGTGGATCTCACTTGAGACCCTCAGTAAGCATCCCACAGGACATAATGAAGAATAATAAGAGTGTTACATGTATTGGAGCATGTACCAGGCCAATGAGATGCAAAGCACAGGGGTGGGAAGAATCCTTGACTGTGCCTCATCTACCTGGAGATCCACAGGAAATCTCACTTTTACATTCCTGTAACCACTCCTGAAATTAAAAATAAATACAAAATCATTGAGACTGCAGTGAGCTCAAACCAACTTAAAGTTACCCATATTTGGGCTCCTCTTTCATGAATTATTTTCCTCCTACCCATCTGAGGTAAAGGCTAACCACACTTTAGAAGATTTTGAGGGTCACCTGGGTGGCTCATTGAGTAAAGCATCTGATTTTGGCTCAGATCATGATCTCATGGCTTGTGAGTTCCAGCCCCACATCAGGCTCTGTGCTGACAACTCAAAGCCTGGAGCCTACTTCCGATTCAGTGTCCCTCTCCCCTGCACATGCTCTGTCTCTCTCTCTCTTTTAAGAATAAATAAAATATTTTTTTAAAAAAGAAAATTTTAAGAAATTGAGATACACAAAGTTGCAGAATACTAGTTAATCTGAGACAGCTCGTTATATCAAAAGTATCTCCTAACTCCTTGATCTGAAACCTGAGTAGATATGTATAAGTTGTTTATTTACAAAATATTTTAATTGGACATCATTAGAGAACACACCATTCAAGGAAATGAACATATTTGGTTTTAATAACCTGATAATATTCTGTCATTTTGACTAGAAAATTGTATGGTGAATTTTACTACTGTCAACTTGGCTTGGAAGGGCATCCAGAGTTTGATAAACACTAGGTGCTGCTGTCAGTGTATTTTTTTTTTTTTAGACACAATTAACATTTAAATCAGTAGACTTTGGATAAAGTAGGAAAGTAGATCACACTCCATCATGAGGGTGACCCTCATCCAGTCTTTTGAAGGCCTTACGGGAAAAGATGAGTCCCTGAGGAAGAAAGAATTTTGTCTCCAGATGCCTTCAGACTCAACAGCAGCTCTTCTCTGGATCTTCAGTCCACAGGCCTGTGCTGCAGATTTTAGGCTTGCCAGCCCTCACAATGGTGTGAGCCAGTTCCTCAAATAAGTCTCTCCTTGCTCCTCTATATGCATTCTATTGCTTCTGTTTCTTTGGAGAATCTTGACTAATACAAAGAACAAGACAGAATCTTTAGGGCTCAATTGAATAGCATATATATAATAAAAATCCAAATGCTCTACAGGGCTTATTGAACAAGATTTGGAAGCATATGTATATGAAAATTTTTCTTTGAGTCTGTGCTCAAGATTCCTAGTTTTAAGCAGAGTAAACAGTGATAAAGAGGTTTAAATATGAAGCTGTCCAGTTTCCATGCCCAGACTGATTAGAATATTGAGGCATGAGATGAGGGTATATTATTCTTAAAAAATGTCCTAGATAATTCTGATGACTAGTATATAGAACACCTTCTGGCTTGTGGATTCAGTAATTTAAAATATGTACACGTTTCCCCCACCAGCACACATCTACACATATCAAAACACTATATATATATCTTGTATACACACACACATGCATATATAGAGAATATATGATAGAGTTAGAAGTTCTATATTAAGGATGGGAAATATAACAAAATGATTATGAATTCTGCTGTATAGAGCACTGTTATTCTGATATCCATACAAACACAATGGAAGCCGCCAACGATAGCCTTGTAGATGTTCTGAGGGGCAGCTGAGGCCCATCCTGGTACCTGTCTCCTGAAGGCTGTCTTTAGAGGGTGTCCCTCCTTTCCATCCCATACTACCTTTATATCCTGATATTTGTATTTTGTGTTACTTTTTGTTCTGGTAACAGAAGTATTACATGGTAATAGTGAATAATTACTGAAAGTTTAAAAATGAAAACATAAATTACTTGTCATCTCACATTTCATTTTTCATATATTGAAATAGTCTCTTCCATTTTGCTCTCCAGAGACATATTTACATGAATGGTTTTGGGTGAAAAACTCCAATTTTTTTTTCACTAAATATTACATAATTACCTTTTTACCATTAAATGGAATACTCTTCCGATATAATTTTAATGACAATTAGGTTTTTTTTTAATAACTATGTTCTGTAATTTATTTACCAAGAATCTGTTCAGATTGTTCCTAATATTTGCTTTAATAAATAATAATCTGATAACTGTTGTTATATATTAGGGTCAAATATATACATCTATGCCTGACTCTTTTTTATTAGTTAAAACTACAGGAAATGGGGTGCTTGGGGTGGCTCAGTCTGTTGGGTGTCTGATTTAGGCTCTGGTTATGATCTCTTGGTTCCTGAGTTGGAGCCCTTTGTCAGGTTTGCTGCTGTCAACATATAGCCCACTTGGAATCTTCTGTCCCCCTCTTTCTCTGCCCTTCCAGTAGTCATACCCCCCTTCTCAAAAATAAATAAACATTTTTAAAAATTAAAGTAAAAAAACTACAGGAAAAAATAGCCAGGTCAATTGAGGACATTATTAAAGCTCTTAACACATATTTTCCAACTACTCAAAGTTCCTACAACAAATAATCTCATTAGGGGGACATCAGAGTGACTATTTCATCTCTTCAGCCATATTGATAATTATAAGTTTTTAACATTTTCACCAATTCACATCGAAACAATGCCACTGCTGTTTTAATTTTAATCTCTTTCATTACTAATGAGGATGAACATTCTGGGAATTGTCAGTTCATGGCCTTTTTAGTGGTTTATTAGTGCTTTCCCATCTATTTTAAGATTCCTTTATATATGGCACTAACCCAGTGTTTATCATATTTGTGGCCCATATGTTCCTAGTTTTTAAATTGCCTTATAACTTATTTATGGTATTCTTCTGCATTGAAATGATGTTATTTTTGTAGTGCCGAGTTTAGTGATGTACACATGTATAATTTCTATCATTCTTTGTAAGCTTAGAAAAACTTTTTTGCACAGTGAAGATCAAAGAAAATTCACTCTATTTTTCCTAGCTTGTATGATTACATTTTTTGCTTTTAAAAATATTTAAATGACCTGGACTTTCTTTTGGGTATTGTATGAGTTGCCAGCCGGATAACTAGTTCCTTCCCCAAAATACTCAGGTTATTGAATAATCAATCCCTCAAGTTTTAGATTTATTTAATTCTATACATTTATACAGGTATATTTATGTAGAAAAATTATTTGATCTAATTTTTTACTTTTATTCCAGTATCAAATTAAAAAGAAAAGAAAATGAATGACCTAGGCTTAAACATTTTAGAAATAGCTTACATGAAAATTATTTTTCCATTTTTAAATAAAATTTTCTCAGCTTTTCTTTAAAATTCAAGTATACTTTTAATTTTTCTATAACATTTGATGTTAATTTGGCCTCTTTTCACCACTGTGTACTTGAATCATTTTATTTTTAAAATCCATTTCTAAAATATTTAGCCATTGAATAAGAGATTAATTTATTTAAATTCATTGTCATCTCTGATACATTTGAATTTCTGCCATCATGTTATAGGCAAATTCTTTAGCTCTCCTTCATTTAACTTCCTTGTTCTTTTTATTTTGTTACGTTTTCTGACTTGCTAGACTATATTTTGATTCTTATTACAGACAAGACAATATGATATTTATGATTTTCTGTCATGAAGGATAAAAAGTTTATTTTAATACTTTTCAGGCTTTGTAAACGTAGTCTACTGTTAGATACTAAGTCTATTAAAATATAATTATTACTTTAAGGATATGATTCTCTTTTTTTAAAAATAACATTTACGTTATTCATTATAAACAAAACACCAAGGCAGATCCTAAAGAAACAGGCAATTCACAAAAGAAAATAAGTTTCTACTAATCATGCAAAAATGTGAGCTTCACAATTAAAAATATAATAATGGCATATCGTTGTTTCCTATTAGTTACAAATTTGTACTTAAATTAGAGGAATCATCTTCAAATGGAAGAAGGAAACATGTATTCTTATGTAATATTTTCATACACTCTACTGCTAAGAATTAGTATTGGAAGTCTTTGAAATGTTCACTTACTCTGACCCAGAAATTCTACTTGTAGGAAATTGTCCAATGGAAGTAATGGCATCCATGTAAAGAACATACCAAATGAATCAAACATTATTTATAATAATGAAAAAAATTAGAATATCTAAAGGGGTGACAATTATAATGTCTACCATTGATCAAGGACTTCCTATGTGTCAGATATATAATTTTACATGTGTTACTTTCACAGCAACTTGTGGAGGCAGGTCATATTGATATATCTGTATGCCAGATTTGAAAACTGAGTCATAAATCTAGTAATGGTTTATACCCAATTTGAACCCAAGCAGCCTAGTGTCAGAATCCAAACACTAACCATGGTAGAGTAGATACTTCTCAGAAAGGACAAATTTAATATAATTTTGCTAGTCTCAGCAAAACATGGGATTTAATTACCTATTCTATACCTATACAATGGAATAATGGGCTTTCATTCTTGGGTTCCTGCCTTGTTTAGTTTAAAATTATGTTTGATCTTTGGGTACAGTTTCAAAAAATATACACAGAAGTTTTATATGTTCTGAGTCAGGTGTTTCTTTCCTTTTATATGCTTCTGGCAATTTGGTTCAATATAAAATTCTTGGATCATATTTTTCTCTCAATAGATATCCATTGTCTCCTAGCACTTAACATTGTATGAGATATTTACTGTTAAAAAGCTGTGAACCGTTTTTGGACAAAAACATGTTTTGACGTATTCTTCTTATATTCTTAAATTATTTTCAGGAATGTGTTCTTATTTTCATTAAACTTCTTCCCTCCTTCCTTCCTTCCTTTTTTCCCTTCCTTCCTCCCTTCCTCCTTTCTTTCTTTCTTTCTTTCTTTCTTTCTTTCTTTCTTTCTTTCTTTCTTTCTTTCTTTCTTTCTTTCCTCTGTTTTAGTGATTTAATATATTTCAAGGCTCCGATGTTATTATGTGTTTGGTTTTGTTTTTAGCCTTAAATTGGAAACAGGTTCTCCAGATCTCATCATTTTGCTACAGAGTGGAGAAATGGAATGATCTCATCCCTTCTTAATATCTATTTCTCAATATTTCACAAGTTGCAGTATAAAATAGTTCAGGTTAATGAGGACAGTCCAGTTGCAATATTTTTGCGTAAATGATCTACTTTAAGGCTGCTGGATAAAGGAAAAATCTTTTTTGAATTGTGTGGTCGGATAGGCTAAGATAAGGATGCTTTTTTTTTGGAGTCAACTTTAGCGCATGAAAGATTACGTCTTCAACTGCATTGCTACCAGAACTTTTCATGCCTCCTTCCCAGTTTTCAATTTCCTCCTAAACTAAATATGTTGTTTTCAGTCTTTTTCCCTATTTCTCTTCTCTTTCATCTGTGTTATATCCTGGAAGATCAAGTCCCAGGAGAAGAGGTAACAGATTTTTTTTTCTGGTCCATAGTATAAGACAAGTGTATAATTTTCCATTCAGTGTGTTAATGCGTCCCGAGGTAATGCCGAAGAGTGAGGCAGAGTTTATGTCTTTGCCCATTTCCATCAAAGACACCTGTCTTATTCTGCCTCAAAAAATGGAACCCAAGGGCATAATCTAGGGGGTTGTTTCACTATCTACACCATCCACAATGGAAATAGCATAAGCATCCCAAATACTAGCCAATGTCCTTCTCTTTAGTTCTCAGTGCAAATGTCAGTTTTTCAGCAATTTTATGGGGAAAATGGAAGGAGGTGTATCAGAATCCTTTAGTCTACAGCCACATTAGCTCAAAAAGACTTCCTACATCCATTTTACAAATTTCAAAAATCATCCAACAAAATGATCAATGGCAGATACTTTATTTCTTTTCATGCACAATTTAGATACTTCCTCTTTCCTCAACATTTTCTTTAAAATTTCCCCGCATTACTAACTTCCACAAAATTATTAGTGAACAATACTTATGATAAATTAAGGGACACATGAGAGGCAGTTTGCAGTTCACATCAAAAAACTGGGCTTCCTTCATTCAACGCCCCTTACTTTATGGTTCCCAAATCAGGATTCTCCTTTCTGCCCTTGGGCAACACTGTCCCCAGGTTTACTGCTTTTACTTATCTTGCTCTCTGATTGCCTTTTCTTCTATTACAAGAAAAGATATAGATCTACCCAGTTTCTATCTCCAAATGTTATAATATTACCTCAGACAATCTTTAATCTTTGAAACAAAGACTTTCAGTTAAGGACTAGAGAAGTGAGGGATGTGGGGACTTGTGTGTTCAGTGAGTATAAAGTTTCAGTCATATAGGATGGGAACATTCTGGGCATCAGTTACACAACTTACACAACAATGTGCATGTGCCTGACACTGTTGTACTGTGCACTTGGAAATTGTTGGGAGGATGAATTTTACACGTGGCATTTTTTTTGCCTTTATTAAAAAAAAGGCTATTTGTTAAATATCTTATGTAAGCCCACTGATGAATCATACCTTGTTATTCCAAATATTCTTTAGAATCTAACCCTCACCCAATGATACTAATGAAAATAATCCTTCCAAACTCATACAATACTGTCTCAAAGAGAAAAGCTGGTGCATAAAACAAACTCCATCTTTTTGCAGATTGTTTGTCATAATTAAGACACATGACTATATTTATTGCTTTTACTACTACTGGCCAGTTCTGCCTTTCCTTCAAAATCCAGGTCAGTTCCTACTTCAAAACTCTTTCCAGTCCTCACAAATCCAGAAGTGCCTTTTGTTCTTATGCAGTTGGAGTATTTATTGTTTATGTTAGTGATTTGGCAGTTAAGTGCCTAAGCTTCATAGCATCTCTTATGTTGTTACCTAAATTGAGTGACATTAGTAATTTAAAACTTTAACAATTTGTTCATCATAAATTCTTGCATTAATTTGACTTTTAAAAAATATTGCATTAAACTGTTGTTTAATTAGTATTTTGACATACTCTTAAATTCTCCTCCCTATCCCCAAGAAAAGTACCTTGTTTGCCTCACCCTAAAGCTCATGTCTTTAAGAAATCAGGTCTGTTAATTGTGCTCTTTGGTTGTGTTCCCAATTGAAAAACTGAGATCTGAACCCAAGTCCATCTCTTGATGATAATCCAAGATCCCAAGATTGTTAGGTCACTTTTTCTAGAATGAAGTGTGTGCCTGGAGATGAGACTCCCTGATGCTTTACTCTTGATACTGAGTGTGGGCTTCATATCTGAGTCTCAGCCTTTTGCCTGTTTCTTGAGCATCATTTGCCATGCCAAGTGTACACACTGGAATAGTCCTCTGTTGATTGACCACCTCTGTAATGCCCACGTGACAACTCTCACCCACTGCTTAACCTTGTCTTTACTGTGCACAAGTCTTCCTGATTTCCAGATCCATCCAAAAGCCTGAATGTGCCTCACTGATCATCTTTAAGCTCCCTTTCAAAACTCTCAGTTTGGCCTGTCAATTCTTAAGGAAGCACATTCTGCCAAATCCTGTTTTAACCGATAAATGTGAGTAATTTCATTAAAGTCAATAGAAAAAAAAAATTCTAAGGAGAAGGTTATGGTTCCACAGCACCAAATGCTACACTATAGTTGAACTGATGGAAAATTCAGCTAGGACCATTGATCTGATTTTTGAGGTTTTCTTGGATTTCATTGATTAAAGAATTTTATTTCATTCAATTCAGCACATACTTATTAAGAGCGAATGTGCTAAACTCTGTTCATTTTTATTACAAGATTACATAGGTTAAAAGAAGATACTCACAAAATAAATATCATCATGGCTTCTGGTTTCATCTATGATCTTTAACACAATTCCAGTAGAATTATTAGTAAGACTTTGGTAACCTTCAAGAGAAGATTTTCAGTATAATGGTTAAGGAAGAAACTGAAGTGAAGAGTGAATGGTGATAAAGTGGGGTTGACAGGTGGATTATTTTACAAGAAATGTGGTTATAAGAGGAAAACAGCCATTGTTTTAGAAGAAAAAATTATTAGTGTTTATTTATGACTTTGGGGTTACCACTGTTTGTGCATATTTAGTATAACTATAACCTGAGAATATTTTCTGATAATAAGGAAGAATAAAGCTGATAAGAAGGGTCTAAAGGATGTTACGAGGGGGAGGGGGAGATAAATCTAAGTCTTAGGAGAAGAGGAATAGTCTATATCAGTTGTATGTGAAAATATTCACCTAAACAAAACCTTGGCCCATCCTTCCAGCAGGAAAAGAACAAACAGACGTGAAGAAGAGGAGTATTTTATTCGAGCTTTAATAAGTAAATTGGGAAATTTGTCAAATGGTCTTGATATTTATTTCAGTCATGCACCACAGGTGACTTGATCTCCAAATGGTGAAGTGTTTAGTGATAAGACTCACAGCCATTAACAACCAGGGGCTATTGAGAATAATCTTACAAGGAATGTGATAGGAAAGTGATGCATACAATATTTGGTAAAGATAACTGAGAGCTTATTAGTTCCAGGCAATATGAATTTGTGGTAGATTCCATCAATGATTGTCCATCAACTCATAGCAGGGACAGATTAGAAATGGAGCAATTAGTTGAATACATCATTGCCATCTCATTATGCCATGCTTAATAACTATTGCCTTAAATAAAGTTTAAGTTTCTTGACTGCAGAAGCCATATCCTATTTTTTATTACTTTCAAATTTCCATGACACTTAATAATTTGTAGATGCACATCATATATACACAAATACTTCATTGATAATGACACGTTTGCATAAATGTCAAATATGATGCTCTTTAGTCTGGATCTTATGTTTGTTCCGATATAGAGGTGTATGTTTAAATCTCTTTTACCAATTCATAATTTCCAAGGGCTCAAGACCATCATTCTCTGAAATTCTATGGTAGTATTTGGTAGTGATTGCAAGTTAGCAAAAAGACTTAGGTATTTTAAAATAGCTACCAGATACATAGGAGAGAGAATGTAGCATTGCATAAAGATCTTTCTAATCATTTGTTGTTTTTACAGCAAAAACAAAACAAAACAAAACAAAACAAAAAAACAATTATAACACACCAGAAACCACTCACATTACTTTAAGGATTATGCATTATACCATGAAGTGTTTTCTAAGTAATTATAGAGCAGTGGTATCTATGTGCAGCTTTTTATTTTATGGATGGCTTATGAAATAGTTACAGCTGCCCTCAAATCACCCTAAACACATTTACATTATTTTAGGTTGTATATTTTGATTGCAATATGTTCACTGAAAATAAATGCACAACTTAAAATTTTTTATAGTTTATTTATTTTTGAGACAGAGAGAGACAGAACATGAGTGGGGGAAGGGCAGAGAGAGAGGGAGACACAGAATCTGAAACAGGCTCCCGGCTCTGAGCTGCCAGCACAGAACCCCATACGGGGCTCGAACCCACAAACCGTGAGATTATGACCTGAGCCGAAGTCGGACGCTTAACCAACTAAGCCACTCAGGCACCCCATAAATGCACTATTTATAATGCAATACAAAGCCTGTAATCAATAAACACCTTTAAATTGATAGACATTTTAAGGGACTTCTATAATACTTAAGGGTAAATGGGTTTACTTGAGAGTAGTGGATGAAAAACATACAATAGCCTTAGAATCCATTTCTATGTTTAAAAATAAATGCATAAAAGTTACAAATGCACAAATTGTAAGGAGCCGAAGTCAAAGGTTTTTGAAATACCTCAGCCCTAATTCTACCTTCAGTATTCCATTTTTTAAAGCTTATGGGGACATCCCTTAAATAATCAGGTAAGAGAAGAGCATCCCTGGTTGGAAGAATGTTCCCTGGTTGGTAGAGTTAGCTCAGGCTGGGTCCCGTTTACTCAGCTTCGCCCTGCACTTCTCTGACCTGACCAGCCCGAGAGCTGCTATAGCAAAATCCCTCAGGCTCCAAGGAAATAATCTAGAATCCTCCATTTTGGATGATGTGCAATTTGTGAATTCTTATAACATCTATTTCATGGCCTTGCTGGAAAGAACCCTGTCAAGGAAAACATTATTTTTGAAATATGAAGATGTTGTTATCAAATATTGGCCAATGTTTAAGGATTGTATGGAGGTTCCTTGGTAATATGGACAATAGCATTAAGATAACAGAACTTTTGCTGCCATATCTTCAAGATCTCATCTATCTCCATGATGAATTGGAAACTGAATTCTTCTTTCAAGGTCTATGTAATTAACCTTGGGAAGACTCTTCACCAGAAATAAACATTACTAGTCTATAGCTCTGGGTTTCCTCCTCTTTAGCAGCCCAGCAGCATTTGCCACTTTACAGGCTGTGCATCACGCTGTGGTCCTTAACAGGTCTCATTATGGTTTATTGATGAGCAGTTGCTAAGAATGCACTGCATTCTTTTATCACCGGGGAGTTCTTATTCCACTAGTCTTGTGATGCCTGTGGCTTGGGGGTTGATGTGCCTAAACTGTTAAAAATAGAAGTTGAATTGGAACTTTGTCTTGCTAGGTTTAGATTTTATCCTGAAGGCAAGACAAAGTTATTGAGAGATTATAAGCAGGGAAGTCATATATCAGTTTTTTATTCTAGGAAAATCAGTGCAATAAAGAGAATAGACAAGAAGGCAGAGACGGAGCAACGGGGAGTAGTTGAGCTGTTCTTGCAGTAGTCAAGATATGTACAGATGTAAATGGCAATTAGAGTTTATTAGAGATGGAGATTGCAGAGATGTTGGATGACAAAATTTGCAGTGTCTGTGTTCCAAATAAATATGCAAGGTGAGAGAGCTGGGGGAAACTAAGATTAATTCCATGTTTCTTGCTTGGTAAGTACTAATACTGATGATATAAAGAGTGTTTACTCTCTGCCACTCTCAAGGTATTACATGAATTAATTAATTCACATAATCCTCCTAACACATTTATAAAACAGGTATTTTCATTAAAATCATTCTATAGAGGAGAATATTGAGCCACAAAGAGGTTAAGTAACATTCCAATAGGTAATAAGTAGCCAAAATGGGTTTGGGATCCATTCCATTCAATTTCAAAGCTGTTTTACAAATTATGATAGAATGAATATGTCTTATATATCATTAACAGGGAATAAAAGAATATTTTGAGGTAAATAAATGAATTCATATTGAGATTTAGCTGCTGGTGAGCATTCCAATAGGAATTTGGACTTATGGTTGGAAACTCATGGGTAGGCTAAAAATAGAAGAGATAGATAACAAACTTGAAAATTCATTTTAACTCAAAGGTTTTATAATGGCTTTTTCTATGAATCTATCTTTACATTTAATTCATTCATCCATCCATTCATTCATTTATTCATTTAATGAGTGAGTATTAAATGTCTACCACATGCCAGAGACTATATGCCCCAGACCTTGGTTCTGAGGATACAGTGATAAAAAGATAAGAGAAGAACCTTGTTCTTGAAAAACTTAAATTCTAGTTCAGGGAAACAGAAGAAGTAAATGTAAAAATGATTTCATATACTTTTCAGTTCCATGAAGGTGATGAAATAAACAGGTCTAATAGTGACTGAATAGAGCAAAGTAAGGGCGTGATATAATTTGGTAAAAGAATGCCTCACAAAGAATACAATATCTAAGACAGTACATGAAAGACAAGTAATAGCCTACCATGGGAATATTCTAGACAAAGGGAATCTTTGGAAGAAGGACAGACAACATTGCAAAGATTGGAAAGAACAAATGAGAGAGAGAATGGATTTGTAGCATCTCATAGGTAAGACTGGTATTCTACCATTAAGGACTGCTTCAGTATTACACACTGTGACCAATATATCTTCTGACTGGCAAATGCTCATTCCACACCAGTTGTTAGATATTTATTTCATATACCCTGCACATAGACATGATAATAAGCAGGAATTTCTCTCTAAGTTCAAAATAAACCTCTGAAGTTTTTGTAAAAAAGCATATATATGATTTGAAACACATTGGCAAAGATCTCTCTATGGCTAATATTAGATTCATTCAATTACTTAGATGCTTGAATTACAGAAGTCAGGTGGTTGTGGTGGTACAAGTAGAAGATTATTAGGGGCTTAGCAAGTGTGGTAGCAATACAGATAATATTAGATGGACAGAGTTTTAAAAAATTCTAGAACTCTCAAAGTTAACCCTGCAGCCAATGGTTTGGATGTGGGTAAGGAGAAAGGAAAAATGAAAGATGATTATCTCTCTTGAGTAGGGGGATATTCTTAATTAGTAAAAAGAACACTGAAAGAGAACAACATTAGGAAAAAAATCAAGAGCTTTGCTTTGAACATATTAAGCTTGAGATATTTTTTATACAAAACAAGTCAAGATACAAAATAGGCAATAGGATGAGTTTGGATTTCTGTGAATAATTTAAAATTAGGGATAGACAAATACATTTATAATTGTCCCAGGCTGGGTTCCCCAGAGGCAGACTCTATCATAAAAAATATCATTCCGATAATTCACTAGATATTTGCTTTTGGGGGAAGCCAGTAAGTAGGTGGGAAAGGAAATAAGGACAAGAATTCCATTGGGAGCTCCAGAAAAACATTTTCACCATTATCCTGAAGAATTTCCTTTTGTTCACTCTTTTTTTAATGTTTATTTATTTTTGAGAGAGACAGAGAAAGAGAGAGACAGAGTGTGAGTGGGGAAGGAGTGGAGAGAAAGAGATATGAGGCACAGAATCCAAAGCAGACACCAGGCTCTGAGGTGTGTCAGCACAGATCTGATGCGGGGCTCAAACTCATGAACTGTGAGATCATGACTTGAGCTGAAGTCAGAAGCTTAACCTATTGAGTCACCCAGACACCCCCTTTTGTTCATTCTTTACTAATGCTTTCACCTGTATATACAAACAATCCCTTTTCCTACCACCATTTCAAGGATTTTATTCCTTTCTCCACTTTTAGCCTTTTTTTTTTTTTTTCAAATTTACTGGTTCCTTCCTGTTAACATTTTCAAGTACTAAGGCCACTTTTAGTGTAAGAACAAAAACATCTACTGAAATAAAACTTCAAGAATAAATCCCTCAGTCCATCAAAAATTTCCTCCTCTAGCCACTGGCCTATCTCCTTCCTTTCACAACCAAATTTATTTTAGCATTGCTCAAACTTGATGTATCTACTTCATCTCTGCTTCACCAGTCAAATCACTATCATTTGACCTTAAAGACTCCCTGCTCTTGCCAAGGTCGCCAATGATACCTCTGTCCTTAAGGCAAATGGATGCTTTTCAGATGTTACCTTTCTTGATCTCTGTAGAATTTAAAATTCTTAACATTTTTTTTCTTTCTGAAACTTCATTATTCTTAGCTTCAGTGGCATTCAACATTAGAGGTACTTAGACTCCATACTCTAATTTCCTTATAACACACATATCTCTCTCATCTCCTACAGTCTGTATTCCATTCTTCCTTTTCTTAAAATGTCACTTAAATGTTTCTAGTGCCAAGATTCTGCTCTCTTCTTTCTTCATTCTGCACTCACCAGTGGGAACCCTCAGTCACTTCTATAGATTAAATTATCATCTACTTGTATTAGAATCCCAAACTGAACTCAATAAGAGTCCTTGGGATCCAGATTCATAGGCCTAACAGGTTCTTCAAAATCATTTTGTTCACTTCCAATGCCAGCCAAAATGGGGTAAGCCCACAACAGCCTATCTCTACCCTTAATTCAAACTGCATACTCATGGGAGGAGGGAAGGGGGGTGATAGGTGTGGAGGAGGGCCTTGTGGGGATGAGCACTGGGTGTTATATGGAAACCAACCTGCCAATAAACTATTTAAGGAAAAAAAATAAAACTACAAACTCTGGAAAGAATAGGGAAAGGAACTAACTGAGGACATAAAAAACAAGCAGCAATAATAGGAAGTTTGGGGAGGAAAGTCAAAACTTGAAAAGCAACAAATCAGTGGTGAGTTTCTTGGTTTTTTCTCCTTTAATTTTCAGTCTTGAGATAAGATTAGATCCCTTGCTAAAAAGTGCTATCCTGAGGAAAACAAAAGGGTGGGCACCACAATCTGGAGAGAAAATCAACTCCTCTGGCCAGAGGAATCAAGAAAAGAGTTCCCTGAGGACTAAATAGTGTGTTTCAGGAAACTCATATTTCACTTTTTTTTTCTTACTCTGTTAAGGGCAGCCTTAGTAGCACACAGCTATACAAGAGTACAGGGGCTAAAACCCTGAGATAAACCAATGTCTGGCTAGATGACCTCAGAAAATAGGGCTGTGGGAGACGAAGAGTATAGATGAAATAAGAAAGAAGAGAGAGCTAAATAAGTTCACCCACTAATGTTGTGTGCATAATGATCCAAATCTTGGGCTCAGAAGTGCACCAAATCCTCAACTGTACATGTATGACATTGGAACCACTACACACAGACAGTGACAATGAGCTTGTATTCTAAATCTAACAGGGTTTATTAACAGCATAGACACACACACACACACACACACACACACACACACACAAATCAACATTCTCCAGATGATTTTTTTAAAGTTTATTTATTTCTTTTAAAAGAGTACGAATAGGGGAGGGACAGAGAGAAAGGGAGAGAGAGAATCCTAAGCAGGCTCTGCACAGTCTGCACAGAATCAGATGTAAGACCAGAACTCATGAACCATGAGATCATGACCTGAGAAGAAATCAAGAGTTGGACACTTAACTGACTGAGCCACCCATGCGCCCCATCTCCTGATGATTTTAAGAGGATTCAGGACCCAAAACATGGTATAAAAATATCTAGGAAATAATTCCAAAGAAAGAAATGTTATCAATTTGAAGAGAACAATGTAAACAGTTGTCAAAAGTAGAAAATATCAAAGACCATAAATGCAGTTATTATAACCATGCTTTGAGGTAAAAATGCAGTTTCTGGAAATGTATGGAAATGTGTTTTTTCTATAAGAGACACAAAGAGAAACAGTGTATAATGGAAACCCAATGAGAATTGAGTAACTGACAAATATAGCATCTAAAATAAAAATTCACTGAAAGGGTTCAGTAGTGGAGCAGAGGAAGCAGAGTAAATAACCAACAAATACCAAATTAGACTGATAAAAATTCACTATTCTGCGAGCATTTGGGTGGCTCAGTTGGTTAAGCATCAGACCCTTGATTTTAGCTCAGGTCATGATCTCACAGTTCATTTCCTGAAATGACCCCCCTTCAGGCTCTGCACTGACAGCAGGAAGCCTGCTTGGGATAGTCTATCCTCTCTTTCTGCCCATCCCCCTTTTTGTGCATACTCTCCACTTCTTAAAGTAAATAATAAACTTTTTTAAAAAATTAAAAAAAGAAATTGGCTACTCTCAAAAGCAGAAATACATAATAAAGAATTGAAAAAAAAGAACAAAGACTCAGAGAACTATGGAACAAAATCAAACATTTTAATATTTGAGTCATTGAGGAAGGTAGAAAGGGACAGGTACAGAAAATAATATTTGGAAAAATAATTACTGAAAATTTAATTTGGCAGAAGACATACATGTACAGACTCAAAAGCTTAACTAGTCCTCAAAAGGATAAACTTCAGGGAAATCATGCTCAGAATCATCAAAATAAAGCTGCCCCAAAAAATACAGAATAAATCTTGAGGGGCACCTGGGTGGCTCAGTCGGTTTAGCGTCCAACTTTGGCTCAGGTCGCGATCTCATAGTTTAAGATTTTGAGCCCCATGTCGGGCTCTTTGTTGATAGCTCAAAGTCTGGAGCCTGCTTTGGATTCTATATGTGTGTCTCTCTCTGCCTCTCCCCCAACCCCGGTTGCTCCCTTTCTCTCTTAAAAATAAATAAACAGTAAAAAAATTAAAAGAACAGATCTTGAAACGAGGCAGAAAAATGATCTGTTTACATATAAGAGTAGTGTAATTTGAATGTATTTAGATTTCTGCTAGAACAAAAAGATGGCGGAAGACAAAAGAACACCATTCTTGATAGACTGAAACAAAAAAATGTCAATGCAGGGTTCTGGATTCATGGAAAATATCTTCTAGGAAAAATCAATGTAGACATTTACAGCTGAAGGAAAACTAAGAGAGTTTGTTACCAACAAACTAGTCTAAAAGAAATCTAAAAAACACATTCAAGAAAGTTTTCCAAACTAAAGGAAACCTTAACAGAGGGCAACTTGGAATGAAGAAAGAAGAGCTATAGAGGTGGTATATAGCTTTGTTAGAATAAATTATTTTTCTCCTCTTAAGTTTTTAAAAATATAAATGACATTTCAAAGCAAAAAAAATATCTCATGCTTTTTAGTGATGTTTCCGTGTATCTAGATCTAATACATATGAGGTAAAAGGACTATCTAGTTGCAAGATTTCTATTATTTAGTTGAAGTGGTAAAATATTAACTTCAAAGAGACTATAAAATGTTAGTATGTACGTTGTATTTCTCATAGAAGATATTAAAAACGATAGAAAGAGAGAATGACAAGATGGAAATAGATGGGGGCACCTGGGTGGCTTAGTCGGTTAAGCGTCCGACTTTCGCTTAGGTCATGATCTCGCGGTTCATGGGTTCGAGCCCCGTGTCGGGCTCTGTGCTGACTGCCAGCTCGGAGCCTGGAGCCTGTTTCAGTCTGTGACTCCCTCTCTCTCTGACCCTCCCCTGCTCACGCTGTCTCTCTCTCTCTCTCCTAGAAATAAATAAAACATTTTCAGAAAAAAGATGGAAATAGATAAAACTAAAGGCTAAAAAACATTCAAATAATCCAACAAAAGATAGGAGGTTGGGAAAAGGAGAACAACAGCAACAGCAACGGAAAACAAGAAAGAGGACAACAGAAAACAAAAAGTAAAATGGTCAACAGAAATCCAGCCATATCAATAGCAGCAGTAAAAGCAAATAGATTAAACACATTAATTAAAAGACAAAGATTGTCAGTACATGCAAAATAACAAGATCCAATGATACAGAGCCTTTAAAAATTAAGTACTGCAGATAAATTAAAGGCAACAGCATGGGGAAAACATGTAAACATTAATCAAAAGAAAATTGGTAACTATGTTAGCTGCAGATAAAGTAAGTTTCAAAACAACAAAACTCGGGGCGCCTGGGTGGCTTAGTCGGTTGAGCGTCCGACTTTCGCTTAGGTCATGATCTCGCGGTTTGTGGGTTCGAGCCCCACGTCGGGCTCTGTGCTGACTGCCAGCTCAGAGCCTGGAGCCTGTTTCAGAGTCTGTATCTCCCTCTCTCTCTGACCCTCCCCTGCTCACGCTGTCTCTCTCTCTCTCTCTCCTAGAAATAAATAAAAATATTAAAAACAACAACAACAACAAAACTCATCAGGGAAAAATAGTGAGATTTTATTTTTTTTAATTTTTTTATGTTTATTTACATTTGAGAGAGGGAGACAGAGAGACAGAATCTGAACCATGATTCTGAGCTGTCAGCACAGAGCCCCACGTGGGGCTCAAGTCCACAAACTGTAAAATCATGACTTGAGCCGAAGTTCGATGCTCAAACTACTGAGCCACCCAGGTGCCCCGTAAATAGTGAGATTTTATAGTGACAAAGTGATAAATGCACCAAGAAAACATAGTAATTCTGAATGCCTTACGTAGAAGTTCAAAAGACATAAAATACAAACTGAGAAGGCTGAAATAAAAAGTAAATATATCCACAGTTACACATGAAGACTTCAACCTTCCCCTCTTTGTGATCAGTAGTTCAATACAAAAAATAAGAAGATTTTAGAAGAGATGAATAACATCATCAACTTAACGTATCCCATGGACCCATAGCATTTATACCCAACAATACTAGAATACACATTCATTTTGAGTGTAGACGGATAATTCACCAACGTGGATATCATAAACTATAAGGCAAGCCTTAACAAATTTCAAAGGAATAAAATTATATAAACTGTGATTTCAGACCATAAGGAATCGAAGTAGAAATTAATAAGAGAAATGTATCTGAGAGATACCAACTATTGGATATTAAACTATATGCATCTAAAGCTTTCATTGATCTAAAACCCTCATTTCTGAATCTCCATACTTATTCTGAGTGAAACATCCATGCCTGACTACCTTACTTTGCTTGGCTAGTTCTTATTTACATAAGAGATATCAGTTTAAACTTCACTTTCTTAATACATCTTCTCTGATCACCATGGAATGAGAGATGTGCCATTACATTGGATTTTTATTACATTTTTGCCCCTTCCATACTTCCTCACAATGTTTTGTGTAATTAAATGTTAGTGAGTTTTTTTGGACCCTCATGTTCCAGTCTAGAGGTCATCTCAGTGTCGGGTAATGTCAGAAACAATAACAAAAATATAACAGCCGAAATCTGATACCGGTTACCACTTTCCCAATCACTAGGCCCAGCCAGCAAAATTTCTTCTTTTCATTAGAAACTGGGATAAATGCGACCGTAATTACTCAAATTTATTATTTTACCTTCATATTAGTTTAATTGTCTGTTTTTTGCTATAATGAGGAAGAAGACATCTATCTTACTTACCCTTTCACCTGGCCTAGTGCCTTATGCCCACCATCATTACCATCTGATGCTTCTTTGTTGGTGATCTGGGCCACTAGCATTCTGGACTAACTTAGAAGAACCAAGAAAAATCCAGCTCAACAGAATCTTTGGAGAGATTTTTTTTCATCCTTGAACATCAAAGATGTTCAATTTTTTTAAAATGATGATCCACCTAGTTCTAAAATAGTCCTATTATAACCTTGTGTGCAAAGCCACCTTCTCTATGCAAACCCCCAGTGTCTTGTGACATTCCATAAAGCATTTTAATTTGTACTTTATCTCCTTGTTCAGCACGAATAAAGTACCAGAAGGCAAAGGCTTCCTTATTTGTTCTTTCTATATCTATACCATATTCAGCAGGAATATAACTGCTTCTGGCAAAGAAGTGTCTGGCCGAGAACAAAATACACTCAGGAAAAGCATTATGTGAGTACAGACATTTCACTTCAGGGAGATTCAGACTTTGCACTTGAAGATATATGGAAGGGAGTGGCTTCAAATTACTTCACATCACCAAGCAGGTTGCCAAGATGGTTCAGTTAATAATAGTTTCATAACCAGTGATGTTTCCACCAATGTATTTTGGAAAAACAGCAATTATAAATTTTTTAAAAGGCTAATAAAAGAATACTTTCTTGTAAATATTTTAAAGGCATTTGGTGACTGAGATACTGGACACATATACTGGTAGTAGCAGAACTAGAGTCAGCAAGGGGAAAAAATGATTTATACAATATGACACAACAGTACTGCATCATTTTCATGAAGGTAATATAAATCCCTTTTTCCCTCAGCATTAATGTAATTATCCAATCAATGTATTATGAAACTTTATATAAACTTTAAATATGACTTAGAAAGTATGTAAATATTGTCTCCTACCCTTGTCCCTCACCTCCATATAATTACCATAATTTAATGACAGAGAAAGCTTCCAAAATATCCCTGAAATAACAAACATATGCGATACGATTTGTGTGTATATTGCATTAATATCAGTTAAAACAAGGATCTGATTAATGAGACTTAGGAATCTCAGACAATTTATTGAGCTGCTTGCTGATTACAATCTACGATGCTTTCCCTCTTCTGTGTAGATATTGATTTGATAGATAAAGTCGGAGTAATTTTTCTTCTGGAATGGTGACATTAATGGCCACTGAGCTCTCATTGACAACTGTAGTGAACCATGTTTATTGGAACTCCAGTAGTTTCAGTCATTTTTCTCTTCTCTTTTGTTTCCCTCCCCTTTTTCTCTTCCTTCTTATGCTTTCAGTCTTTTAAGGACGATGGAAAACTTATAGGCAGGTAAGCTGGTTTTCAGCTTTTCTTTGAAAGGCAAGATCAGTTTTAAAAAAAGGAAAGGAAGATAAGACACTGTTTGGGGTCTATCATATTAAAATCTTGGTTAAATTTGACTTTTAAATTGTTTATTGTTTGAAATGGTTTCCCCATTGAACTCACTTCTCTCTTTTCACCAGATCACACACCAGGGTTCATAACATTGGTTCAGCTATAGGTTATTTTGGAAAAGGGATTCTCTCAAAGCCAAGGTAAACAAGATAGAAACATGCATGCCCCCAACTTCTCATCCTACCCGGGAATCTGTTAAATGAGGCACTTCTGTGAAGAGACCATGCTTTTCATGAGTTCACCATCTTACATGAAAAAGTAAAAGAAATTAGCTTTGTCATTGAAGGAATAAACAAGCTGGCAGGAATCCTAGATGTTTGCTGTCAGTTATTTACAGAAGACTATTGGCAACATCAGTTGCCCAGCTCTTATAGAAATTTAAGTCTGAAGAATACGTTGTGAACCCAGCCAGAAGGACAAAATTTCAGTTTTTTGAGAAGCTGAGCCTGAGTACATCATCTCTCATTGAAAGGAGAGTGTCCCATGTGAGTGAACATCTTGGCACCCGGAGTGCCCCTAGGGTTATTTTCAGAAAACTGTATTCATTGCTTCAATATTCTTTTTAATAAAACAGAAGACATATATAATTTAGATATGTTTAAGTAAAACATATCATAATTATATAGACATGATATAGCTATGCTTATCCTATGTATATAACATATGTATATTCTATATATGCATATGTATATCATGAGCATAATACATGTATAATATAATTATGTGTGTTTATATGTGCATATGTACATAACATGTCAATGGACAGCTTACTAAGAACAAATGCTCTCTGGGCACTTCACTGAAGGCCTTTATGTTATAATAGACATGGTGTAAACTGGGGAACTAAAAGTGCTCAAATGTGAATACTTCCTCGACCTGTAAGAGTGAGTCCTTAAAAGATTTATTTTTTTCTGAGCCGCAATTTGATGATAAATTAATAATAATCATAACATTTATGCAGGTCTTAAAATAGTAACTGTATATCACTCAGCACACTATCGTGTTGAGTAGACACTGGCATCTCTAGGGTATTACTGTAACATATCTTAAGAAGTTGTTAATTTGAGAGAATCAACTTCACTTAGTGAGTTAGTTCAGAAGAATTTAATATAATCCACAATATTGTAACTTATTTGGAGATAGAAATATGAAAAAGCCACAGGTTTTAGCTCCACAAGCTTACACTCTGGGGAGGGGTATACCATGACAATGAAGGGCACGACTCTATAGGTAAATGCAGGGGTCCAGCCTCTGCAAGCCAGAGTTGACCCGGAGAGTGATGTTTGGAGTTGGCAAGGAAGACACGGAGCCAGCCTCTTCAGGTGGACTGCTTAAATTTATTTTTCAGCTTAGGGTTTTTATATAGCAAATCCAAACAATCTTGCTTAAACAATTTACATTTTTTGAATACAGTCATGGGACTTAACGTTTCTAAGTTTTCTTGGCAACAGTGATTTCACGGTACATGATTTCCACTTCAACCAATAAAATTTAACCAGGTTGTCATAACAAAGTTTTACATATTCTTTTACATATAGGTAATATACATAGGGTATCTAAGGATAAGTGAAGCATACTGCCAGAATACATGAGATCACAATGCCCTTTAATTGTTTAAATTCAGTGGGCATGCAAAAACAGGATATACTTGCACCCGCGGTTATAGGTAATAGACTCTCACAACCCCTTACTAAGAAAGAACAATGTCAACATTTATCATAGATGATGTATGGAAATGTTTTACGTGGATCAACTAGAATTTCATCTCTGTGTTTACTGATCTCATTCTTTGGCCAGAACAATCCATAAGTTGCCTTATAGGCTTGAGGTCAGCAGGCAAATATTTCTCTAACACTTTTCTGAGAAAGTCTTCCAAAACTAGTAAGTCTTGTTTTTGTCTCTGCTTATGGCATAATATGTATTCTTACTGGCAATTAGACCCATACAAAGAAAATGAATTCTAGGTCTCTTATAGACCCCATGCATACCGGACTGTCTCCAATTTTGCTAATTGCTACAATATTCATTAGACAACATCTGATTGAGGGGATGGGCATGATTTTAGGTACATTCCATTCTGGAGGAAGAGGGGGAACTTTGGACAATTCTGGTTTCATATTATCCCTAGAATAGACTAGCAGCAGAAGTGACAGTAAAAGGCACAGACTAAGTAGAGAAGAAGAATTCTTCAGGGGGTTCTTCTGACTGCCTTGCAGTCTTTTCCCACAGGTTTTTCCCTGGGCCTTGCCATCAGGGATGACCTGTGCAGTTTCGGTCTCTGGCAGGTGAACAGTGGTATGAGATACTGACTGAGATCTACTGCTCCAGAAGCTTTTGTTTTGCTTTTATTTTATTTTTTTTAGTAGTGCAGAGAATTTGAGTAGAGATGGTTTTCCCTTGAATTACATAGGAGTAAATTCAAAGAGGGCTTCCTTCCAGGCATGGCAGTCTTAGTTGCACAGGATGAAGAGTGATGTGCTAGTTTGGAGGTCTGTTCCTGGAGAAGCATGTGAATGGGAAAGGAGCCAGGGCTCTCTTTTGTGTAAATAGGTCATCCTAGAAGAAGCATTATTCTCTTGCTTTTCTTCTCTTGCTTTTCTTCAGCTCCCTATTCATAAGGTTCAGATGCTCACCTGACTTCCCTTACTAAAGAAAGGGAAGAGGACATCAAAGAATCACCTACAAAGTGTAGGTGGGAGTGGGCAGGAGTTTTAAGGAAAAAAAAGGGACAATTTCTAATTTTCTGATTAGAAGTATGTTCAATCACTATGTGTTTGGGATCAGGGGGCTTGAATCTTTGAGTGCATGTTTTATGAAATCTGAATGGAGACATGATTTTATAAATAGTATACAACTCAGAAAAGGAAAGAATGATTCAATAGAGGACAGTTTGTAGCAAGTATTGGAAATATTAAAATAATTTTATGCTAGTCATCCCAACAAATTCAACCTTATCACTTAGACATTTATATTTATAACACACTAAAGTGAGTACAAGGATAAAGATATACAGGGAGCAATATTGTAGTACCATGGTGTCAAAGAAGGCCTCCGACATTAACTAAAACCAATCTCAAATTTAAAACATAGGTAGGCATTAGACAATCAAATCTGTTTTGGAAGAACATTAGAGATCATTTCAAGGAAAGGATGAACTAAAGAACTGAAGCAAGAAACAGACTATGACAAATTGCATTATATATTTTACTACATTTATTGTTTGTGACACATTTTCTATTCATCCTAGTAAATCACAGATAAGGACAATTAAGCCATTTCTCACACACTCATAAACAAGAAGGAATTGTTTTCTCCCACATGGAATGAAGCACTTTACAGTAATCCTTTCTTTGTTGCAGAAGAAAAGTAAAATCACATGTTACTCCAATCCTTTTATCATAGGAGGGTCCTTGTGTAGATATCCAATTGGAATGGAGAGTTAGGGGTGTTTATGAATGAGGCATGAGAAGACTATAATTCTGGCTAAGAGTTCAGAGGAGGAGCCCACGTGATCCATACAGCTCCCATACTAAAACGAGAGATGTTTCTCTAAAGTAAGCTGATGCCATCAAGAGTTCCTATCTTTAAGTTGACGATTTTCCAATCACCAAATTGACCCCCCAAAAACTATTTAAAAGAATAATAATTGTGTAGAATTCTGAAAGAAAATTAGTTGCTTCTATCCCAATTATATTAGTCAGTGGCATGAAAATGTGTCTATACTTTTGAGAACAAACATAATTATTTGTCCAAAAGAGATTGCAAAAGAGATCTAAAGTAGTATTTCCTTTGCATCTTTATGAAAGAAAGGAATTCTTCAATATATATTAGAATATTCTTTTCTTGTTAGGAACAGAATAAGCTCACAATGTTGAAAGTATACTGGAATTCTGCATGTGACCCCTATTAGTAAAAGGATTGGGAAATAAAAGTTTACCATTCATTACCTTAAGAAGAATTTTCTCATTTCCAATATTATCTGCATAATATGTTATACAGAAAAGGTACGTCATAGTACAATACAAAATTTGTCCTGGCGGTATATTCTGGTTTTCCTGATTAAAGTACAATTTGATGAATTATAGTTTTGATATTTAAAGTTACTTATACAAACTGAGTACACTTAAATTCTTGTTTTCCTCTAACATAAACTGCATTTAAGTTCTATTAATAGATGTTGTAGATATTCAGTTTTCCTAGACCAAATCGACAGATGGCTTCAGTAAATATTTGAGTTTGTGAATCGAATTTGAGGACTGAAGTTGAAAATTAAAGAAATAGGGGCGTCTGAGTGGCTCAGCCGGTTAGGTGGCCAACTTCAGTTCAGGTTATGATCTCGCTATCGTGAGTTTAGGCCCCGCGTCGGGCTATGTGCTGACAGCTTGGAGCTGGGAGCCTGTTTCAGATTCTGTCTCCCTCTCTCTCTGCCCCTCCCCCTCTCTAGCTCTGTCTCTCTCTGTCTCAAAAATAAATAAACATTAAAAAAAGAAAAAAAGAAAATTGAAGAAATAGAATGTATTCGCATATTTCTATTAAATTTGCTCTTTAATATTTAACATAATATAAGAAGAATTTTTAAAGAGATAATTCATGAGTTAGTGAAAATCTCAATTATGCACTAAGGTGCTCGAGCTTGATATTTTTAAGGGAAAAGGAAGGATCGTGTTGGAGAAGTCAATCTTATTAGCAGCAGTGGGGGGCAGGGAGTGTGTTCAAATTAAAGGTGAGACACTATCAGCAAGTCATTGCAGTAGTGGGAAGAAACAGTTCTGAAGACCTGTCCTGGGATAGAAGCTGTGGGAACAGGGGGCGCCTGGGTGGCCTAGTCGGTTAAGCATCCGACTTTCACTTAGGTCATGATCTCGTGGTTCCTGGGTTCGAGCTTCGTGTTGGGCTCTGTGCTGACTGGCGGCTCAGAGCCTGGAGCCTGTTTCAGTCTGTGACTTCCTCTCTCTCTGACCCTCCCCTGCTCACGCTGTCTCTCTCTCTCTCCTAGAAATTAAAAAAAAAAAAAAGAAAAAGAAAAAAAAGAAAGAAAGAAGCTGTGGGAACAGAAAGAAAAGGAGAGATGTAGAAAGATGCAGAGATAAAAGAATCAGTATCCATAGGAGTTGAAATTTGATTACCTGGTTGTAAGAGACAGGGAGGAATGAGGGACACTGCTGGAGTTCCCAGCTTGAGTTACTTGAAGTAGGATATTCAAGGAGAATTCCTGAGCTAGTGTGTACATTGGCACAGCTTTTGGGAATGTTCATGCTCATACTCAGAGAATTATTGTAGCAGTGGGAACTGTCCCTTTGAAGATACAGAAACAAGCTTAAAGTAATAAACGGAGATGTTATTTTTTTTAACTATGCTGTTATTAAACCATAATTATATTTCAGGGGAAGCAGAGGAAATGTGGAATTTAGGTTGGTAACTGGTGGAAACAAGCACAGAGATAAATGAATACAATAAAATATTTCTTTTGATTAAAAAAAAAAACGAGTAAGGGGCGCCTGGGTGACTCAGTCAGTTAAGTGTCCGGCTTTGGCTCAGGTCATGATCTTACAGTTTGTGGGTTCAAGCCCCTCATCGGGCTCTCTGCTGATAGCTAGCTCAGAGCCTGGAGCCTGTTTCAGATTCTGTGTCTCCCTCTCTCTCTGACCCTCCTCTGTTCATGCTGTCTCTCAGAAATAAATAAAACATTTTTAAAAAGTTTTAAAAAATCAAGTAAAATATGAAAATATGTTATACATTTGTCCTGGGAAATTAGTCTCAAACAGAGGTTTACTTTATAAGGCTTCTACCAGCATATATACTTATATCTATCTTGTAAATCAAGTTCAAAGCTTAGAAACACCATTAAGGTCTTCTTCGAGGGGTTTCGCAATACTGCTGTTAGTTATCTACTCAGTCACGGCTGCCATACTATTAAAATTCCTGCATTTGAGCAGCCAAGCAGGCACTGAAAAGAATCCAGCAGCCCTTACAGTACTAATTATTAAATGGGGAAAAAAGTTGAAAGCTTAAGTCATTCGAGAAATATAAAACTTACATAGGCTGAACTTCAGTCTATTTTTCCCTGTTGTAAATGAGTTAACCTCATGCAGTTACAAATGATTTTCCGAATTACACGGCCCTGTGGGTGTGTATGATTTCTAGTAAGGCCCATGGCCTTGATCCCTACATCGATGTGCGTCACCAAGCCTATCATAGGAGTAGTTGCTGTTAATTTAGAATCTATGCCCCGCTTGTTTGCAGAAGAGATTTGATGTGGTGAAGGTAATATAGAATATAACTTTAAACAGAAACACACTCACACATTCAAGTAAATATCAAAGCCATAGGGGCACAAATATTACCATTGCTGTGGGATGACTAAGTCACTGGAAGAATCACCACGAAGACCCAACACAAGCATGGAAGGGTTTACAATGTGTCCTGAAGGGAAGAGACTCAGAGATACCAATCTTTTCCTATCATCTTGGCTTTTCTGGTTTATTAATAACCTTAATCCAGCTAGCACTGTCATTTCTACAATTAATAGCATAAAAATGCTCATTGCATATTATTTCATCATTTGGAGAAAGAAACACAAACTATATTTTATATACTTTGTAAACACATTGGATATAATATCAGAGTATGTAAGAAAAATAGAATTAAACATTTTTTAATGTTTATTTTTGAGAAAGAGACAGAACAGTGAATGAGTGGGGCAAGGGCAGAGAGAGAGAGAGAGAGAGAGAGAGAGAGAGACAGAATCTGAAGCAGGCTTCAGGCTCTGAGCTGTGAGCACAGAGCCTAACGCAGGGCTTGAACCCATGAGCCATGAGAACATGAGCTAGCTGAAGTTGGACACTTGACCAACTAAACCACCCAGGCAGCCCATAGAATTAAACATATGAGTAAATAGAACATGCTCAGCAGCAGGTGGCCTCCAGAAAGATGCTCCACTCCATTGAAAAGCTTATACTTTTTAAAAAGAATAAAGAGACTCATGGACACTGATTTTGTTTCTACCCACTTAAAATATTTGAAAATATTTCAGTAACGCAAAAAGAAGAGTGAAAGAGAAATAATATGATTGATATAATTACCAATTGATCAAGTTACATCAAATCTTAGTATTTTATCTTATGATCATTTCCTTTAAAATTAATCTTTAGAAATCCAGTTGAGAAATCTCTCCTGCCTTTTTTTCTTTCATTTCTAATGATGATCAATCCCTTAAAACTTTTTAAGAGGCATTTGATATTGTTATCACATTTCATGTACTTGTAAACAATCTTCGTTTGCATATTCAAAAAACCTATATAAATTATATTTCGAGATCTTTTATACTCTACATTGTTTTTGAGATTAATAGCTGTTGGTACAGTAGTTCCCCCTTACCCAAAGGGGATGCATTTTAAGACCTTCACTGGATGTCTGAAACCACAGATAGTAGTGGACTCTGTATGTACAATTTTTTCTATGCATACATACCTACAATAAAACCTTATAAATCAGCAACAGTAACAGATTAATAATAAAATAGAACACTTGTAACAAGTAGTGTAATAAACGTGAATGCAGTCTCCCTCTTAAAATACTGTGCTTGCTGATCTTCTATTGATGATGTGAGATGATATAACACCTATGTGATGAGATGAAGTGAAGTGACATAGGTATTGTGACATAGCATTAAGCTACTATTGACCTTTTGACAATTTTTCAGAGGAGTATCAGTATCATCTACTTCAGGACCATGTTTGACTGTGGATAATTGAAATCAAAGAAATAAAACTACAGGTAAAGGATACTACTGTGTATATATTTCTTAATGCAGTTACCTTAACAACAGTATAATGAAGACACCATGGACAAAGTTTCTGTTTAAGTTAAAATGTTCATATATTCTATTTCCTATCATAGTCAGGACTTGCATTACCATCCTGAATCACAGTGAAAGTATCAAGAAACTATCCAGTTTATTCATCTGGTACCTAAAAATGTCAATTTTTCTTACTGGAATCTAACTTTTAACTTCAAGCCTTGTAATGACCAAAAAAATCTTAAGAGGCATATCTGTTGTAGGACTTATGGAACATAATTTATTCTATGGAATGTGTTTATTTCAAAACAATATGTATAAGTTGACTACTGCTTCTGAGTGGGCTAAGGCACATTATGGAAAAGAGTGTGTATGGAGAGAAGAGTCCAGGTTTGAGCTGCAAATGACTCCAATAAGTAGAAATTGGTGAAGGAAAAGAAAACAGCAAAGAAGACCAAAGAAGGTAAAAGTGGGGGGTTAGGGGGAAAGTGGGAGACATGTTAGAGTTCTGGAAGCCATGAGAGAGAGGTTTCAGTAATGTGGATTTGGTAAGATATTGAGTAAGCTTAATGCAGAAATATGGTTAATAATATCGGTGACCTTGACCGATCCATTTTTAATGGAGTAGTAGGGAAATGAAAAGGGTGAGTTGGATCAAAGTGTGGCCAGAAGGCATGCACTTGGAGGTAGCCTGTGTAGACCAACCCGGACAGGTTGGCTCTGGGATACATCAAGAATATGGCCAAATAGTTGGAGATAGTGTAGAATTGGATTTTTTTTTTTTTTGCATAATGGTTGAAGATACTAAAAGATGCTGTTATATTGACATGATTGCCATAGAAAGAAAGGAGAAAAGAAATTAAAAAGCAGAGTTTAGTGAAACGTTAAGAGGATAGGCTTTAGAGCACACATGGAAGACTGGCCTTTGGTAGAAGAAAAGACACTACCTTTATAATTTTTTAAATTTATTTATTTATTTTGAGAGGGTGAGAGGGGAGAAACAAAGAGAGAGAGAGAGAATTCCAAGGAGGCTCCGCACTGTTAGTGCAGATCCTGACACTTGGCTTGACCTCACAAACAATGAGATCGTGATCTGAGCCGAGAGTTGGACACTTAACTGACTGAACCATCCAGGCACCTTGACACTCCCTTAACTGTAAAAAACAGTAAAGAAAGAGATGTAGTGAATGTAGGTAGGATTATAGATTTGTTGAGGAAAATACTAAGGCAGAGAGACTATTAGGTGAGGTCATCTCCTGGGAGTGACCATTGAGAAAAGACTGAGAAATTGAGAGAACTGAGTAACAGACGTAACCTAGGAAAGAATTGTCCTTTTAATTTCTTTGTTTGGTTCCTGTTCATCATGAATACAAGTGAAACAAATAAACCCATTTATATAATTCTTCCTTCACAATAGTCAATATTTCTGCTTTAGTCACAGCATCTGTAGATTATAGAGTTTATCTAGATCGGTGTTTCTGTCAGAGGTGGTTAACAGAGATCACTTATAATGGATTAGTATAGTATTTTGTTTGGTCAAAGAGAAAAAAAGCAAGAGACAATATATTGTCAGAAAGGAAGTTGTGAGGCTTCAGATGAAGTAGATCATTTTTGACTAAAGGGATATTTGAACGGACAATTTCCAATTAATATTGCAAAAGCATTATAGTGACTAAGACAGGAATCAATGGCAAAATATAAATAACAGGATTGTTAGGCAAAAGTAAAATTTCAACTGAGTTTTTGAATATAAGAATAGCCTGATGGTATATCTACTCATTCATGACTGTTTGTGACTTTCTCCAGAAAATCCAAAAGAGCACGATCGAATAAACGTACATAATCAGAGCTATGAGAAACTACAGGTAGTATCAAGTTAGATCAAAATGGCAAAAGAACAGTTGGAAAAAAGTAATTTTAACAGCTGGCTATAAGGTTTTCACTCAGAAGAGAAGCAAGTGATATCAGAATTACGATGTGGGGAAGAATATGGTACAACTAGGATGACTAGAGGTCTCCATCTTGGTAGAGATAAAAATCTAGTTCAGTAGAAATTTAGAAGTGTAGGATCTATAGCATCAGGAGGCATATGAGACAGTGGGATTTTGGAGTTGGTCATCCTAAGAAAAAATTCAAATGATAGTGAAATATATACTGTGACTGCTTGTGTACGTGACTACAACCTACTACTCAGTGTTCCTGAAAAGCTGAAGGCATTTAAGCCAGTGTGAAAAGAATATCAAATAGTTAGAGACAAAAAAAAAATTATAAGCTGCATATTTCTTATGAGCAGCACCAAGAAATTTCGCATCTTATTTTTAGTGCCGAGTGACAAAAGTTAAATAACCAATTTATTTTCCCAAACTTTTGATTAATTTCTTTACTGGAGGCTATCATAAAGAAAATTGACAATTTTAGAATTTGAGATAAAGGTCAATCATATATTACATGTCACTGCTGAGACAAGAAATGGAGTGTTGACAGTGGAATGGATTCAAGGATAACTACCAACTTTGCCCTCTGCCAACGGAGCCTAACCCCATGTACCCCAGAAAATAATTCTCAGAAACAGTAATTACTTGAAATAAGCAAGTAGAGATAAATTCTTCTCATGGAACTTGTTAAAATTGTCCTGAAATTGAGTAGGAAAATTGTGTGTGTGTTGTGTGTACATGTGCTTACACACATTAATAACACGATTTCCATTTTTTGTTTTTTTTTTGTTTAGTCTGTCTCCTGAAATTGGTTTTTTTTTTCATTTTTTTACACAAATATTTTATTGTCAAGTTGGTTTCCATATAACACCCAGTGCTCATCACCACAAGTGCCCTCCTCCATGCACATCTCTCCCCCACTATTTCCCCCCTTTTTCTCCCCCATGGTCCTCCGTCAAGTTCCTCCTAATCCTCCTATACGTGCAAACATAGGATATGTGTCCTTCTCTGCCTGACTTATTTCGCTCAGCATAACACCCTCAACTTCCATCCCTGTTGCTACACAAGGCCAGATTTCATTCTTTCTCATTGCCATGTAGGATTCCATCGTATAGATAAACCACATCTTCTTGATCCATTCGTCTGTTGATGGACACTGAGGCTCTTTCCGTGTTTTGGCTATTGTTGAGAGTGCTGCTATGAACGTTGGGGTAAGTGTGCTCCTATGCATCAGCACTCCTTTATCCCTTGGGTAAATTCCTAGCAGTGTTATTGCTGGGTCATAAGGGAGTTCTATTGTTAAATTTTGAGGAAACTCCACATTGTTTTCCAGAAGGGCTGTACCAGTTTACATTCCCATCAACAGTGCAGGAGGGTGCCCGTTTCTCCACATCCTCACCAGCATCTAGAGTTCTCTTATTTGCTCATTTTAGCCACTCTGACTGGCAAGAGGTGATATCTTAGTGTGGTTTTGATTTGTAGTTCCCTGATGAGGAGGGATGCTGAGCATTGTTTCATGTGTCTGTTGGCCATCTGGATGTCCTCTTTGGAGAAGTGTCTGTTCATATCTTCTCCCCATTTCTTCACTGGGTTGTTTGTTTTTTGGGTGTGGAATTTGGTGAGTTCCTTATAGATTCTGGATATTAACCCTTTATCTGATATGTCATTTGCAACTATCTTTTCCCATTCTGTTGGTTGTCTATTAGTTTTATGGATTGTCTCCTTTGCCTTGCAGAAGCTTTTAATCTTGATGAGTTCCTAATAGTTTATTTTTGCTCCCGATTCTTTTGCTTTTGCGGATGTGTCAAGTAAGAAATTGCTGAGGTGGAGGTCAAGGAGGTTGCTTCCTGCTCTCTCCTCTAGGGTTTTGATGGTTTCCTATCTCACGTTCAGGTCCTTTATCCATTTTGAGTTTATTTTTGTGTATGGTGTGAGAAATGATCTAGTTTCATTCTTCTGCCTCCTTCTGTCCAGCTCTCCCAGCACCATCTGTTAAAGAGGCTGTCTTTTTTCCACTGGAGACTCTTTCCTGCTTTGCCAAAGATTAGTTGACTGTATATTTTTGGGTCCAATTCTGAGTTCTCAATTCTATTCCTTTGCTCTATGTGTCTGTTTTTGTGCAAATACCGTACTGTCTTGATGATGACAGTTTTGTAGTAGAGGCTAAAGTCCGGGATGGTGATACCTCCCGTTTTGGTTTTATTCTTCAATATTACTTTGGCTATTCGGGGTCTTTTTTGGTTCCATACAAATTTTAGAATAGTTTGTTCTAGTTTTGAGAAGTATGCTGGTGCAATTTTGATTGGGATTGCATTGAATGTGTAGAGTGCTTTGGGTAGTAATGACATTTTAACTATATTTATTCTTCCCATCCATGAGCATGGAATGTTTTTCCATTTCTTTGTGTCTTCTTCAATTTCCTTCATAAGTTTTCTATAGTTTTCATCATACAGATCTCTTGTATCCTTGGTTAGGTTTATTCCGAGGTATTTTATGGTTTTTTGTGCAATTGTGAATGGGATCAGTTTCTTGATTTCTCTTTCTGTTGCTTCATTTTTGATGTATAAGAATGCAACCGATTTCTGCACATTGATTTTGTACCCTGCAACTTGGCTGAATTCTTGGATCAGTTCTAGTAGGCTTCTGGTACGATTTCCAATTTTTGGATTGGTTTTGGATATTAGGGTATATACTGCAAGCAGAGAAATCTGAATAACTGACAGTAATATAAGACAACTTCTATGTGTGTTTCAAAATATAGTCTAAAGAGAGATATCAGGAAAATGCACATTTACTGTGAACAAATCTAACATCTACAAAATCCCTTATGCAAAGATTAAATTAAGCAGGTTTATTACTTGTTTTCCAAAATATTTAATATAGTATTCCCTTAAAAGACAAGTTTCTTCATTGAGGTTTCATAACTGGATAATTTTTGTAGAGCTCAATTATTTTGTAAATCAAGATATCGATACATGCTAAAATAAACTTAAGAAAAGTCAATTCATGGAATAGAATAGGCTTTCAGAGACATAAATAAGAACTTAATAACTAAAGAAGCAGAAATACTAAAGAAGGAGAAATTCCATGCACTGAATACAAGAATATAGAGGCTTGGAAATCTAGAACCAACATATGGATTCTCAATATGGAAATTAGTAAGAGGAACATAATTGATGAGAATTATGAAGAATTCTGAATGAAAAATATGGCATGATAAAAATATATATTCCCTTAAAACATAGTAGATTCATCATACTTAATTTATGTGCAGAAATATGAAAAACTGTTTTAAAATCAGTATATCTAAAATTTATTATAATTTGTTTATGGGGCGCCTGGGTGGCTTAGTCGGTTAAGCGTCCGACTTTCACTTAGGTCACGATCTCGCGGTTCGTGGGTTCAAGCCCCGTGTCGGGCTCTGTGCTGCCTCCCAGCCAGAGCCCAGAGCCTGTTTCAGAGTCTGTCACTCCCTCTCTCTCTGACTCTCCCCTGCTCACGCTGTCTCTCTCTCTCTCCTAGAAATAAATAAAACATTAAAAAATTTTTAAAAAATAAACTTTATTATGAATAATAAAGAGAAAGAATAAAAGTTGGTGAGTGTGAGAAAAGAAAAATTGTGAGAGGAAAAAGAAGGATGTGATGGCTAGAGAGACAGAAGAGCTTCCCTTATTCCGATTTAAATACAGGTATTCTTACACAATTTTTCAGTTAATGTTAAAAAGTTAAAGTGCTTTAAAAGTAGAAGAAGTGGGGGCATGTAAACTATCTCTCAATGGCCCACAACTACAATCAGTAGGAGTTTGACAACCTCTACTCTGAAAAACTGTACTGTAGACCAGTAGTTAGAACCTGCAGGTTTATAAAACACATTTGGCAGGCAGATTACTTTTGTTGGGCCTAAAGAGATTTTAAATTGTGTAAACATTTAAAATTGGAAAATTTTCAAGGGAAGCAAATTTTCTGGGCCTTCGTTTGAAAAATCATAATGTCTGGTAACTCTATGAAGTGAGTGGCAATGGTCCCATTTTCCCTGAGGCTTGCACTCTATTCTCCACAGTCCCTTCCTCTTACCTGTGTGTATACTTAAGCTTGTCACTGTATTTACTTGGTTGGCACGTGTAAGCATTTGATTCTGAGATGCTCTGCTCAGAAGGTAGGTTCTGAATACCAAGCAATTCCTGTAAATCTCATCTTTTACCAACTGGTAAAATTTATGGCTTTATCCACATGTGAAACCACATTTTACCAAAATGTAAATTAGAAGTATGAAAAATCCTAAAGCCCAGGAAATAAGGGATTATGTGTAGCTTTGCCTTTGCCTGAGAATGCCAATGAAGCAGAGAATAGAAAAATAACAACCTTGTGTGCTTGTATTAAACAAGAAACAATGGTGGACACATGGCAGAAGTAAATAAAATAGTTTCTATGAAGAATGAGGTCATATAAAATTATGTAAGAAGAAGAGTTGTATAAAATGATCAATTGATTGTAGAAATACATTTCACTTTCCTTTCATTATTTCACATCTCAACTTCCCTGTTCAATTAATTCAGCTATGAGACTCTTTCTCATTTTCTTATTCCCTTGTCTTCAATTAATTAATGCAATAAATGAATGAGAAGTCAAATTTAACAGCAATTTATTATAGAGAACAATTAGGTCCAAAGGAAAAGATTGTGGCCAGATTTCAAATAAGTAAATTGAATTCATAAAAGTTGATAACCAAGATTATCGTATTGTATTTTGTAATTTCTTTTGCAAATTTAGATGAATATTACTACCTACCTCTGCTGAATGGGCACAGAGTTTTGGCTTTGCAAGATGAGAAGAGTTCTGGGGATGGATGGGCATGACAGTTGCACTACTATGTGAATGCACTCAGTACTGCTGGAGTGTACATTTAAAAATGGGTAAGGTAGCAAATCTTATGTGTGTTTTACCACAAGAAAAATGAAATAAAAAAGAATCCAACCCAAGGAGTTTATGGCATCACAAATAAGGAAACCATAGTCTTTTTATTTTTTTGATTAAAATAATAGAAACAAAGACAAAAAACTGTGAGTGATTTAAATCCAAGGGTTTCCCCACAAAATTAATTGAGAACATGGAAGGAAAACAATTTTACAGTGCAAGGTTTATAAATGGAAAGTCATTTTTTCTCAGAGACACTGGTTGATATCCTTGTTTACAGGCTCTGAGGCTAACTTTCATAAAATTTTTGAAATATTCCATCTTAGAATCCTTCAACTCATCTTTAGGACAATTGGAAGTATCTTTAAAAGTAGTTTTACTGAAACAGATATTTTTAACCTTGCTGATGTTACCTCTACTATACTCTTTTGTGATTTAGGCTTTTATTTCTGAGAATTTTGGTCCCTGCTTCTAGTTATGAGAAAAATGTCTTTTTCCATTAAAATATTAATGAATCTTCATTGGGGAGGTTTATTAGAGAAAGAAAAAGAAAAATGAAAGAGAAAGAGAGAGAGAAAGAGACAGAGGGAGGGAGAAGATTGAAATCCTGAGAATCTAGTGAGAGCCAAAAATAGCCAGCTGTGAAAAAAGAAAATGATATGATGCACACATTTTATTTTGATCAGGATTTCTCAACAGCTGCACTGCTAGCATTTTGGGCCAGATAATTCTTTGTTTAGTCTCCACCCACTGGATGCCACTAATGTCCCCTCCTTGAGTAGCAACAGCCCAAAGTGTTTCCTGGGAACAAAATTGCCCCCCAGAAACTAGTGCTCTGTATTTTTCTGTCTCTCTGAGGTGAATTTTCCAACATACAATCATTGTCAATGTAAAGATGACTGACTTAAGTGGAAACAATCCATTTATTTTTTTTTACATCTCAGGGAATCTCTATTTTAATGTATTTAATTTCTGGTTAAAATAATTTAAACCATTAAAAATTAATTCTCTCTGTCTTGAAATAAATTATTAAATTCAAAGGGATATTACTATAGCAACTGCAAATTTTTTTAGATGAGGCATACATTCATGACTAGAACTAATCCCAAGAAAGAAACTTCAGTATAAATAATGCTTCCTTTAGCTATTTTATATTCACATTTTAAACTATGTTATAGCCACATTTCACAGACAATAGTTAAATATATTGAGTTGAAATACAAAACTCCAAAGCAAAGAAATGCATCCATAAGGGCAGGAAATACTTTAAAATTTTTTTTAAATGTTTATTTATTTTTGAGAGAGTGACAGACAAAGTGTGAGTAGAGGAGGGGCACAGAGAGAAAGAGAGACACAGAATCTGAAACAGGCTCCAGGCTCTGAGCTGTCAGCACAGAACCCAAGGTGGGGTTTGAAAATATGGACTGTGAGATCATGACCCGAGCTGCAGTTGGATGCTCAGCTGACTGAGCCATCCAGGCACCCCAAGTGCATGAAGTTCTGATCAACCCATCTCTGATATCACATGACATTATGATGTGTCTGTATATCCATAACACTTGTTTGCCTGATATATTAAGAATTTTATTTAATAGGAAGAATATTTTCCATTCAAATATAACACTGGTAAATACTGATTTATAATTATGGAATAACTCAAAATACTCATCACTGATGAACAAAAATATTCATGTTTTTATTCTTATAGTTTTTAGAAAATCTTTTTTATGACAGAAATTTATCAAAATCTCCAAATATTTTCTGAAAATAATGCTATGTACAAAGCATAGTGTTTGTCACTGTGAAGGATTCCAAGGATTTCACATGTTGACATGATCACTTTCTAATGCTTCTTAGAATTATTATTTTTAGTTATTAAATAGACTGAAAAAAAGGAAACATTATTTCTTGTTCATCATTGCAGTAGTGAGCAATCAATCATCTTAACATATATTTTACATTCAGATTAACCTTCTTTCCACTTATTATTAAAAGATTTAATTAAACACTTAATTCTATAGAATATTGTACCAAATTATGTACAAGTTAAATTAAATGGCCATCCTTTATAAATTAGTAATCTGAAACTACCCCGTTGTATATCACATTATTAAATTCAGAGTACTACATTCGCTGTGAATATCTCTCTGACCCTAATCCTACACCCATTCTAAAAAAATAACAAACTATCCCTTCTTTTTGCTGTGTACATTTCTATTATTATTCAAATCACATGATAGTGTAATTTTTTAAAAACAAAATGGTTTTGGCCACTGTCTTAGATGTCAACAGCAGAGAATTATTATCACAAGACTATGATACTTAAAAGAATCTCTGAATGCTGGAGTTGCCAAATCCCTAAAGGTCCTGAAATCCAGTAACTCTTCATTTAAAAATTGAAAAACTGAGACCCAGAGGGACAATAATCTGCACAACCTCATAATGGTGGAGCCTAGACTCTAATCAGATTCTTTAGGTCCAGACTCTCCTACTACATTGCTAAGAGGATACTTTTCTGAAATCTAGAAGCATTTTGGTTATTTCTCCATCATTTCTGAGAAAGAGCACTGCAGTTCTATTTCTGAGAAAGGGCACTGCAGTTCGATTTCCTTGCCAAGTTTCAATTCATGTAAGGAATATCTACCTCCCTGGCACCTAAGGATTCTGTAGTCATTCACCTGTTGTTAGAAATTAAGAATTTTATCAGTAACTAGAAAAGACTAAGTCCGACTGGTACACAAGAGGGGGGTTGCAAAGCTATGTGGAGCAAATGCATAACTTGAACAGTAAAAAAAAAAAATCCCCCTAAATAGTAAACATATTACTTCACTGGATAAAAAAGCAGTGGTGGTGATGGCCACAGTTTTGGTCTCAAATGACCACAGAACTCAATAAAATTTCCAGTGGAGACCAGGGCCAAATTATACATTGATTTATACTGTACTTGCTTGATTTTGAAAATAACTTTTGAAATCTCTCATTAACACAAGAATAGGGCCCAAACTTTTTGAAAACAAATGCATTGCTGCACATTGTAGCCACCTCTACAGCCTCCTCTGATTTTTGACATTGGTTTGTCAGAAGGAAATAGTGTTTTATTCTACGTTAGTCTCATTGGAAAATTTTTATTTGTCTCCTTTTCTCTAGTGTGACTTCAAAGTATATTCCTGAAGTTCAAATCTCATTTGGAGAGAATTCTTTGAAGTCAAAGTAAAACCGGATCTTTTGAGTTTCTGGACCCAATTCTAATGTGTGTATAAGGCTTCCTGACACCAACAAGCAATTCTCAGACACCAGATGGGTGTCCTACAATTCAACTCCATTCTGACATTAACAACCTGGAGATAGCATTCAGATTCCACAGGTTATGGGTTTAGTTCTGCAAGACTGCATTCCACTTCAGATGCCAATCTCAAGCCTACATTGTTATCTGTGCTTCTGACCAAATGGCTATAAATCAGAGGTTCCCACGAGCTCCTCCTCTGGTTCAATTAATTTGCCACGACAGCTCACAGAACTTAGGAAACCTGTTTCCTTCCTACCAGTTTATTACACAGGATGGTAAAGACTACAAATCAACAGCCAGGTTGATAAAAGAGATAAAAAGGACAGGTATGGGGAAAGGGTATGGACCTACCAAGCCCCCCAGGTACATCGATCTCCCAGCACCTCCATGTGTTCAACCTCCTGGAAACTCTCCAAACCCTGGCCAGTGGGGTTTTTATGGAGGTCTCATTACATAGGCATGATTGAATAAAGTGTTGGCCATTGGCTGGTTGGCCAGAATCAACCTCTTGCTCCTCATACATTCCCCAGAAATGGATGGGAGATTGTCCCATCTACTCCTCTAATAACATGATTGGCTCCACTGAGGATCAACCCCATCTGGTTCCCAAAGTCACCTCATAAACATAACAAAAGACTCCCTTATGGCCATCATCAATATGCAAATTCCATAGGAGCAAATTTTAGGAGCTCTGGGCGAGAAAATGTGACAAAGATCAAAAATATTTTTCTTATTATAAATCATAATATCACACCAGGCAAGCTAAGTTTTCTGATGTCTATTATATACTGTTTGACACACAGTTTAGAGTCTATGGGTAGTTGATGGTGCTCTACTCATTGGTCTGGTAGCTTTAACTCTCACTCCCTGATGACCTGGTCATTCAAAGTCTGTTCTGCTTTGTATGCTGGGTAATATTTGAACATGGGAGAGAAACAGCAAGACTTGTTCCCCTAGACCTCAAGTCTGCATTGAGTCTAATAATTATTTCTCTGTGGATTTATTGTTTCTGTTAGGCAGTAACCTCTTTGGAGGTAGAAAACAGAAATATTTAAACATTTTTGTATCTACACAAACCACCAAAATTAGCATTAGAAGTTCTTTAAATTTTACTTTTGTGATGAAAAAGGTAAGAAATGAGTCATCAGTGGGTTACTGTAGAAATGATTATCATCCCAAGTTGTTTACTTGTTTATTCATTCTTTCAATCTCATATCAATTAGACAGATTTATTAGGCATTTAATCTTTTGGGCATGGTAGTAAGCCTGAAGGTACATAAAAACAGACATAGTTTTTGGTCTCAGCTTTTAGTCGAGAGCAGTGTAGTCAAAAGGAACTTTCTGATATAATAGATATGTCCCATGTTTGCACTGCCTAATATCTTAGCCACTAGCCAGCCACATGTGGTTATTGAACACTTGAAATGTGGCTAATGCCAACAAAGAAACTGAATTTTTTATTGTGTTTAGTTTTATATTAATTAAAATACTAATTCATATTGTATTGTTTTATTTTATATTTAAAATTATATAAGCATAGAGTGGCTTGGGGCACTGTATTGGAGAACACAGGTATGGACATTAATAGAAAAAAATCAGTAGAGTGTGATACACTATGATTAAAATGCATGGTATAGTGTTGACCTAGAAATGGTAGGGAGTGGAGTTAGAAAAGATGTGTCATATAAGCCAAGTGTGAAAGGATAAACAGAATACAGGTAAAGGTATTTTGATTAGGCAAAGGCAGAGTCCTTTACAAGCCACAAAGATATGAGGTTATTCAAGGAATAGGAGACAGGGTAGTTGTGGGAGAGAACTTGACTAACAAGAGAAGTGAGGATAATTGGACAAAGAGAGAAATGGAGTTTTGTGTGAAGGTGAGGAGAAAATGCTATTAATCCTATGAATAAAGTCAGTGCTCAACCCTGATCAACAGCTTTGTGTCTGCCACTACTGTGAACATCTCAGAGGTTTACAGGATTGAACAAAGCACTAGACTATAAAGCCATAGTCTTAGATGAAATGACACAAATGTGGATGACCTCAGAGAACAGACTTAATGGGTCATGGAGACTGAGTGGATATAATAATCAAAAGAGATGTTTGAGTTTTGAGTATGAGTAACTAGAAGGCTAGAACAACTATTAATAGAAATAAGCATACCTATCCACTTTGAAGACAGTTAATTCCTTCTTTGTAGAAATGTTGAAAAAATTAGATAACGCAAATATTCGAACATAGTGCCTGAAATATGGAGGAAATTAATAAAATTGGGTGAACATAAAAATGTGAAAAAGAATGGTAGACTTTATATTTTCTTCTCATGGAATGTAGCACTTTATGCTGGAAATTACATAGACCTGAAGTCATACACTTCTGAACTGGGGCCCTGGCTAGTTCACATACTATAGTTAAAATAGCCTTTCTGAATCTCAATTTCTTCAACTGTAAATGTAATAAAGATATTTTTTGAATTTAGTAAGTACTAGATAAGATAGTAGTCATACCAGTTATTCAGTGTGTTAAATTCTACATCAATAAACATTTAATGAACATTTATTGTGAGCTAGCCAAATATGCTAACTTCTGGGACCACTATGAATAAAAAATAATAATGTTTTTTATTAAAATATTATCAAGCAAAAGGTCAGATACTAATAGCCTCTATGAAATAGAATCAAATTCACTTCAAACTAAGAAGCCAACTGTTCATTATTCATTGGATAAACTAGTAATTCTTCTGGTTCTTATGGTTTTGGATTTTCTGGTTTGAGACTTCATTCCTCAGTGCTGCTGCTTCTGAGACATGGCCTTTTTCTATTTTAGGCAATGAGGCTATAGTCTAGGATTAAGGAATATTCCTTTTTCCTTTTTAAAAATTTTCTTTCAAGCTCCAAATTCTCATTAGATATTGGTTCTTAATAATTTTAATCCAATGTTACTTCAACCTCTTAGGTCATCTTATTCTAAATAACTTCCTTCAGAAATTTCATGTACTGCCATATCTTTAAAAATATTTTGAAATCTGTTGATTTCTGAAATATATATGCAATCATTATACCTTCTAAATAACAGATTTATATTTCTAATTGCCTACTGGAAATTCCCTCCTCACAAGAGAAATCCCTTAAATCAATAAAAATTATCAATTCAATAATGGAGTATTTAAACCTGAACTCTTCAGTTCCACCTTTGTACCTCACTTTGTTATTTACTAGCTTCCTAGCATCTCTCAAGGTAGAAACCTGAAAGTCAACTTATAGTCATTACTTCTTCTCCACATGGTTTAATTTGTCACCAAATAATTTTGACTCATCCTTTTAAAAACAGGCTATAATGTCACTGCTCCAGCCAAAGCCACTGTTGCTGTCCTCTCTCGGATTATTATATTTGCCTACAGCTCTATTGCTTTCTCTACTCCATACAGGCAACACTTCAGAAATGTAAATTGGTCCATGACACTCTCTTAATTAAAAACTTTCAATGACTCCCCATAACTCATAGTACAATGTCCAAACTCTTTAGTGAAAAAGCCTTCAAAATATGACTCTGGCAACTATATCACCGCATTTATCAGTACTTCTTTCCATTGCCTGTATGTTAAGCAGGAGCAATATAAATTAGCTTGCTATTTTATTAATTACTGTAAGATATGCTGTCAGTTTGCTATATTTTCATGTGCTGTTAATAGTGCTTAAACTGCTTCATTTTTATTTTTTAATGTTTTATTTATTTTTGAGAGAGAGATAGAGACACCATGAGCAGGGGAAGGTCAGAGAGAGAGGGAGACACAGAATCTGAAGCAGGCTCCAGGCTCTGAGTTGTCAGCACAGAGCCCAACACAGGGCTCAAACCCAGGAACCGTGAGATCATGACCCGAGCTAAAGTCAGATGTTTAACCAACTGAGCCATCCAGACGCCCCTAAATTGTTTCTTACCTTGTGTCACCTGCCGAAATTCTAAAGTTAACCCTTAATCAAGGCTCATCATATCTTTATTGGTCCTACCATTCTATTCCATATATATTTCTATTATTCATTCAACATGTTACTAGGATTCTTTATGTACATTTGTTTCTCCTATACAGACTTGAATCCTTTGGGAAGGGACTGCATTTATTTCTCTTTGTATGTCCAACATTATTTAGGTAAGTAAAAAAATGCATTAATGAATCAAAAAAATGTAAGCCCTCAGTCATATATAGCTATAGGTATAGGTATAGGTATAGGTATAGGTATAGGTATAGGTATAGGTATAGGTATAGGTATAGGTATGTATATAAAGTTTCTGAAACTACAGCCATATTCCTCCCAAGACTTTTTAGTGTTTCTAAAAGTTGCCTGGATCCATTGACAAAAACTAAGTATATCTGGAAATAATGTTGGCTTGCTAGAACTGACAGGTGAAAGTTGAAGGAAAAACAGTACCAATAATCTGTCTTAGGATATTGTTTATAAAAAAAGATGTTTCATTTTATGTTTTGTTTTCATTTGGAAATGATAAAATTCTCCAAAAATTGCTATAAGCTTGATTTTCTTGATTTGGGATTTAATATTTAATTTCTTGACTAATCAAAGTAATATTAACTCATGTGTAAGCCTACCCAGTATTAATCCCTTTTGTTTTAAGAGGTATAGTTCTTCCAGGAAGACTTACTTGGCTTCTCCCATTTATATTGAGTGGCTTCTTTGAAAGTGATTGTTTTCACTCACAAAAACAGCAAATGTTTTATTACATGTTTGTTGTTAGGAAAACTGCATCATGCCTTCCTTTACTTCCTCTCAAGATGTCAAGCTTAGCACTTGGGCATGTTTTCATAAAACTGAGAATTTTTTTTAAAAAAGAAAATAAAAATAGAATTCAAAATTTCATTTCTGAGAATGAATAGAATAGAAATAGAATTTCATCCTGGAAATAATATGTGTCAAACTATAAAAGTTAGGAAACTCACTAGTAGTATTTTTGAAACTTAAATGACTTTTTAACACTGAGAGGTAAAGGAGCTATTTTTTGGCAGCAAAAAAGTAAAAGACCAAAACATTATTCTGCAACCTTTGTTAGTGTTCTGAATCAATACAAATAAAAAATCCATATCTCACATAATATAGTCAATTTTACTGTTGATTGTTGCCCATGGTATTCCCATCTCAACACACACACACACACACAATTTTTAAGGCTTCTTCTTTTTTTTTAATTTATCTCTAGGAGAGAGAGAGAGACAGCGTGAGCAGGGGAGGGTCAGAGAGAGAGGGAGTGACAGACTCTGAAACAGGCTCCAGGCTCTGAGCTGGCAGCCAGCACAGAGCCCGACGCGGGGCTCCAACCCACGAACCGCGAGATCACGACCCAAGCGAAAGTCGGACGCCCAACCGACCAAGCCACCCGGGTGCCCCCAATTTTTAAGACTTCTTAAGCTTATTTGAGTCTTAAAAGAAATACATGTATTCAGGTGAATGAAAACTGTCATCTTCCAGAAAAACTGATAAAATATAGTACTTCTGATGCAAATCATTGAGATGGTTGTTACTTTTAAGCTTGGGAAATTCCTGTTCAATGGAGAGGCCATTTTTTTTTTTTTTTTTTTTTTAATAACCATCTGCTCTGCATTACTTTGGATAGGCTGTGTAATCTTCTTGCCTGGTAATTATGATAGATCACTCTAATGTATACATTTTATGGTTTCTTTTTTGATAGACCAGAGTAATGGATTCTTGCCTTTATCTTACCTCCAACTTCAGTGGCCCCAGCTCATTTCATTTTTCCAAGTTATTCTTGGAATAAGAATAAGGCTCACATCTACTCCATTTTCTGCATGGAAGTGATTGAGTAAAACTTCGTTGCTGTAATAGTGGTTTGGGTGTGCTTAATTTTCTCTAGTCTTGTTTTTCACGTTGTTATTGTTTCTTCTTAACTGGTTTTTGAGTGTTTTTTTTTTTTTTTAACTTCCAGAAAGTAGGTAGAGTGTTGTGTGGTGAGTTTCTTGTTGCAAATCAACATTATTACAAAATTATGTTGCATTTATTGTAAGCAAGTTCGGGCTTAAAAGCCCAGAGGCTCAGGTGGGTGGGTTGAATAAGCTTGGGTTTACTGGTAAGGACTCCTGTCTACAGGAGTCTGGCTCCCAACCTGTCTAATCACCATTCTCAGAGGTTATCTGAACTGACCTGTCTCCTATCTGTAAGAAATATTATTTTCTAGAATTGTCCAACTTTAGGCTTAAGACTGGCAGCTTTGTGGACCCTTGGTGCATTAATGACCATATAGGTGCATTTTGTGCAAAATACTGGCTCTGTTGTGAGACTCCTCAAGGGCCTGAAGCTTTGCTAAACTCCTATGATTGACAGAGTCCCTGTGGATCAGGGTGGTGGACTATGACTAAATCCTTCAGTTAGGCCTACTCAGTGCTTGCTATTGAAACATATGTTAAAATTCACAATGTTCATTTACAGATGAGTGAGAAAAGTTAAAACATAGGTGGACTTGTAGTCAAGAAATTTATACCACAGATGTGGAATTACATTTTTATGAAATTTTGGCCCCCCTTGTTGCTTTGTTCAAATATGTAGATAATGTATTACTTCAATTCTATATGAAAGCCTTTATCATTTGAATTTCTTAAAGAATTCTGTAAAGGTTTTCAAAGTCCTCTGTTCAAAACTTGCAGTGAATGACCTTACATTCTAGTGTTTATATCTCAGACATAAAGATAACAAGCATGGTCCTGTTGGATATAGAAAATGCAAACAAGAAATAGCCTGCTGCTAGATGACATAATTATTAGAAACAGTGAAAGAGCACTATTCATTTTTCAAGGCTGAGTGGTTATTTCCTCATGTTAATACAACTTTAATCTACATTTAATATTCTTTGGCTGCAATACACATTTTTCTACCCTCTTCCTTTCCCTATCAGGTAGTTCATGTTGCAAGATCATCACCATTACCATGATTTTCAAATTCCTGTCTTCCTCACAGTTTGAGGATGAGTTCCTGAGTTACAGACATCTCTCCATTTTATATACAAAATTACAAGTTTACACAATTTTTTAAACACTGCTTTTCCTGCATTCTGCGTTTCGTGCCTCTGTTAATCTTCTCTAAAATGCTCTCCATTATTTCTTAATTGTGATATTGGAATTTGCTGAGCCCACCATCCTTGCTTCCGAGCTACATTCTTAAGAAATGCAGGTGCTGCAAAATGGCTAGAAACTGTCACTTTTTATCCAGCTAATCACGGTCACAGTTTGATTAACTGTTTGCCTTTGTCTGCTGCCTACAGCGATGTGACTTCAGCTCTCGCATCTTGATGGCATCTGGAAATATCTCATAGGGATGAAATTGCAACATAATTACTTTATACTGAACAGAGAAATGAAACTGTCCATTGAAAAGTTGTGTAGGTGTAAACAGGGTCCTGTAACTATGTGAGAAAATGACTGAAGAGTCTCTATTCACTAAATAGTTCTCATTTTCTTTCGTACCACTATGAAAATAGTTTGAATGTATAAAGTGCCTTTTATCTTAGCTTCTTAGTATACTTAGAAATTATTCTGTGTGGTATTAAGTAAACACATTTCCGGGATGAATTTAGCTTAATTCTGCACATTTTAAACAAACAAATAAATAAAGGTAATCATGAGGATATTACATTTCAGAATGAAGATCTCTAACAGTTAAGTGCTAAAGGTGACTAGGTCATTACTATCATGTGGTAGGTCCAAGAATGACAGTGTCTTTTAAAAAAAATAACCCCCCCCCAAAAACAAACAAACAAAAAAAAAACCCCAATTTGTCCTAAAAGCCCTATCTCTGAAGCCACTTTCCACAGAATATATCCTCTGGAGAAGTCCCTGGCTTGTTCCCAAATAACCTATTAATGGATTGTTGATCAACTGTGAATATTTTAGCCAAAAACTGCATTTAGTTTGGGATATTTGTATCTCTGATATACTCTGCCATGTTTGCTTTATTATAGCAACCATTCTAAAAAAAATGAACATTTAACCATGGAATCCTAATAGCCATTGGCAAATACCAACTAATTGTTCTGTGCCAGGCATTGGATTATTCACTCTAAAATATGCAAACGATGTGTGACATATGTATTCTACAATAATGTATATAGGGAAAGAATTGGGAATCTCATTGGGAGAAATATTATTTTGTTTTCAAAGCTTTTTTCTTGCAGAAAGGCATCTTGGAAAACAAGGGCTTCAAAAATATCAGTCTATCAGTCATAACACAAAATGGCCTGGTACGTGATGGTCTTTGAAACTAGTTTTCTTTGTATTCCAATTCAGGGTATCCACTTCATAACAAGAAAATGGTATTACCAACATGCCCGTGAGCCTAAAAAATATTTGGTGTAACTAATATATAAAATTTGATAAGCTTATTTTTATCATATAAAACACACGACAAATTGACTGCTCACTCATTTGTAAGCATATCTCTCCCCAGCCCCACCTAAGACTACTAAAAAGAAAGTAAGATGATTTCTGCTGCACAGTTATGTAATTCTGGAAACATTCTCAGTAATAGAGTATTTAAAAATTTGAATCCAAATATAGATTTTAGAATAGAAAAGATAGAGAAAAACACACAAAGATAAAGCATCTGTGGGCATATGAATGCTTAGATACTGATTTATACGCACCCAAAGTTTTTTGTCTTTTAATTTCTGCCTCATCTCTATTTCACAATATCTATACTTCTCTCCCTTTCTCAGAAGTGTCAAGATACCAAACGACTCAACAAAGCATCATGATTTAGTCTGAGTTATTTTCATCTTGGATTTTAAATTCTAAATTCTGTGATCATATTTCTTCCTCCTCTAAAGCTTTGAATAATCGCAAAGGAAAACACCTCGCAAACAATTGGGTTACCTCTGTAAATCTTGAAAATCCTGCAACCAGGATTGTTTCATCTGCCACAAACCTGCAGGTTTGCATAGGTGAGTAACCAACCGTGCTCTAATATAGCCAGTCATGTAATTTGAAATGGAATTTGATTCCTGCAGTTTTGGAAGGAACGATCTTATTTGAAAATGAAAATCACGGCCCATTTGTGTGACTGTTTCACCATAACATAAAATTGTCACTTTATTTTTTTCAGAAAGGCTAGGAAACATGAGGAAGGGTTGTTGCTCCATGGAAGAATGTCACTTGCTTCCTACATATGACAATGGTAACTAAAATCTCCTTTCTTAGGTAGATAATGTAGTTTTATTAGGTAATCTTAGCAGGCAGATGGAACTGAGAAAATTGCTCCCTGGATAAAAGTAAAATTCAAGTGTTATATATTTTAAAGTGCTAATCCTATTAAATAAGGGATAAATATGCATTTAACATTTCATTATTCATTAAAGTTAGAAATACACTCTCTGTATATACTATTATTCCTACTTTGATTATTTAATCCTTAAAAGTTATAAAAAGCACTTACTATGACTTAATTATTCATTCTATAAACTTTCTAGCTGTATTTTGAAAGAAAATAAAGGATTTGCTTTGCAAACTAATTCTGTGTATGTATCAGTGATAATAATTGATCAATAATTGGGCCTGTGCAGAAAGTTGTCATTTCCAGAGTAAAGATAGATTCTCAAAAGTTTGTCCACTGACTCTCATCTGGTCACTCACATTGAGTAGCCAGCATTTCTAAGGACTTTTAGAGTTTGAGTTTGTGACATGGATCAGACTAAAAGCTAATTAATTACACCACAGACACTTCACTCTGGTCAGCCACAGGCTAGGACTGGAATAATAGACCACAGACATCTAAGCAACAGGACAAGCAATTGGGGCAGGTTTGACCAAATATGCTATAAGAACTCTACACAAAACTTCAGAAAAAGACTTTTTAACTATATCTGTAGATAGAAGAAGAAATATATTGGTCAAAAGGGACCTTATGGGGCACCTGGGTATCTCAGTAGGTTAAGCTTCTTCCTTCTGCTAATGTTCATGGATCTCACAGTTGGTGAGATTCTCAAATTGAAAAATGACATTCTCAAATAATTTAGGGGAGGGGGCTGAGGGAACAGAAAGTTTATGTAGATGGTATACATTCTGAGCCCTTGAATGCTTGTGAATATCTAATGCCTTAAGCACATGGAAAATAGTTATCTTAATAATAAAATTTCTCTTTTTATAGTGTGTTATTCCCCATTCTGCACTCTCTTCCCTTCTGTTTGAAGATAATCATTGAGAAAGGAAAATTAAGCATTAAGTTTTATTAAATTCTTTGAAATACTTGTCTCTTACTTTTGAAGATTTAAAACATCTCCATCTGCTGCTCCTAGCAATCAATCACCTGTAACAAGTACTCATGACTGCCTTCCGAAATACCTTAACTTGTCGGATACTAAAGAGCAGTTAATATGATTTTGTGATGAGCAAATGGTACTGGACTACTAAGAAGAAGAGCTAGAAAGAAGGGGGAAAAACAACTCAGATTTGACACTGCTGTACTACAATAAGGCTTTTGATTTGATTTGACCTGAAAACTTCACCAACTTTGTAGGAAAGATCAATTTCAAACATATTTATTTAACTGGGCCTACAAATTGCTTAAAGATCTAATTCAAGGGAGAAGCAGTTGTGATGGCACAAAAGGAACACGATTTGAGTCAAGAGAGATGATTGATTTTTTTAACATATTTTATTGTTGTTATAGACTTTGGGCAAATTTTTCCATTACTTTATTAATATATAAAAGAGATAGAATATCTATTCTTAATTACCTGTAAATCTTCTCTGAGAATTATAAGAAAATGTAAATCTAGGGGCACCGGGGTGGTTCAGGCGGTTAAGTGTCCAGATCTTGGTTTCAGCCCAGGTCGTGATCTCAGTGTTCGTGAGTTTGAGCCCTGCATGGGGCCTGTACTGACAGCATGAGACCTGCTTGGGATTCTTTTTCTCTTTCTCTCTGCTGTCTGTCTGTCTCTCTCTCTGTCTCTCTCAAAATAAATAAATAACTTAAAAAAAAGAAAATATAAATCTATGTTTTTTTAAGGCTGAGAATCTGTATTTTAGCACTATTATTTTCTCTTTTATTAAAATAATTCATAAAAACTGACAAGAAAAGATACCACTATTATGTTTTTTACATATCTATATAATTAATTTTTCCACATGACATAAGGTATTATGACATATACAAAAATTATTCTTCCTTCATGTTGATTGTTTTATTTATTAACTTCACTTATTTGAATGAAACATTTTTCTCATCTGCTAGGCAACATGATAAACATTAAGAATACATTTATAGGGGCACCTGGGTGGCTCAGTCAATTAGGCACTTAAGCATGTGATTTCAGAACAGGTCTTGAATTTGTGGTTTGTGAATTCGGGCTCTCTGCTGACAGCTCAGAGCCTAGATCCTGCTTTGGATTCTGTGTCTCCCTCTCCCTCTGCCCCTCCCCTGCTCACACTCTGTCTCTCTCCCTCTCAAAAATAAATAAATATTAAAAAATAATTTTAAAGAAAAAAAGAATGCATATATAAAATAATATAGAATCTTCTGTAATCCCTACAACTTGCTTGTGAAAAGTAACGTGCAAAACTTTGTGGGGAAAAAAAAACTCAGTATGAAAGTTAATCATTAGCCAGTTGAGTAGCAACATACAAAAGAATGAAGTCAGACTGTTACACCACTTATAAAAATTAACTCAAAATGAATCAAAGATTTAAATGTAAGAGCCAAAACTTAAAAAATATAAAAATTAAAAACTTTTGTCTCTCAAAGGCCACTATCAAGAAAGTGAAGACAAGCCAGAGAATGAGGGAAAATATCTACAAATAATATACATCTGATGAGTCTAGCATCCAGAATATGTAAAATATTCTTAAAACTCAGAAATAAAGGAGACATGGGGCACCTGGGTGGCTCAGTCTATTGAATGTCTGACTTAGGCTCAGGCCATGATCTCACAGTTGGTGAGTTAGACCCCCATGTCAGGCTCTGTGCTGATGGATCAGAGCCTGGAGCTGGGTTTGAATTCTGTGTCTTTCTCTATGCCCTCTACCACTCGCACCCTGTCTGTTTCTCTCAAAATAAACACTAAAAATTTTTTAAAAAGAAACAAAGGAGACACAACTGACATAAAAATGAGTATTATATTTTAATAAATATCTTTCCAAAAAAGATATATAAGTAGCCAACAACCACATGAAAAGATATTTAACATCATTAGTCATTAGAGAGTTGTAAATCAAAGCCACAACGAGACACCTCTTTACATCTATTAGAATCGGTACACACAGGGGCGCCTGGGTGGCTTAGTCGGTTAAGCGTCCGACTTTCGCTTAGGTCATGATCTCGCGGTTCGTGGGTTCGAGCCCCGCGTCTGGCTCTGTGCTGACTGCCAGCTCAGAGCCTGGAGCCTGTTTCAGTCTGTGACTCCCTCTCTCTCTGACCCTCCCCTGCTCACGCTCTCGCTCTCTCTCTCTCTCTCTCTCTCTCCTAGAAATAAATAAATAAAAAAAACATTAAAAAAAAAAGAATGGGTACACACACACTTTTAATTTTCAAGGATGTGAAGAAATTAAAACCCTTGTAGGTTGCTGGTGAGAATGTAAAATGGTGTAGCAGGTATAGAAAACAATTTGGTGGTTCCTTGAAAAGTTGAGCACAGAATTAGCAATTATCCAGAATTCCATTCTTAGATGTATAACCAAAATAATTGGAAACAGATGTGCAAACAAAAATTTGTGCCGGAATCTTCATAGCAGTAATAATAACAGTAGTCAAAACGTCCATCAACAGATGAATGGATAATCAGAATATGCTATATACATATAATGGAATATTATTTAGCCATGCAGAAGCAATGAAGTGTTGATACATATTATAATAATGATGAACCTTAAAAACATTATGCTACTGGGGCCACCTGGTTGGCTAAGTTTGTTAAATATCTGACTTCAGCTCAGGTCATGATCTCACAGTTTGTGAGTTAGAGCCCCGCGTCGGGCTCTGCGCTGACGGCTCAGAGCCTGGAGCCTGCTTCTGAATCGGTGTCTCCCTCTCTCTCTGCCCCTCCCCCACTTGCACTCTGTCTCTTTCTCTCTCTCAAAAATAAATAAACATTAAAAAAATTATGTTATTGAAATGATCCAGAGACAAAAGACCGTATATCATATAATTCCATTTATATGAAATGTCTGGAGTAGTTACATCTGTAGAGATTGAAAGCAGATGAGCGCTGTTGTAGGACTAAAGAGCCTAAGGGGTTAGGGGAATGGTAGTTTAAGGATTTGAGGTTTCTTTTTTGGTCATGAATATGATCTAAAATTGGCTATTGTGATGGTTGCATATATCATTGAATATATAAAAACATAGAATTATATACTTTAAATATGTGATTTATACAGTATGTGACTTATATCTCAAGAAAGCTGTGTTTAAAAAAGTTAACAATTATTTTTTACAGCTCTTTTACCCACATATACCCATGGCTTCGCCATGCTAACGCCTTTTATCCTTCTTTTTTTTTTAATTTTTTGAGAGAAAGAGCAAGCACAAGAGCAGGAAAGGGGAAGAGGGAGAGGGACAGTGATCTTAAGGGCCTGACCTCGTGACTGTGAGGTCATGATCTGAGCTGAAATCAAGAGTTGGATGCTTAACAGACTGAACCACCTAGATGGCCCCTTTTTTAAATCCTTCTTTATACTCTGACATGAATATGAACTTTGTACCTGTAACTGTGGTAACTTAGTAGGATTGTAACTGAGATGAGGTTTCCACACTATCAATTACCAACTATGGGATCTTAGGTAAGCAATGTAGTCCTATGTAATACAACGGGATTACTGTGATGATCAATTAAATAATACATGTGAAGGGCATAATTAACAGAGAGCTTCAAATGGCTTGTTATCTATCGCAGAGTAACAAAATAACAGAAAACTTAGTGACTTAAAAAACCAACCATTCATTGAGCTCACAATTCTGATGAGTGTTTCTGGAAGAAACAGCAAGACACCTCAGCTATCTCAGAAGACCCTGCTGGCGAAAACGAATAAGCTTTAGAATAGGGTTGTAGGTAAAATGATGATTTTTGACATGTAAAACCATGATTTTCTGAGGACGGTAATTTGTTACCTTGAAAAGCCTACCATATTATCTTCCTGGAAAAGAAATAGGAAAAGAATGTGCATCCTATTCTTCAAGAGTGTGGAAGTTGTAAGTATTCCCAAGCAAATGTTTGTATAAAGGGTTCGAGATCCATAAATTTATGGCAAGAATGAAAGTAAAATTGCACCTGATTTTATGAGGGTGGTGTGCTGGAGTCCTCACAGTTGCCTGTGACACTGTATCCTAGTTTAAGGAGACACACACCTGAGATCGTTCAGACACATTGGAAGAATGTTCATCCACTGTGGATGAAAGAATCTTATATTACCCTTAGGGTATTTGTATCATTTCTTGAAGAATAAGACAACTAATTCTTTGGCTTTGTTTGCTACCATTAATTACAAGTTGATTTCACATGGGTATCATTATATCTGGATCTCTATAACCACATTTTTTGGCCCTTCCCGTGTTCAACTGACATTCTTTAAAAGTGTTACTGTATGCCAGGTGTGATCTTTTTTAAGTTTGTTATCCGTTTGGGTTTGAACCAGAAATAAGGAAGGCTAGCTGCTACTTCTGCTGCTGCTGCTGCTTCTTCTTCTTCTTCTTCTTCTTCTTCTTCTTTTTAATTTCAAAGCTGAAGCAGGCTGTACGGTATTTAATTGACTAGTTGACAAAGTTGTTACATGCTGGTATTTGAGAGTTTTGACACATCACACTTTCTTTTTTTTAAATTTATTTATTTCGAGAATGAGAGAGAGCGCACAAGCAGGGGAGGGGCAGAGAGAGAGAGAGAGAGAGAGAGAGAGAGAATTCTCAGCAAGTTTTGTACTGTCAGTGCAGAGTCTGATATAGGGATTGAACTCACACACTGGGTGATCATGATCTGAGCCGAAATCAAGAGCCAGATGTTTAATTGACTGAGTCACCCAAGTGCCCCAACACATCACAGTTTCATAATGTGATTAAGTGCTATGTGACAAGGTACCCTGACTCCTAGTGCCAAAGTTTAACTAAATGTACGTACAACTGGAAACTCATACATTTGTGATCTGGTGCTTTAAGGAAATTGTCTATTATGCTGTACCTCCAGTATTTTAGTCTAAGTAGTAGTTGCAAGGCCAGCTACTTTTTCCATAGTTTTACACTAGAGCCTTATGTGCATCCTAACACAATAGAAGCAATGTATTAAAGTTTTTATACATATATCTATCTATAGTACATGTGATATTTACTGTATTAAAAGCACTTCACATGATAATTTACAATGTTTTACTTACACATAAAAATTTCTCAATTATTTTTCTTATTGTAGAAAGCTGGAGCTCCAGAGTTTTCAAGAGTTAATGGAATTTAAATTTATTTTCTGTGTTCTGATTCACTGTGTTAGCCATCTGACTCTGTCACTTGAAATTTTATAGGAAATTGCTGTGATATTACACAATATTCAGTTAACAGTAAAAAATGGCCTTAGGCACTTTTTTCAGATAAGCAAAGTAATAACAAAAAGCAGTAAACATATTGTGAGATTCTAATTACATAAAAAACTGGCTGGCTTTTCTTCGGTGTAGATACGGAAAAATTATTAATATTCATTACATTTGCACACGTGTATTCAGGGAGTGTTTAGACAACCAAAATGCAATATACACACTGGATCTCAAAAGAATTGGAACAAACTTGTGTCTATAAAGGAAGCACTTATAAGGAAATATGTTATTTGCACTTGTAACAGTAATGCTATTTTTACATTTATATTCTGGAACAAAAAAAAAGCTGTTTGCTTCTTTCATCAACTGCTTAAAATTTATAATAATAAAGGAAATTAGTAATAAAATATATGATCCTTCTTATCTATTAGCCAGGACCTATACATGTAGTCTATACAAATATTTATCTCGGAAAGAAACTTTTTTTATTCTATTCTAGAACTCATGCTAAAATGTACTCTTCTGGGAGGATATACAAAAATAGAAATAGTAATGCAAAAGGAATTCCAATAGCTCTCGAGATAATATTGTAGAAAAGCCCCACTACTCTGAGAGCTTATTTATATTCAAGTTTGCAGGCCCTTGAAGTTGCTCATGTAGCAAATCTGCTCCTGTGTTGAGATCTAGTATCCTAGAATTTCATAAAGGGCTACACAGAATAAGTTCTAGAGATGAAAGTCTACCACCAAAACTTCTTACTGCTCATTTCCAATCTGATACAACTACATTAAATTAATCTCAAAATTTGCTTAAAATATTTCATAGCCCAATTCAGAACCAAAAATCTACTGATAGGTATTCAGAAAATTCATTAATATAATGAAGAAATGAAAGGAATGGCATTCATTATGTTTTTGTTTTTTCCCTAGCAGTATTATTTAACTGGTAAATTAAAATTATTTCTGAGATGAGAAAATGACATGTTTATCCTGCTAGTGTATTCTCAGTCCTCTAACTTATCAAAATAGCATCAAGAAAAAAAATAAGGGCATAACTCCAATGAGCATCTATGAATGATATTTTACCAGATCCTGGGAATGTTGCTGAGAGGAATGTGCAAGGTGGTCAACAGCCCTCTGTCATCCCAGCTGGAAGCAGTTTTCTCTAACATTAAGATTGGTAGATAGGGGGCGCCTGAATGGCTCGGTCGGTTAAACATCCGACTTCGGCTCAGGTTACGAATTCATGGTTCTGTGGCTTCCCCCGCGTCGGGCTATGTGCTGACAGCTAGCTCAGAGCCTGCTTCGGATTCTGTGTCTTCCTCTCTCTCTGACCCTCCCCTACTCATGCTGTCTCTCTTTCTCTCTCTCTCTCTCTCTCTCTCTCTCTCTCTCTCTCTCAGAAATAAGTAAAACATTTTTAAAAACTATTTGGAAAAGATTGGTAGTTAGGAAAGAATATCTCTATCGATTCTTTGATTAAAATGAAGAGCACTAAGGGTAGCCTGGGGCAAAAGTAGGCATTTTCCCTCTAGTGATCCTGTGTGACAATTCAGAACAGCAGTAGAATTGAAGTTGAAAAATTACATTGTTCTGTCAAACCATTTATTTTTCTATAATTTAACCTTTCAGCCAAAGGAAGTTGCAGGAATAAATGTCATAGAAGAAGGCAGGTAGTGAACATGATGAAGAGAAACTGAACTTTGCCATGAGCCATGTTGATATCCTGAATGCCATAAGCTTTGGAAGAGACTCTCCCCAGGGAAAGACATGGTAGATTAGGTAAGATGCATCAAGTTGAAGTTAACAGTGTAGATTGCTAGATCTCTCGCTCCCTCTCTTCCTGCCCCTGTTTTCCTTAAATATATACTTTGCACCATTCAACAATGAAAGATAATCTGAAAGAAATCAAGGGAGAAGTTATGCTTAGAGACTGGCATTTTTCCTCCAAAGAAAATGAGACAGATAACACAGGCATGTGAAGTACATACATTACAAGAAGAATTACCTAAGAGTACTGTGGAAGAATATAGATACTTATTTTGTCATAGAATCAAAGAAGTTGACAACACATAATAATTCCAGGAATAGGTCCAAAGAAGAAATTATAAGTTATAGAGGGAGATTAATAGCACAGTAGCAGAAATGAGGAAAGAGATAGAGAAAAAATAGTTAAGACTACTGTCAAAGTGAAAGGCACATCAGAAGAAACAAAAACTATGAAGGCATTTGACAAAGTGAGATGAAATACGGATGTATTAATTTCCCAAGTTTCTCAAATAGATAGTCAATAATATGATATGAAGAGGGTCTCTGTGATATAAAATAATCACCTTTATATTTAAGTGTATTTGACAATATTTTTCTTAGTAAAGTTAATGGATTTCTTTTATTTATTCATTTATTTGGAAGAAAACAGAGAGAGTATGAGCAGGGAAGGAGCAGAGGAGGAGGGAGAATCTCAACCAGGCTCCATGCTCTCAGAACAGAGCCCCATATGGGCCTCACACTCATGAATCCAGGAGACCATGACCTGAGCCAAAATCAAGAGTCAGATGCTTAACCATCGGAGCCACCAAGGTACCCCTAAGGTTAATGGATTCCTTAATTCAACTTCTATTTTTATACTATTAAAGCCAAGCAAATTAATATTAATGATTCTGGGTAAAGCTAGTATGTAGCTGCCTCAAATTTCTTGCTTGTAAAGATCTTAGAAATCATCACTCACATCCTTACAATAAGAAGCACCTGGACAAATTGAAAAATAATGAGTTTCTTGGACCCTTTGTGAATCAGTCCTCCAGTTTTCTCCTTAACAAAGGACCTCTTTACTCAGAAACCTTACCTAGCAGGGGGAATAGGATTCTGTCGCTTCAGGTCCTTCAGCCTTCCTTCCTCACCTAAGAGAAGACAAATCGTCAACAGGGGACAGGGCTTTAAGGAAATTGATAGGGAAGGCTGAAACCAGTGTCATAAGCAGGGAGAAAAATGTTATCCCGAAGACAGAGTCTGAAAGACTTGGGAAGACCCCAGTTCCAAAACACAGGCCAACCTCCAGACTTCATCGCAAGATCACAGGACGCCTCCTCCACTTGGGGAAGCGAGGGGACAATAGCTGTGGACTCCAGTTGTGAGAAGGCGAGAGCCGCAAGGTGCAGGCCCTCTGTGTGCAGCAGTGCCAGGGGAAAGAAAACCTAACTGCAAGACACGGGAAAAAAAAAACAAGAACACTAGAAGAATTTTAAGTGTCTTTCTATAGCTACAATAAACATTTAAACACAGCCCGGTTCAACAACATAAATTTTCATACTAAAGGCCTATTTTCCTCAGTCCTATTCCTTTTCACTTTCAACCAATATTACAAAGCTTCCTAAACCACAAGAAGAAACTCAGTATGAAGGAAAGGCTTAACATATAACATAAAGCAGAAAGGAAATTTTCATACGTTTCTTTAAAAGGAAAGAACATTTTAATAGATGGCAGACTGGCACCCACTCTCCACTTACAGAAGTCATTTCTCTCCAGACAAGAGAAAGGAAGAAGGACTGAGAACATGGGCATAAGTTCCTTTTCCAGGAATGAGAAATGAGAAATTTGCAGACACGGTGTAGGGAGATTCTATGTGTGTGTGTGTGTTGGGGGGAGGGGGGAGGTTGTCTAAGGAAGAAATAAGAAAAGGTAAAGAGAATATGGAATCAATCTTCTTCCCTGTGGTTATCTTCAACTTACAGATTCTTCGTATCTGTTTGAATGCTACTCTGTTTTAAAAATCAGGTTTATGATTGCCTGATCCTAGAATGATAAGATCGTCATCTTTTATTGCCTTTTTAAACATTTTTTTAATGTTTTATTTATTTCTGAGAGAGAGAGAGACAGTGTGAGCAGGGGAGGGTCAGAGAGAGAGAGGGAGATACAGAATCTGAAGGAGGCTCCAGGCTCTGAGCTAGCTGTCAGCACAGAGCCTGACACAGGGCTCAAACCCAGAACCATGAGATCATGACCTGAGCCGAAGTCGGATGCTTAACCAACTTAGCCACCCAGGCGCCCCTATTGCCTTTTAAAAGGCATATACTCCATTCAAATGCTATTTACTAATTTTAAAAATTCTATAGTATTTTGTCCATGATGTATTTATATTTTTAAAAAGAAATATATGTCACACACAGTATTATTATTTTAGTTGTACATTTAAGGGTTTCTAAAAATTGAAACAATAATTATAAACAATATAAATGTATATATTTTAAAACTCACACAAAATCCCATATTCCACATATGAAAACAATTTTAACTTAACAGACATCTTCTAGACTTTCTTTATAAGTGTAGATTATGGAGTTGAAATGACAGGTTCCATTCACTTGATTAACTTCTACTTTAATGAATATATTGTTTTCAAAATGTATAATATTTGTTATTTTTAATTTTTGAGTAGATTTTATTAATTAGAAGAAGAATTTAAAGAGAGGACTCCATTGCTCAGGGGGAAGAACATGGATTAAGTTTAGAGGGTACATATAAATGGAATTAACACAGGGAATTCAGAACAAACTATTCCAGATGAGTCAAAGCTTAGAGGCAGCGAAAGAGAACAAGACCAGAATATACACAGAAGTGTGAAATGGCTGTCATGTTTTCAACTTCAAAAGTGAAGAGAGCCAAGAACATCTCAGACCCAACAAATTAGAAAATCAGAATCCAGGCAAAACTGGGCCCACTCATTCCTGAATTGTCTTAGTAAAAAGGATGCCATCTTGTCACGATGGCATTCTTTTTATGATGAGGAGGAAAAATCACATCCAAGTGGAGTGAGTAATAATTAGAGGGGAAATCTACTAGAAAAGGACTGGGAAGTAATCTTTAGAGAAAAGTGGTTGCCTCACACATGCTATAATGCTTAAGAGGGCAAAATTGTAGGACTCTATGAAAGCATTCACTTGAGCTGGCCATCTCCAGGAGTCTCTGGGCCCTTCTAACTTGTATTTTTTTCTCATTCCGGAAAAATCAGAGTAGGCAGTAATAAATATCATTATACTTCTCAGTTTTCCCCCTCTGTCTGCCCATCAGCGTCACTCCTAAAAGGACAAGGAAAAGTGTGGAATGTTCACATCAAGCATGGCACTGTTCTTAGAAGGCTCTCTGCTAGGGTCAGTGATGGGGGACAGGGGGATTCACAGAAAACTAGATAGTCACCATTATCCATGTATATCATATCATGTTGGCATGTAATTAATAAACTATCTTGAATGACACTTAGACTTTTTTCCCATTTGTGTTGCCCTTATTATCAAAGGCACAGAACTAAGAAATATTACAATAAATTTTGATTTTTATTTCTGTTGAGTTTTTTCCCAATGTTAATTCCCCAAACTGGGATATAATGAAATGTTTAATTAATCCCCTGACATGGGGTTCAACCCACAAATCATGAGATCATGACCTGAGCCAAAACCAAGAGTCGGACACTTAACTGACTGAGCCACGCAAACGTCCCAAAAGATAAAAAGATTTTTATATAAATCAAATAAATTCATAATATATGTAAAAGCATTTTGAATATTTTAAAGCATTTTACATATATTAGCTTATTTATAGTATAGAGAAATACTTTTAAAGTCCCATATTCTTTTAAAGTTGTATATCTAAATTAAGAAATATATTTCTCTTTTCTCCCTCTTTCTCCCTATACTTTCCTCCTCTCTCCCTCTTAGTTATCTTTCTCACATGAGGAACACTACTACCTACCAAAGTGAAAATACAGAATCAATGTGATAACGGAGTCCATGAGTTTTTCCCAAAAGGTAAATCATCTGTTACCTGAAACAATATCAAATGAATCAGCAAGTATCCAAGATCAGTAATAGCTAAAGTTATGAGAGTTCTATGGGGATAAAAGCTCGTAAAATCTTCATTTAATTTCATCAATTATAAGCATATCACACAGATATGGATGTATATAGTAGGTTCCCTATGAGCTACTTGATTTAACTGACACTCTTGCTGTTTTAAGTAAAGAGAGAGTGAAATGAAGGAAACAAGTAATAAAAATAATCAGAAAAATATAAAAAGATGTTCCAGCTATTCATTATAGCAGCACTGTTAGAATAACTAAAAACAGAAATCACCCACATTCCTGGCCACAGAAGACTAGTTTAAGGATAAACAACAGAATACTATATAGCTAAGCAGCCATAAAAAGGAATGAAGGCTCTGTCCATAAAATAAAATAGAATGTTCCCCAGGATAAATTATTAAGTGTAAAAGCAAGGTGCGGGGGGGTGGGTGGTGGTGGTCAGTTTCTGGTTGGCCTCTGTCAGTTGAGCACCTGGCTCTCAGTTTTGGAATTGAGGCCAGCATTGGGCTCTGCACTGGCAACACAGAGCCTGCTTGTGAATCTCTCTCTCTCTCTCTCTCTCTCTCTCTCTCTGCCCTTCCCTCTGCCTTTCCTCTGCTTGCATTCTTCTCTCTCAAAATAAATAAATGAACATTTTTCAAAAAAAGAAAGAAAAACCAAGGTAAGAAAAAAGTCCATAGTATTGCTTATAAAAAACAGATACAAAAGAATTGTATATCTATATGCTTCTCCGAGGATACACACATGTATACAGAAACACACAGACACACACACACCCTCCACACATATTTGCTTATATTATAATAATTGAAATAATAAATTATAACATTTTTATTTTTATTTTTTTTAAATGTTTTATTTATTTATTTCTAGNAAGCCACCCGGGCGCCCCAAATTATAACATTTTTAAAAGATTGTTGTTAGGAAAGGAGGAAGCCAGTTGGAAGGAACAGGGATAGAAGATAGATTTCTCAGAAAATACCTTGTTTCAAAGATTTAACATTGGAATTATGAAAATTTTATATAAAATTTTAAAACAGATTTATATCAAGTTTAAAATAAAGTTTTTAAAATCAAAAGCAAACCAAACCTGGTATAGAGTTGGCAGCAAAATAGCACATAAGAAAATTATTTCCAGTGTAATCAAATTGGAATAGGGATGTCGTAGACACAACATTCAAATATTGCCCCCCCAATAAAAAACCATTAAAAATAAATAAAAGGGGCACCTGGGTGGCTCAGTCATTTGGGCGTTTCACTTCAGCTCAAATCATGATCTCATGGTTCGTGGGTTCGAGCCCTGCATCAGGCTCTGTGCTGACAGCCAGCTCAGAGCCTGGAGCCTGCTTCAGATTCTGTATCTCCCTCTCTCTCTGACCCTCCCCTGCTCATGTGCTCTCTCTCTCTCAGAAATAAATTTTAAAAATCATTTAAGAAAACAAAAACAAAAAAACAAAAATTGCCACCCACAAACTCTATTGCTTCCTAAATTTTCAATTACATATATGTTAGTCCACTTGATATAGATTCAAAATTCATTGATGCTCTGTTCTGTTTTTCTTTTTCTTTCTTTCTTTTTTTTTTTAGTCTTTTTTCTCTTATTTTATTTTGGATCATTTCCTTTGTGTATATTTAGTTCACTAATCTTTTGTTTTTTTCTTAAAATTTTTAATGTTTATTTTTGAGAAAGAGAGAGAATAAGTAGGGGAGGAGCAGAAAGAGTGCGACATAATCTGAAGCAGGTTCTGGGCTCCAAGCTGTCAGCACAGAGCCAGACACAGGCTCAAACCCAGGAACCATGAGATCACGACCTGAGCCCAAAGTCAAGTGCTTAACTGACTGAGCCACCCAGGAGCCCCACTAATCTTTTCTATGTGTTGCGTATGCTGTCAATCTTAGCTAGAATATTTTTACTCTAAGATATTTTAAGTTTTTTGTTGTTGCTGTCATTGTTATTTTCAAAAAAAAAAATTTAGAGAGAGAGAAAGAGAGCGAGCATGAGTAGGGAAGACGGGCAAAGAGGAAAGAGAGAGAATCTTAAGCAGGCTCCATACTCAGCATGGAGCCTAATGCGGGGCTTTATCTCATGACCCTAGGATGATGACCTGAGCTGAAATCAGGAGTCAGATGCCCAACTGACTGAGCCACTCAGATGACCTAGGGCTTAATCTCTAGAAGTTCCATTTGAGTGTTTTTTACGTATTTAAACTCTGTTTATCATGATCCTACTTTTCTCTAGTTTTTGAAGCACGAGTATATTTATAATAACTGTATTAATATCCTTGTCTATTAATATGATTATTTCTCTTCTCTTCCCCTCCCCTCCCCTCCCCTCTCTTCTCTTCTCTTCTCTTCTCTTCTCTTCTCTTCTCTTCTATTGTTTCTGGATTACTCCTGAGGGTGATAAAGTTACTTGGGATAAAAGAAGTATAATCTTCCTAGTCTTCCTTTTAAGCTATTTTACCAGATCAAAATCAGTCGTTATTGTAAAATAAAGTCCCCTCTACTAAGACAGCATCCTCTGGAGGCTTTACTAATGTGTCAGGAGTTCTTTGCACTCTGGCTAATGAGACTCTTGTAAGTTCAGGAAATTGTTCCATGTGCCCTTTACCAGTGATTCTTTTCCTCTGACTCTGAAAGAGTCCTTAAGCACAAATGCTGGACAATGTTTAGTTAGGCTTTAGAAGAACCCTCTTCAGATCTTTGGCATCTCTCCTCGCTCTGGCATCCTGCCCTATGAATGCTAGCCATCTGGGCTCGTCAAATCTTGCATGCTGCTTCCTCTCTTCAGCGACACTGCCAGCCTCTTTGGGTTCACTCTCTCTGCTCTGCTGTCCACACGGTAGACTAGGGAGATCATTGCTCTCGGTCTTTGTGTTTTCCTGCTCCCAAGGATCACCCTCCTGCACCACCTGAAAGTAACATATTGTATCTGATTTTAAAAAAAATTGTTTCACATATAACCTTGGTTTTAAAAATGGTTTTAGGTAGTAGATAGAACACATCCCAGTTATCTCATCATGGTAATCATATTTTATGAATATGTTTTACATACACTTACATAGGCATACATATATGGTAGTGTATGTTTACAGCAAACTGTAATGGAATTAAGATCCAAGATTTTCAGGATCAGAGAAAAAAGATACAAATATAAAATTTTTAAAATGAAGCAAAGCTCTATACTTTTTTAAAGTTTATTTTTGAGAGAGAGAGAGAGAAAGAGAGAGAGAGAGAGAGAGCATGAGCCAGGAATGAGGCTGACAGAGACACACAGAGTCCAAAACAGGCTCTGAGTTGACAGCACAGAGCCTGATACAGGGCTCAAACTCACTCACTCATGACGTCATGACCTGAGCCAAAGTCAGGCGCTCAGTTGACTGAACCACCTCAGCACCTCTCTATACTTCTAATATATTGGCCTTATCTCTTAAAAATAAGTATGTTCCCCGGCTCAGTAAATGTAAATACCTGAAAACGATGACTGACTCAGTAGCAACATATAATCATGCAGCCCAGAGGATAGCTTTTAAACATCATTTTCCATAGAAAGAATTAAGAACACTTGGAAATGTGACTGTTCCTGATCTGCATAAGGTAATAGAAATGAGCCTAGACTATACTATCAAGCCAGAAAGCAAAACCAAACAAATAAATAAACCAACAAACAATTAAAAGTAGATGAGGTAATGTCAGAAGGAATCAGGGACCAACTTGAGAAGGCTGACACTAACAAAATGGGACAATGTACGCATTAATGTGAATAATAATTACAATGAATCAAAACACAAAGATATTAACATCCATGTATCCCCAATAAACTGCAAGGGGAAAATGGAACACCTTCAAAAAAAATTATTGCTTTTCCTATACTAACAATACCTTAGGATAAACAAATTTTTGTGTTTCTTTTCATAGAATTATTTTAGCTAATAAATGGAGAAAGATGAAAATAGAATAGACTGAAAATAGTGACATTCTGTATTTCCCTAATGGAATGGATCTAAGTAGTAGCTAACATCGTAGAATAGAGGTTCATATCACACACACAGACTAAAAGAAGACATATTGTATTTTGTTTAATAACAGTACACATCACAAACTATGATTTATTTTTTAGCCAAAAAAGTCAAGCTTGAATCAAATCAAGCCTCTAGAGCTAACTTCCATTTTAAATAAAATACAAGATGAGAGGAAAATACTTTTAAACAAGGCCCTACAAATGCAAACAGGAAAATCCAGAGTTTGGGACAACCAGGTTTTTTAATTAAGTTGCAAGAAAAGAGGAAAAAATGCATACATGACAGAGGAAGAGATGAAAAACATATCAGTAAAACTCTAAATAAAATGGACTTGGTTTGGATATTCTCCAAACAATATTGTTCGAAGAAACCATCTTTGAAAATACAATTATGAGGTAACTGAGGGAATTTGGATCTCATCTTAATAATTGACTGATTACAACTTTATTATAAGTCATTTTATGTCTTAATGTTTAAAGTCAACTTTTGTGTTTAGATCTGAAAAAATAATCCTGCTATTGATAGTACATACTGAGATATTTAAGGACAAAATAATATAGAATCAACGATTGTCTTCAAAATAGTAGAATGGAGGGAGAGGAAATGCACTGAATCATGTATGTAACAAGTCTGCCAATTGCTAAAGCTGGGTGGTAGGCACACAGGAGTTTATTATACTTTCCCCCCCAATATTGTAATATTTAACATTTCTTACTTCTGCCTCTATTGTTTTTTTTAATGCATCAAATATATTAAAAGCTTTTCACAAGTTAAGACCATTTTTCATAGCCTTTGATTTTCAAAGGTGGTAACCAAGCCTGGAACCAGCATAAATGGTAATTTTCCTACATGTATTTCTCTGTGGAGTAAATATGACAAACATGGATATGGCCTTTAGGAAGACATAGATAGGAATTTTCAAAAGACTTTTGCCCATTATAAGGTCTAGGATTCTAGGTACCTGGGTCTACTTTGAGACAGCTTCAAGTCTCTGATTCCCTGGGAGAAGGGCCTGGGTATATCAGTTTTTAGTCAAGAACCTCCTTTATTTGAATGAGAACTTCCTTTTTCCATGTCTCAGGAGGCTGGCTAGATTTTAAGGACATTCCACGAGTACCAGAAGGATCTAGCAAAGGTAAGGTTAGAGGATACACTAACCTCATGTGGCTTCCGAACTAGAGAAACCAGATGTTGACTTGATTTGAGCTAGTGACTAACTCTCAAGATCTCCATTCCCAGAGCCTAAGTGTACATGGTTGCTTCTCTTCTGGGTAGGCTTTGAATAAATGGGTTCACAAACTTCAGCTATGCTTCTATGATGACAGTCTTAACCACCTCTACTTTTCTAAAATATTAACTTTTCTAAAATATTATCTCCCTGCTCACAGTCTTGATAATACTGAAATCCACAAGGAAGCAATGAGGCCTGATCTACAGAACTGCTATCAGGCATAGTTTTCAGTTCAGAACAGTTTCCCCTGTCTTCTAATCGCTGAGAGCGATCCTTGACTCCAATCTCTTTTATACTCCATGCAGCGCTCCTCAGGGCCATATAATTCAAAAGAGTCACACACACACACACACACACACACACACACACACACGACAACACAGGCGAATATCAGAAAGATCTAAGACTTCCAGGCATAGTTCCCAAGGAACATTATTAATCACTCAGGACATGCTTTGTCTTAGGATTGTAAAACATTAAGATACCACTTAGGGGTTTATTGTCTATGTCTCATGGCTGCACTATAAGGTCCATGAAGGTAGTCATCTTAGTTAGTTATAATTGCTGATCTATTTCAAGCATGAGATATGCCTAGCATTTAGTAGATGCACAGTAAATATTTATTGAATAAAAGAAGGAGTAAAATATAAAAAGATGTATGCCATTGTGTGTGTAGTTAGTAGTAAAAGGAACTAAATATTGTGTAAACAAATATTATGGGAACAGAAATGGAGATAAAGAAAAATAAGAAAAAGCTATGTCATGGTGTAAACAAGATAGCATGGTATAGAGTGTGGTTTTTACCTTACAGTAATGGAAGGTCTGCTAAAATATTCTTTAAAAGGGAATTGCATGATCTGATTTTCACTTTATATAAATCATTTTGGTGTCTTCTTGGAGGAAGATCTGAGGAGTCAAGAATGTTTTCAAGGTTACTGCAATACCTATTTTAAACACAAGGAGAGCCTGACTTAAGGAAATGGGAAAGATAAGTTGAGGCAGATTTAAAACACTATACACCACTAATCATTATAGTAAGACACATTGTTTGATTGAATATAAGGAATGAGGAAGGGAACACAGTCTAAAAGGACTATCTGGGGGCCCAGTTAAGCATCTGACTCTTGATCTCAGCTCAGATCATCTCATGGTTTGCGGGGTAGGGCGTGCTTGGGATACTCTCGCTCCCATTCTCTCTGCCCCACCCCCCTAGCTCGTGCTCTCTCTCAAAGTAAACAAACAAACAAACAAATAAATAAAATGACTATCAGGTTTTTTTTTTTTTAATTTGGTATCTGGGAATATAGCAACTCTGTTAATGAGATAATGTGTACAAAATCAGAAACATACCTTGAGTGGGCAACGATGTGTTCTTTTTGGACATTTTTTTGGAAACTGATATGATAATATGGTGCAGTCTGCATTATTTATGAACTAATACAGATTAGATACGCCACTTACTACCTTCATGACTGAGACAATTTAGTTCCCTTTTTTGCTTCTGTTTTCTCTTATAAAAAATGGACAATAACAGATATCTCACAGAATTATTGTAAGTATATAATTAAATAAAACATGCATCTATCACAGAAACAAACAAATGATCACTCTGTACTTTTTTGTCTTTTCTATGAAAAATACTAAGTGCCTAGAGGAAATCATGGTCTTCCTATGGAAAATGTAGGAAAAATGAATATATATATATGTATATATATTGAGTTGTTAGAATATAGGCACTAGAAAAAACCTTGAGGATAGATGAGATTACAGAGAGACAAAAGGCACAAGTGTAAGAGCAGCCAGCAGTGGACGGTCACAGGAGTAAGAAATTTAGATAGCTTTAGAGTAGCAGCAACTCACAAAGAAGACCAATAGAATATAGAGAAAGAATGAGAAAAAGCTTAAGAACAGTGGGGTTGTTGTTATTGTTTTTGTCATCACTTTACTAGATTATGGATTTAGCTTCTTTTCTTTTCTTTTTTATTTTTTTTTTTTTTTGAAAGAGAGAGAAGGGACAGGGAGAATCTTAAGCAGGTTCCATGCTGGGAATGGATCTCACAACAGTGACCTGAAATCAAGAGTCTGACGCTTAACCAACTGAGCTAACCAGGTGCCCCTGATTTAATGTCTGACAGTTGAATAGAGCTCATTAAGACTACCTGTTGTAGTTAGAAGTGCAACCTTCTTCTTGGTTCAGATTTCATACAAGTCCACAAAACATATTCGTAAAGGGACAAACAGCAGTCATTCTTCTTTATCGCATTTCCAGGGCATCATTCACAATGACATTTGTCCTGTGAGAACCCACTTTCCCATAGTCTTATACAAGGATATGTTTATGGAAATCAATATATTTTGCATTACTCTTTCAGTTGCTTATAACATCATAAGAAGTAAAATTAGTGTAAGAACAAGGCTCTACCTCCATCCCAATAACATTCCCTGGGTAGAAAAAAAAATAACCATGGGAGATAGCTGTCAGAATCTGAAGTTAGCATTTCAAAAAGGACAGATTCTTTATGAAAGCCTAAAGGGATTAAACTGAAGCAGTTTAAAGTTTACAGGGGAAAGCCAACCAAAGTAAAAGACCAGAAAATGATATGATGGTGATAAAAATGTGTGTGTCTATTCCCCAGGACAAGATTAAACTAAAGATCTGAAAATTGGCTGGGGTAGTGCAGTGTGAAATATCTCAATTTGTCTAAAATCTTGAGAAGCCTACACATTATCAATCACACCTGCTGTAAACTAGAGGAATTCCAGACAATCAAGTTGAAATTAGGAAAGAAGATATTTTATCTTTCTGTCACATTATATGTGAAGCTAGTGTTCAAAAATGAATCTTTCACACGCTTAACATTGTATTAGATGGAGCTAATGATTAAACCAGGGAGGTCCAACCAAAGTGCTCTCGGTGCCCCATGCAGCCAGTAATGTGGCCTAGGGGAGACATTTCAGTCCCTTGCTCCGGCCTGCCACAGCTCAGCATCACCAATTAACAACATCTTTTTTCCTTTCCACACCCGCACAAGGGTAATTTAGTTTCGGCTTCTGCCTCCAGAAAAATGAAAGAAACTTAGGCCACCTATAATTCTCTGTACAAAAATCACAATGCAAACTGAAGAACATGACAAAAGATCCTGACATTTAAGGGAAAAGACATGTCAGGACAAAGTGGCTGCCTAGGAAGCAGCTGGCTAAAGAGTGATTGCTATGCTGATGGAGTTTCATAAACATAGTGCCATTTTAATCAGTCAAAACCTGTGGACTTCAAGACTTGTCAATTATATTGACAATTATGAAGTATGCTTGTGTTATTTCTTTGTGAGTATTTCAATAAGTGCTTTGCTTCCAACAAGAACTTTTTCTCTTCTTTAGATATTTTTCCTTCCTCCTGAGTCTATTAAAATAGCCAATATATTACTAGTATCATAATTTTTCTAAGGTATAACACACAAATCTTAGGTGTACAAATTGATGATTACTTGTATGTGCATGTATATACAACTGTAAATGTATATATAATATACATATATTCATGTAAATACAATTCAGGTCAAGATATAGTGTGTTTTTTGAGATTTCCTCATGCCTCTTTCAGTCATTATTGCAGCGTTCTTAATTCTAACAATACAGATAAGTTTGCTTGTTATTGAACTTCATGGAAATGAACTCAGGTGCTATTGTACTTTTCTGTGTCTAGCTTCTTTTGGATGTCACTATGTGTGTGAGATTTGTACACATTACATTGGTGTATAATTTATCATCATTTGTCATCCACAATATTTCGTTATACTGCTGACAGGCATTTGGAATTTTCATGTTTTTCTACTATGAATAAAGCTAAACATTGTTCCACAATATCTTTGTTAATTATAAGATCTCCTTTCTCTTGGGTATGTGTCTATGAATAGTACTTCTGGATCTAATAAGAAAGCACATATTTAGCTTTATCAAATATTCCCAAATGTTTTTCCCCCATTTATACCCTAATCAGCAACATATGAAAGTTATATTTTCTACACATTTTTACCATTGGATTTTGTCAGGCTTCTAAAATCTTAACCATTCCAGTAGGTATAAGATGGCATTATACCATGCTTTTAATTTAAATTTCCCTTATGTACAATGATAGTAAGCATCATTTCATATGCTTATGAGCATTTGATTATTCTGTTTTGTGAAATGGCCTTACAATTTTTTGACTTTTCCCCTTTCAATTTGTATAAATCATTTTGTATTCATAAGAGTCTTTCACTGGACATTTTTATTTGACTATCATGCCCTGTGTTGTACATTTGCTTTTTAATCTTTTAGTATTTTTTGTTGTGTTGGTTTTTCTAATAAATAGAAGGCCTTGATTTTAATGTAGCCCATTTTCTCATGGTTAAATATTTTGTGTGTTTAACAAATCTTTGCCTATTCCAAGGACACTAATATGTCCTTCTGAAATCCTTATTAATTTTTTTCTTAACTTTTTGATCTGCAATCTATCTGGAATATGTGTGTATATTATGTGAGTTAAGAATCAAGAAATATCTTCTTTTTTTTTTTAAAGTTTATCTAGAGAGAGAAAGAGAGGAAGTATGCACAAGTGGAAGAGGGGCAGAGAGAAAGAGGGAGAGAGAAAATCCCAAGCAGGCTCTATGCTATCAGCAAGAGTGCAACATGGGACTCTATCCCATGAACCACCATGAGATCATAACCTAAGCTGAAATCAAGAGTAGGACACTAAACCTACTGAGCAACCCAGGAGCCCCAGAATCAGGGAACATTTTCCATTTGAAAATGCAATCAACACAGCATCATATTTTGAAAAGACCATTCTTTCCGCACTACACTCTGGTGTCTCCTTTACTATTGTGATACTAATTTTATGTGTCAAATTGGACGGTACTTTTGGATGACATTAACATTGAAATCAGTAAACTCTGATTTCAGAGTTGGCAGATAATCCTCCATAATGTGGGTGGGCTTCATTTAATCAGCTCAAAGCCTGACTAAAACAGAAAGACCAGCCTCCAGACAAAAGAGAGTTCTCTAGTACACTGCCTTTAGATTTCATCTGTATCATTGGCTCTCCAGGGTCCTGAGTTTACTGGCTCACAGTGCAGATTTGAGCTTTTCAGGTTCATACTTGCAAGAGCCAATTCCTTATAATAAACCTTTCATTGGAGATCCCTGATTAATACAGTCATACATAAGTTAAACATAGATATGTGATTTATTTGAGGTCTCCATTCATTTGCCTACTTCATGCCACTTTGTTTTTATAGTTATTTTCCACAAGACAGTTAATTTAAATCAAGTGACTTTATTAAAACCAGAGTCAGAAGCCTCTGACCAAATATTTTGATGTAACCACTACTGAGAGAATTGAAGAAGGTAAATAAGGGAAAAGCAATATTTGTTTAATCTTGCCAAATCCTTGTCATTCATAACAGTAGCTAAATAAATAAGATTTGAGACTAGTACTACAAGGGACATCCTAATAAGTTAATTATTTAGAAATTTGGGGTTATATGTCAGAAACATTAAAAGAAAACAATGAAAGTGCAAGATTCTACTTTTGGCATTACAGCAGGAGGAATGCCATGGACCCACTCCTCTAAAACTGGTACAAAGTATAAAAGGACAACTACTTACATTCTTTTGGAAGTTGTTTGGGGTCATACAAACTCACACATTACTCAACAAAGTGAGCTCAGTAAGAGCAGGGAAAGTCTGTGTCTTATCAGGCCCCTGTCCCTCCTCCTCCTCTCCCAGCTCAATGGAAACCCCGCTCCAGACTCTTGCAAAAAAGAACCCAGGATTTGGATCCCCCCACTCATAGTTGGAAGGCTATCTTCTTAGGAAAGACAGGATATCAGCCTTTTTTATCCTGTCCCAAGTTATTTGCTGCTGAAACTAAGTTCTGGTGAGTGTGGTCAAGAGATGAGGCTTTCTTCTTTTTTCCAGCCACCTTCAGCAGAGTAGACTTTTGAACTTTGGCATACCACTGTTGAGAATATTGGAATCATATCACCATTGCCCCAGCTTTTAAGGTAATGGTTTTAAACTTGAAAGGCAAGCTTAGAAGCTATGAAAGTATTATAAACCCTGTTCCTTTCTCCTGCACTGAGGGCTCACTTCCTAAGGTGGGAATACTCTTCAGAGAGAAATACACTCATTTCCAGAGCACTGGCTTGGAGTTTTTCCCTGAGAGAGAAGGAGGACACGAAGCATAAAATTCCTAATTTCTTTTTAGGGTAACTGACTTATTGTAACAGAGTGTGGAAAAGTTTAAGTCTACAGGTGCTCTCAAACACAATGGAGATTTTGGTGAAAGGCAATAGGGAGAAAACTGGTGGAATCATTGGGCACATAAGCTAAACTATCGGCCAGTTGGTTTACCTGTGACAGCTGGGGAAGGAAAAGCTGGGAGAGGTCCTCCTGGAGTCAGAACAAATCTCAAAACACTGACCTAGGGACTACTGCTTTAGAACTTGAATTTGAATGATTATTCTGCACAGAAGCCTGTGCACCAGATGTATTGTTGAAAACAATAGATCCATCAGGCAGTAACTAGTGGAGCTTAACAGCTCTTGGTCAAGGAAACAGTCAAATGGAGCCCTGGCAAAATCATTGTTTCCCCACAGTGACTGTGAGCTTACTCAAGGCTGTGTCCCACTGAGGAGCAACATCAGAAACTGAATGGTGTGGTGTCAGTAGATAAAGAGGCTAAGAAGTCTGCAACGTGCAATCAAATAAAAATAACAAGACCTAAGAAGGATAGTAATTAGATTTGCTTCAATATATTATCTAAAGTGTCCAGTTGCCGACAGAAAAATTATGAAACATGAACACAAACCGAACCAAACCAAACGAAAAGCAAAAACAAACCCAGGAGAGTATGACCGATACTTGAGACACAGAGCAGGCAGGAGAAATTGCCTCTGAGGGTGGTCAGAAGTCTGCTATAGCAGGAAACTTCAAAGTATCCATTGTAAATATATTCAAAGAACTAAATTCAGCTGTGATCAACAAAGCAAAAGAAGGCGTAATGACAATGCTGAGTTAAATAGAAAATATAATAAAGAGAAATAATTTTTTAAAATGCCAGATGGAAACCCTGAAGTTGAATAGAACAATAATTGAATGTAAAATTCACTAGAGGAACTCAAAAGTACATTTGAGACTGACAGAACAAAAAACTAATAAAGTTGAAGACAGATGACCAGATATGCAATCCATGGAATAGGAGGAAAAATGAATGAAGAAAAATGAACAGAAATCCTTATTAAATGTGGGGTCCCACGAAATGCACCAACATACCTATAATAGAACCGGAAGGAAAGGGAAAACAAGGAAAAAGCAAATGAAATTTAGAAGAAATAAAGATGAAAACTTGAAAATTTATTTAAAAATATTAACTTACACATCCAGGAAACTCAACAAACTTGAAGTAGGATAAGTGAAAAGACACTAATAGCCAGAATTATCATAGCAAAGAGGCTGAAAATTGGAGGCAAAGAGAAAGTCTTGAAAGTATCAAGAGAAAAATATCTAGTCACTTACAAGGGAAGCTCTATAGGAACAGAAGCTGACTTACTGGAAACAATGGAGGCCAGAAGCAGTAGAATAATATATTCAAAGTATTCAAATAAAAAACTGTCAGCCATTAACCCTAAATCCAGCAAAACTACCTTCAAAAATGAAAATGAAATAAAGACTTTTCCAGTTAAGTAAAAATTGAAGGAAATTGTTGCTAGCAGACCCATAATAATAATAAAGAAAGTTGTTTAGGCTGAGCGCAAATGACCACATATGGTAATTTGAATACACATAAAAAAAAGAGCACAGGAAAGGTAATTATGTAATTATGTAATATGAGCCAAAGATCTGAATAGACAATTTTCTAAGAAAGATATACAAACGGCCAATAAGTACATTAAAAGATGCCTAAATTACCAATCATTAAGGAAATGAAGATCACAACTACATTAAGCTATTAATTAAGCTTCATACTCATTAACATAGCTCCTATCGATAAAACCAACCAACAAACAAAAAACAAGTGTTGGTGGAATGTGAGGAAATTGAACCCCTTGAGCACTGTTTGGTCGGAATGCAAAATAGCACAGCTGCTATGGAAAACAGTAGATTGGCTTTGGTTATGACTAGAGGATGATGGGTTTCTTGTCTGATGTCATGAAAACATTCTAGAATTGATTGCGTTGATGGTTGCACATAGCTGTGAATATAATAAAATCTACTGAGTTGTGTGTTCAAAATGGAATTATTGTATGGTATGTGAATTATATCTCAAAAATGCTTTAAAAAAGAGAAAAATATAATAAAAATGGTTATTTCTAAAGATCAGATGTCACAACTAGTGAATGCAGGGAAATGCTACCTTTTTATAAGTCCTATAGTACTGTTTGATCTTACTAATTACAAACATGTGTTTCACTAAAAATAAAAATACATTAAAATAACATGTAATAAAAATTTTTGGTTTAGTAATGATTGAATTAAAATAAGTAAAGGCAAAAAATATATATGCAGGAAGAAATGTCACAGTTAATGCAATATAATCAAACCCATTAATATTTCTGCATCCAAATGCAATAGAGTCTAAAAAGTAGCTTTATGATAATTTGGGTTCAACTTTTCGACCAAATAAATGAAGGTCAGACTTTCAGTCTATCATTTAGAAAAAAAAAGAAAAAAAGCCAATATCTTTCACTTATTTATTTATTTAGATTCAAAATCACAGATGAGGGTTATAGTTTTGTAAGTCAACATGATTAAACTATATTCTATTTCACCTCATTTTAACATGTGACACATGTAGGTTTTACATCAACTAGGGATCTTAAGATGTTTTAACTATTTTTATTGTTAGGATTTGCTATAAATGAAGAAGATACTCTTGTGATTTTCACATAAATGGGTCAAGGAATTTATTTACTTTGGAGTTATACCAATTAAGATTACTGTTTTATGTGGATTTCTTATATTACTGAACCAACTGGCAGGAATAGACCTCATATTCAAGTAGTTTGTCAATACTCAAACATATTCACTCCGTTTTATGGTTCTAAAGTAGCTTTTTAAATGTTCTCTTATTAAAACTCTATCTTCTTCCTCCCTTGAATTAAACTATCCCCACACTTAATCCTTTTTGATTTGCTTTTACCTTGTTCTTTTCCCCTATTCTGTACTACCTTCCTTCCATGCTCAGTTATCTCCATTTAGCTGCCAAAATATTTCTTGCAGATTCTTCTTTAGTCATCTCTTTAAACTCTCCCAAACTGAGTAGGATTTCCTATCTACACCTCTTTATACTGAGTTTATCCAAGCTTTCTTACTGAGGAGCTAAAATTGTCTAGACCTATGGAAGATTTTGAGCATCATCTGAGGAGCTGAAGTAAGACCAAGAAATGTTTCAATAGCAAGATTAGCATCAAATGGAAAGTCAAGGATTATGCAATTTAGAGATGCTAGTCTTAGCCAAATTTTCCATCCTGCTTGGCTCCTTTTTGCCTTTAGATTCTTGAAGCATCTAGAAAGGACACTTCCTAACGTGTCTTCCAAGGCAAAGTGACTCACCCAAGGATGTGCATACTGCTATGAAATGCTAACAAAAGTAATAATTAGTTTTCCCAATGAGATTGTAAAACCTCAGTTATATTTGGGAAGGAAAGAAGCATTCTTTGTGAATGATATTAGTCCCTGACTTTGTTCAGAGGTCTTATGGACTTTTGTGACTGGCTATGTCCCAAATGTAGAAAAGAGATGGAAATGAATCTGAATTCCCAAACATATTTGTATACCCATATAGAAAATGAAGCAATACCATAAAATTTCCTTCATATTATTATATTTGTAAAAGGGAGTATTTATTTATTTTTTAAAAACAGACAATTTTGTTCATGGCAAAACCTAATGAGCTACAAGACTCTGAACAATGTGGTTCCTATTTTGTTCACAACATCGTGGCTCAAGGACCAGGGCATAGAAGGTTTTTCCTAGGGCTGGCTTATTTTCATTCAAATCATGGCTTGAGTTTGCCTCTGTAGTTTCTTTGTGTAAATAAAACAATTAATTAAAAGGCGTTCATTCAAGGAAACAGAGCATAAATGGTGGTGATCATGAGTTATAATACAGCAATCTCATCAGGTAATTAAATAGAAGTGTTTTCCATGTCTCAAAAACTGTGTTTGTCTCAATAATTTACCTTCTCCTTCAATGTCAGAAAGTATACTATATATTTTTTATCTTTTCCATTTTTTCTTACTGTCACCCATCTTCAGAATTCTTTCCAAAATTTTAGATACTCTTGTTAATTATATGTTAGAGCATCACCATTTAAGTGGTGCTTTTCATGAGTTGAAAATAAAATACCTGTAGGACTTGTCCTACCAGGTATCATGACTAAAGTAATTATGAAGCATGTAATAGTCCCAGGTATAGGAATAGAGCAGATTGATTTAGAGCTCCGAGCAGATTCAAGTGCATGGGGTTAGTAAGTAATGGATGTGGTATAGCAGAACTAATAAAAAGAGATATTTTGGACCAGTTATACTATAAAAAAAAAAGATTTGCTTCTTATGTAATGCCATATACAATAATCAACTCAGATTGATAAAAGATGTTTTAAAACATTAGACTAAACTATAAAAATATATCTTTAAAATCATAATATCTATAATTAAAAGAAATTACAGATATATTTGTCTGCATGAAAATTAAAAACTTCTGTTAAAAGGAGAACCAAAAGATAAGCTCAGACTGGATATGTCATTAATAAGACATCTTATTGATTAAAAAATTAATATCTGGGATATATAAATAATTCCTAAAAATCAGGAAGAGAAGCACATACAAAGCATCAAACAAAAATATGAGCAAACTTTTCTCAGAAAGAGAAATGAAGAATGACTAATAAACATATGAGTAGGTGCTCAACCTCTTATTGGTAATTAGGGAAATGCAGCATGAGACCAGAATAAGATACCATTTACACAGCCAGATGCACAAATATTGATGTCAGAATAAATCAAGTTCCTTGAACAGTTCCTAGAACATAGTAAAATTCAATCAGTAATCATTGGGAGAATGAGTAAATAAATAGGATGCATGCAATCTGCTTAGGAGTGAAAATAGCTACATTTAGGGAAATAATTTGGTATTATCTAGTAAAGTTGACTCTCATATTCCCTTGGTCCTAAGACCCAGAGAGTCCCTGTGCATGTGTGTGCTTATGTGTGTATGTGAAAGGGTGTGTGTGTCCTGAATAAGTGCATCAGGTACATGTATAAAAACACTACTGACATTGTTTGTGATAGCATTACAAACAAACAAACTGGAAAAGAATTCAAATGTTCATTAATGTTCAACTGTTCATTAATTTATAAAAAATAATATAATTGTGAATTGATTAAAATATAAATAAAAAATGAATGTTATTCAACAATCTAAATAAATGATGGTTATGTACTATAACTACACAAACATGAATGTTATCTTTGAAAATAACATGGAGTGAACAAAGCAAGTTGCAAAAGTCTACATATCGACTGATCTTGTTATGCTACAGTTCAAAATCATATAAACAGATGACTATTATATAACATATAGTTTTATATAGTAATATACATATATGTGGGAAGAGAAACTTTTTGGGGAAAGCAATGAAAGGTACACACAATTCATGATGCTGCTTTCTAGAGTAGGGAAGGGATGTGATGAGATGGGAGGGAACATGTAAATAGATACCTGATCAGTAATGGTAGATATCCAAACATGCATACTCACTTTATTATGTCTCATAGTTGCATTTGATGTATATATTCCTTAATGTGAATAAATTTTAACAATATTTGTAGTATATGAAAAGCTTTTAGAACTGATCTAAGTTATTGTTAAATGTTGAAAGAATGTTGAAATTTAATTATTTACAGTTTTCTTAAAATAATGCATCTACAAATGAAGTGTACTGATGTTTACATGGAATTATGTATATATAGTCAGGATGTATAAATTAGTTTATACAATTTCATGTGTTTATGTTGGTTTTTGCTAAATCACGAACATTTGTTATCAGTGATTAATATTCATATGATTAGAAAATGCTTTGGAATGCATCTACATTGTTCTGTGACAATCAGGGATATGAAAACATAATAGTAATTTATGTTTTTTAAATAAGTCCTACATTTCATTTATATTAAGTTAATGAACTCATTTAAATATTTTTTCTTTTTAAGAAAAAAGGTAGAATCAAATGAATTGAAAATTTTATTTTTAAATTTTAGTAGTTTTTGCAAAATACACTCCAATATTATTTACTTATTCAACCATTGTGAAAAAACAGAAAGTAATAAATAACACTAAAAAAATATTGGAGTGCACAAACCATTAAATGTAGGTTCATTTCATTAAGCCATAATTTAACCCACATGTACAGTAATTTTATTGCTTTTGACACTTTACCCAATTAATGTCAATAATATTTGAAGGTAGAGATCATCAAGAGATTTACTGAAGTGATGTAAAGATAATTAATTTTCAGATGGACACATTTTATGTCTCCTGAATGACCAGAAATGTATTCTTTCAATTTGAGCCATGAATACTTTTTACTTGCGGACAACTTACAAAATATCACCTAATGTTCCAGCATTTACATCAGTTAACATTTTCTGTTAAAATGTTGTATTTAGATAGTGCTGTCAGAGACAGATTTCTCTAATATTAATTCACAGTATGTAATTATTATTTTCAATGCTGTCACCTTGAGGGAAAAAACACATGCAAAATAGGATAACCACAGATAATTTTTAATGTTGATGCTATTTCCTAAGTTTCCACAATTTCAACATTCACGAGAATGAATGTTCTAGTAGGTATACCTAGAAAAATTTAAATTGAATAACATGATTATGATAACTAGAATAAATATAAATCTTATCCATTTAGAACATATTTATTATTATTATTATTAATGTTTATTTATTTTTGAGAGAGAGAGATCCTGAGCAGAGGAGGGGCAGAAAGAGAAGGAGACACAGGATCTGAAGCAGGCTCCAGGCTTTGCGTTGTCAGCACAAAGCCTGATGTGGGGCTCGAACCCATGAGCTGAGCCGTGAGATCATGACCTGAGCCAAAATCAGATGCCTAACTAACTGAGCCAGCCAAACGCTCTTAAAAATTATTTTTTAAAAGGGTTAATACTGCTCTGCTGGGGTGTTTTAGAAATTTGTGAAGGAGAATATTGGGAGAGCCTATTTAGTAAGCTAGAGAGCTAAAAATACTATCCATGGAAGAACATTTATATATGTTCCTTATTCTGTGTATCTTCTAAGTGTTCCATCTGACAGCTCTTATATGTGTAAAAAATATGTAACTTTTTTAGTTTACAGCTAAACTCTAGTTTGTATTTAAACACAACATATTTATAAACATATTTTTAAGGGAGAAGTATAACTACTGTGTGAATCAAAGATTGTACTTGGTGTAATTCAGCATATTATCAAGAATTTTCCACTTCTAATGGTCTAATAGCAATATTGCTGATGGTATTTCAGCTGCCCAAACAACTTGTAGCAGTGTGTAATCATAGTCATTGTATTCATACATATAAATGCAAACACCCAACTACTTAATTATTTTCTACTGCAGTAAATATCTGAATATTTATGTATTGATATGCATCTACTTTATATTATAATCAATATTACATTGATTATTAGGGGAAGGGTACAATATTTATGTGGTTGGTTGTAATATCTATACACTTTATTTCATGATATAAAAAAGAGTATTCCTTTGAGTTATAAGGTTGAGAAGAATTGCATCAGAGGATATACTAGATGATGATGATCAATGGAAATATTACTTTATTTCTTCAGTGCTTACTGTGCTCTAGCCTCCTCACAGATTTTGAAAAACTGAAGAGCCATCAGTGTAAGTTCCTACAGACCAAATGCTATGTTGAGTCAATTTTATAAATTCAATGTCATAAGAAAGGCTTGTAGAGTACAGTTTATATTACATTGCTATTTTAAATCTACTCTGTAGTTATATACAAAACATTTACAGAGATTACAAGTAAAGAATACATAATTGCAAGTCAAAAACTTGAGCCTAGGGCACACTTGTTTGTTATTAAAAATAAAGTATCAGGGGCACCTGGGTGGCTCAGTCAGTTAAGCATCTGACTTCAGCTCACGTCATGACCTTGCGGTTTGTGAGACAGAGCCCCACGTTGGGGTCTGTGCTGACAGCTCAGAGCCTGGAGTCTGCTTCGGATTCTGTGTCTCCCCCTCTCTCTGCCCCTCTCCAGCTTGTGCTCTGTCTCTGTCTGTCTTTCAATAATAAATAAATGTTAAAAATTTTTTTAATAAAATAAAATATCAGATTCTGATGAAAACCATATAGAGAAGCATGGATAAAATGCCAAGGGGCATGGAAACAACTACATTTAGTTTATAAGGGAAGTGGCCCTTATTCGGTCCTTGCTGCACAGTAGAATCACAGAAGGTTGATATAGGGATGCACTTTCAAGGTGCAGGAATAATTGAAACTTCATGAAACGTGTGTACATTAAAGAAGCAGCCTGGTGTTGATTAAACGTACAGTGGTTAAGCTCCACAAAGTGGAGAGGATTGCAGTAGTATAATGAAAAATAAGCTGAGAAGTAGTTAGAGGTAAAAAGAAAGGCATAAATTCTTTAGAGGTGATACTGAAGCTTGTGGTGGAGAGCAAGCCACAAGATGGATACATTAGTTTTGGTCTGTCTGGGATGTTGAAAAATCAATAATGCTACTATATTTAACAAACCAAGGTAATTGTTGGCTTTCTTCCCTTCCAGGCTCCCAAATCTCTATGGCCATGCTTTAATGTTCGATATTATAAAATTTGCTGCAGTTTATTCATATAAATTCTTTTAAATATGTGCTTTTTAGGATAAGTATGGTTTGAATTATTTTACAAAATCTAACATATATCGGGCTGATACTAAATGCTTGAACAAATAGGGAAATAAAGGCATTGTGACTGGTAGTGATATTAAACTTTTAGTATAATATTGAGAATTTGTGATTATTCATTTTTTCTCAGCCAATGTATTAAACTTGGACCGTCTTATAACTTTTCTCAACCATTTAAGGAGTATACAGTGTTGTTGTCCATTTCCATAGACTCAAAACTGTTTGGTAGATGTTTTTAAATTATAATTCATTTCTACATACTAGGTGGGTAAATTAAGTCTTGAAACTTTGAGCATTTAGATATTAGATATAAACAGATATAGAGACAGAACAGAGAGAAGCACTTGAGTGTATGTATGAAAAACTTAATAGTGCCAAAATGCTTTTATTCCGGTGAGTTGAATTGATACAAATAGCAATTAATTTACTTGAACATTCACTTTTGCATTCATTGACTACATAGTTACTCCTTCCAGAAAGCACTTATCTTCATTATGTTTTGTTAAAACAACTATAGGGAACATTTTGTAACATGTAAAAATAAACAATTTGAAGAATAGCTTGACAATATCTATGCAAATTTTAAATATTTCTAACATTTGATTCAGTATTTTAACTTTTGGGAATTTATCCAACAGATATACTCACACATTGTTGACAGATGAATGGATGGATAGATACAGAGCGAAATAGAAAGATGATAGATAGATAGATAGATAGATAGATAGATAGATAGAATAATGTAGATACAGACATTAATGTGGCATGGTTTATAAGCATGAAAAAATATGATCTAAGTGTTCTCCTATTTTAGATTGGTTGAATGAATTTTTGTATATGTAAATAATATAATAATGCCTAATTGATCTATATAACTCACTATGGAAAATATCTATTCTTATTATTTAATTAAAAATTACTCAAGTTGAAAACAGAATACAGAATAGCACCTCTTTACAAAAAGAAAAGGAGAGGCGCCTGGGTGGCTCAGTCGGTTGAGCCTCTGACTTCAGCTCAGGTCATGATTTCACAGTTTGTGAGCTGGAGCTCCATGCCGGACTCTGTGCTGACAGCTCAGAGCCTAGAGCCTGCTTCATATTCTATGTATCCCTCTCTGCCTACCCCTCCCCCACTCACACTCTGCCTCTCTCTGTCTCAAAAATAAATATTAAAAAAAATTTAAGTATTTAAAAAAAGAAAAAGGGAAAAAAGTATCTGGAAGGATATATGTCAATGTACATTCACTATAATTTCTTCTAGGGAATAAAATTTGGTGATTTGGGAGAATAAGAATAGGGAAAAAGTTAATATCCCTTATTNATCAGACAGAGATTAAGACAGAGCAAACAGGCAAGAATTTGCCAAGCCTTTCCTATAGCATACTCAGCACAAAACATAAAAAATATGTCTTTAGGGATCTACTTTCTGTACTCAAGTTGTCAAAAGTGAATAATATTTGTAATTTCAAGTGACACAATATGGGTAAGAAGCAGATGAAGTTAATGTAATATTTGGGTTTAGACAATGATTTCAAACTATCCTCCACTGGTCTGTTAAAAAAAAAAATAAAAGTACCGGGAATGAACAATGAAACTGATTTGAATGTCTCCTCATTCCTTTTTTCTCTGGCTAGTCTGTGATGGAGATGCCTAATGACTGGTGAAATACCCAGAAGGCAGGCTGGAGAGAATGGACGAAAAAGTAAAAGCTATAAGCCATTAGCACACTGGACAGTGGAGACTTGATGATTCTTTGAATACGGGAAATGCAAGATAAATGCTAAAAATCACTATTTAATATCTCACTGTTTGTCCCAGCTGATTAGTTTTGCTAGAGCTGATTCACAGTAGCCTATTGTATTTGTATCATTTTAAACTATGATATTCAGGAACTCTACCAAATTTTACATACATACTCTATGTCATTAAAATTAATTTTGTTCTAGAAGCTTGAAATGAAAGTTTTCTTCTCCCTTTCTCAGTGTAAACATAAGAAATGCTTTATGGTTTTTCAGAGCTCTTAAAGTAAATAGTAAATAGCATTTGGGAGAAAAATGCTGTTTGTAAATAGCTTAACAATTTATTCATATTAAAACAAATCTGCTCATTTTGTCAAAGAGATGCCCATGGCTTCACAGAAATGTGCCTAAGCAACCTTTGTAGTTATAAAACACACTCTGAAAACTTCCCCAAATCATTTACCTGAAGGAGCCCAGCCATTTTCTAGAGGTGCCAAAAGATCATAACACCCAAACCTCTCAGAGCTGCTTGCCCATTACTCAATTATTCCTTAGAGGGATGGTAACTGCATCATAGATTACAGCTTAACTCTATTTTCCACAACATGATAGTTTATAAAATTACAGTCTATGCTATAGCATTTCTGTTTGATTTATACCCAGCCTGAGGCATGAAATCTGCTTCCTTCCAGGAGGAAATTATGCTTTCTTGAAAGGAGAGAGTAGACGACAACCATAAAATAACTCAGATTCCCTCCCCCACCTCTAATTACCTATGTTCTTTATTTCTCAAAAAAAAAAATAAATAAAATTAGGAGATTACTAACGTTTCTGGTTTGGCTAGATGGGAAAGGCTTATTCTTTGTTTTGTTGGATGCAAATGCTTCTGAACTTTATACTCAAGCCAGTGTTTGTCCAGAATGTGGTTAAATTTAAGGCTAGAGGGGAAAATTAATAAATTCCAACTTTGTTACTTAGCCCATTTTATGACATTGCTTTTTTGATGAAACACTTAATCATTTTCTGATGTGTGCAACTCAGTGAATAAAGATGTTTAAAACTGAACTTGGTGGGTCACAGGTTAATTCAATTTCCATTTACTCATGTGTAAGAAATATTCCCATTGAAACAAAATGAGAAGGATGAGGAAGAGCTATTTTAAAAACTACATCAATATATGTTATGGGAACACAAGTGAAACATTTCCTTCAACCGTTCAAAGAAAAATTATATATTTTGATACTAGAGCATTAGAAAAGTGGCAATGAAAAATGGTATAAATTAGATACAACCTAAGAGCATAGGTTATCTGATTTTTAACAGTCAATTCAGTTTTGTTCTGATGATGTAATGAAATAGTGAGATCTTCTAAATACTCTTAGTTGTTGTTAAAAGTCTAAATGTAGTGCAGTAAAATGCAGTGCATGAAAGAAAATGCGATATTTTACTATTTCAAGCCAGCCAAAAGCACATATTTCATTTCTTCCAGATTCCTGTTCTATAGAAGCACTGATGGTTGTTTTAAATATGGATGTAAGATTTTTATGTGAATTACATCAATACAGTGGTAGTTACCCTCAAGTTCTTAAGTTCTTGAGAAGCTATGATTTTTATTTTTGCTTCTTCTAGTTTGGGCTATGAAGACCATTGGGGTGGCAATAGATACAGGTAATAAGGCAACAGGCTCCCATTAGAGTAAATGGTTTGAGACCTGATGGTGGTCATGATGGCTCTTTCCATGGAAGGACTATCCTCTCTTAGAGCCTAGGCTATGCAGCCACACCTGTTACACAGGACCTCCTGATTACTTATTATCACCATAAGGGCAAAACAAATCTAACTGGTACAGTCTAAAAAAGTTAGTTAGCCAGAGCGCGTAGGTGGCTAAGTCGGTTGAGCGTCTGGCTTCGGCCCAGGTCATGATCACGCAGGGTTCGAGGCCTGCATCGGGCTCTGTGCTGACAGCTCAGAGCCTAGAGCCTGTCTTCAGATTCTGTGTTCCTTCTCTCTGACCCTCCCCTGCTCACACTGTGTCTCTCGGTCTCAAAAATAAATAAAATACAAAAAAAATTTTAAAAAAGTCAGTTAGCCTCCTGAAAGTTTTTCCTACCCATTGCTACAATCAAAATTTTATCAAACTTTGGAGTGATTTGGATAGATATTTTTGTATCTTGTAAGGTAGGCCTCTAGTGAATGCTGTGCAACAACATCCTGATTGGAAAGGAATTTACTAAATTGAATAGCAATTGCATTGACACATACCACTGAGAATTGGACAATGTGTGGCCTCAAGGAAGGAATCCAGGCTTACATCGTTCAAAGCAAGAAAGAGCTCACAGATTTGGAATTATTATAAGATGCGGGAAACCTGCCGTGAATATTGTGAAGATATTGTTTTAATGAAACCTTTACTTATTGAGGTAAACCAGATTGTAATCTTTCTTCTTCTTCCTCTTTTTCTTCTCTTTCCCCTTCCCTTTCTCCTTCTTCATTTCTCCTTTTCCTTCTTTGAAAAAGAGATCGTGTTGAGCAGGAGAACCTTGGAACACCTGTTTTGTTTCCTCAAGAGAATATATCTCAGGTTTGTTATTTTATAGTTTTTTGGTAGAAATTGTACTATCTTTTCCATTCTAGAAAGGAAGATGAGTAAGTGTAAGGTGTCATTAGATTCTTATCTTCAGTACCAAGACTTGTTTTACATTTGAATATAACATTTCTTTTTCCCTAAAAAAAATGACTCACATCTATGAGAAAAGGAGACAGTGGAGAAATTTTTTTAAAAATATGTGTTTTTTTTTTAAAATTGCATTTAAAAGAACAATATTGATAAAATGGTTACAAAAAACTTGTAAATTTTCATCATTGTTGGGGGAAAGTAAAATATAAACATTTTATTTCTCATATTTGCATACTTATCAAATCAATATCTAGCAAAAGACATATAAAGGATCAATATTTCCGTTTGGCATATCTCCTATTACTACATTTTGGGAGATGACTTTGTTAGCTGATATTGGGATTGTTTTTTGGTACAGGCAGTGACATGTTTCAGTCCGTTTCATTTCAATCATTCTAGGGTAAATAAAATAAAAATAGGAGCAATCAAAGTAGTTTTATGATAATAACTGATAACCTAACTACCCTGATCTAAAATTCCAACTTAAAAATCTGTTAGCATACTTAGAAAATATGCAAACAGCCAACAGAATTATTGAAATAATCTTTTGCTTGGAGACATGCCATATTTCAAGCAGATGGGTGATATGACGAGAAGTGAAGATGCTGAATAAAGTTGTCAAAGAGGCTAAATATTTTCATCAATATGACATTTTATTAGTCATTCAGTCTTTACAAAACAAATATCGGGGCCCGGTTTACCTGTTGTAATGCTGCCACAGTCCTTTCCTTTCAATCCTTCCGTTTAAATCATACATTTAAATAAAGTTGGTAGAAACAGTGGGACTTCTATGCCTGGTTCCACAAATCTGTTCGCCCTTGATGGGGCTTGTGAATTGTGTGGAAATGTTTTGCTACTGTAAAACCAGGTGGTGCAATTAAATGCATAAATTGATGCAAACCAGAGGGGCTTTTGCTGGTGCAATGTTTTTTAAAGCAAAGTTGCAATTATAATCTTATAAACTAATAAAATCGGGGCACAGAGCTGCTAATGTATCTCAATGTGACTTCAGGAAGAACAGATTTTTTTTTAAAGATATACCATGGCTGGTAGCATTTTTCTCCAAGAAAAGAAAAACACTAGAGAAAACTATCTTAGAAATTTAGAAACAATTACATATTAAGGTTTAGCAAATTTTTTATAAAATAGAGTTACTGATGTAGAAGAAAAAAGATTTTGTTTTGTGTGTACTATAGTTGTTGAAAAGATCACCGCTTTATAGGCGAATGGGCACTACTTGAAATGTCAAAAGCTCTTAACTCACCGTGAGGAAGAACTTATTAATTCTTCACAGTGTGGAAGATTATTTTACACAATTGATATATTCTAAAAAATAAATATCTTAACATTGATCGTTTTTTCAATTTTGTACACTGTAATTATAAATATGGCTCTTTTTAGTGAAAAAGCTAACACAAATTTTATTTAAGGATGGCAAAATATCTTTAGATATTTTTAAGCTGGAGGAATTGTTCTAATAAAATATTTACAAACCAAGTTATTTTCTGCACTAAACATAGATATTGCAGATGCTTAGAAACTAGTATTTGACAGAGATGTGGGAAGAGAGACAACTCCCTCTTCTATAAAAACATACAAGAATGTACTTGTAAAAAGTGTTTAAAGGGGCGCCTGGGTGGCTCAGTTGGTTAAGCATCCGATTTCGGCTCAGGTCATGATCTATCGGTTTGTGGGTTTGAGCCCTGTGTCAGGCTCTGTGCTGACTGCCAGCTCAGAGCCTGGAGCCTGCTTCAGATTCTGTGTCTCCCTCTCTCTCTGACCCTCCCCTACTCACACCGTCTCTCACTCTCTCTAAGAAATAAATAAAACATTAAAAAAATTTAAAAAGGTGTTTAAAAACATCCTGATGGCCTCAAATGGCCATTACCCAGTAGACCTCGTGATGAGAATGAAGTCCACAGAAATGCAATCATTGTACTTGCAATTAACAAGAGTTCTGCAACAAGGGAAAGTCAGAAAGGAACTTTTCCTCTAACGGGACTGGAATAGACCCCTTGCAGTAGCCTCTTGCACAAAGATTAAGATATATGCCTAAATACGAATCTGAATGCAGAGTTAAACTGCAGCACCTGTCTTTTCTACCACTTCCAACCCTCCCCCAAGATATTTTAATCTGGAGCTAGATGTCAGCAAGTATGTGTACTATCTCTGTGAGATTATGATAAATGAAAAAGAGGATGGACTAAGGAAAGCCAAAAGGGACCTCAAGCAAAATTATATACATATAAAAAATCATAAGAAAAATGATAAAAACCAAGTTAGCTAAGGAAGTAACGTTACTTTAGCAATGTATTCAACACTAGGCTGCTTATAAGCTTATCTAATGGGCAACTATCTGCTGTGATAAAAATGTGACACTGACAAGCTATTCAAGAAGGCACAGCCTAAATGTTCTGTACATTTGATAAGCAATTTCTGGTAAACAACTTGTTGGTAGGTAATATTTCTTTGTATCATCTATAGAATATAGACAACACTGAGGCTGCTTCTTCAATTTTAAACAAAATTCCAAGCAACATAACATAACATTTGGTTTAGAGATTATTTCTTATCTGAAAAACAAGACCATGCTATCTGAAAGCTCTTCACACAGTTAACATTGTTTCTGATGGTGTCACTAAGGATGTTAATCACAATGCATACTCTTGTCTGGCTAATCCCAGCCATCAGTGAACCATCATGTCTCCATGACCATCATACTATCTTGGTTATGGTGGATGACTTCCAAAAAGTCCAGCACACCATTGGTTCACTGGGCCCTCTTTACCAGCTACGTCCAAAAGTGGCATTGCCGGAAACTTTATTTCTCTAGAGTAGAGCTTGTTTCAACTGGAAGTTAAAGTTCTCTTGATACATAATCATGAGCAGCACTGTCTTTGACATTCCTAATGTGTGACAACCTATTTTTTGAGCATACCTCTCAGGACAGTACTTGGCACATCTACTCTTTTCCTCTCTTCACTTTCATTGTCATGACAATCACCTACTTTCTCTCTTACAGTACCATCCTCCAGAAGTCCTTTGCCACATTTTTCAGGCTGCCTTGAATGCTTTCCTGGCTTTGAATCATTGCACTTGGTTTAAAATTCATATATTATAATATTTGTTTTTAAGTGATTTGAAACAGGCTGGTTGGGATTATCGTCATGCAGGACAATCCTGGCATGAGCAAAGGACAAGATGTTTTTATTTCTATTTTTGACTTGATATTTTTGCCTCTGGTTTTCTTTTCAGCGAAAAAGAAATTTAGACTTTTAGATCAATTTTAGACTTTTAAGATCAATTTTAGCATCATTGATTCTTGCTCAACTTCTTGTTTAGCTCTCTCTGCTATTCAGCTAATTCTCTTAGTCTTCTAACCCAGCATTCTATTCAGAAGCCTTGATACAAGTTGTTTGAGTCTCCTTGATTTGTAGTTCTGAATCCAGTATTTCCACCATAGGATCCTCTCGGTAATGCTCCTCAAAATCTGTCAAATAATTAAACCATGCATCTCCTTCAACAGCATTTTTCAGTTGCAACAGTGAATCACGACATGGGGTATTTGAATTTGTCGTTGTTGCTCTGTTCTTTGTTAACACCAGTGAAGATGGAAAGGACAAACTCCAGGTTTGCTCTTCAGCTGTCACTCTTTTGTACATGGAAGTTGTCATGTTTGGCTTTCTCTGCCCCCTTTCCAGAGCTTTGCCCATGTAACTACCTCTTAGAGGTAGTAGAATTTTGTAGAATCTACAAAATTCAACTGAGATTACAGTTGAATAGCATCTCCATTATTTTCTGTTAATTGCTCATAATGTTCCATGCAATACTGCAATACAGCCCACGTTGCAGATTCTTTCCTTCACAGAGGTCATTACAGTGAATCTTAATATGTATAACAGGTAAATTTCTTCTGATGGAAGGAGTTAACTTCAATTGTGCATTGTCTGTGAATTGCCATTAAGTTCTCTTGCCAACAGTAGATTTTCTGTGACTGCAGCAGTGATATTTGGGTAAGCCTATCTCTGTGATGTCCTGTTCCTCCTACTCTTCTGCTCTCTGAGAGTTCTGCTATTTTCCCATGATCTATTTGGCGGATTCACACCAGGCAGACCTAAGGGAGACCCCCCTCAGGGCCAGGTAAGAATGAGGCAGAGCCAGCAGCTACACACCTTCCACTCCAGGCCTGAGAATTCTGGAACTGCTGTGGCCACATCTGCAAACCAGGTGTGTTCTCACATCGTCTGTTAGTTTTAATTATATTAGCCATGAAAATTGACCTATCATAGCAGTAATATCACCTTTTTTACTTCTTTATGTTTGAAATAGTATTTTCTAAAAATAAAACATTGCAATTACTTCTTTAAAAAGTATTCATCACTTCTGATAGAAACCCCCATTTAACATATGAATTAATTGCACAAAATAGTTCACGGCTAACAGTGCAGGGTATTTCAGACAGAGTCTCTTTTTCAGACATCTCCTCCTATTAAACAACTTTAAAAGCCTGTTCTTAGTTAACTCAGTAATAATCTATCATACCTACTATGTACCAGGCATGTGTTAGCAACATGAGATAAAGCCGAGAACACAATATCCAAAGTTACTGTCTTCTGGGAACTTACAATCCATGTGGTGTGGAGAGACAGAAAATAAGAAATCAGTTAGTAAAATGTAAACTCTATCACTGTCAAGAATTGTGAAGTGTATGAGATTTTATTCAACTTGTAAGCTAATAAATTAGCCTGCTGCGGTTTTATGGATGTTGCTGGAAAACATGAGACTCCTGGGTCAGAGGCCAAAGGACTTTATTACCCAAAGCACTAATAACATCCAGGGTCTCATCATTTTCTTTTGCTGGTTCTCTGAGCCCCATTTACATGGGGCTTTCTTCATACAGAAATGAAGACGGGGCACTGACATACACAAAGTGTTGGATTACCAGAAAGGAACCTTTAGCTTTGGAAATCAGAATCTTTTATAATGAGCAGTAAGCACGCCTGACTTTGCTGCAGAGTGCAAAGACAGACTACCTCTGTCTTCCAAGATTGCTATGTAAGCATCATTGAAAAGGTAGTACAGAACAAAAATGATAATTTTTTTCTGCTTTCAAGATGTGCAGAAACACAATGGACAGATTCATGGATAATTGTTATATAACTACCAGATGCTGTAATGTAATGCAAATGTTATAAAGAAAAAACTTTAAGCAGTAAGTGTAGTGGGAAGTAGGATATTTGCAGTTTTGGAAAGTGTAGTCAGGGATGGCCTCATTGAAAAAATATTTCAACTGAAGCCTGAAGAGACTGAGGGGTGAGGGAAACAGAAGCTATAAAGATGTAATAAATTATGGTACAAACGTGAACCCATATGGAGCTAATGAATTCTGTCCATTATTTTAGAAATACTAATATGAAAAACTGGTACCAGATGTGAATGGATGTAATATAGAATTGTTAAAAGATAGGGGTGACTGGGTGGCTGAGATGGTTGAGTGTCTGACTTCGGCTCAAATCATGTCTCACGGTTGGTGACTTCAAGCCCTGCACTGGGATCTCTGCTGTCAATGTGGACTTTGCTTCGGATCCCCTGTCTCTCTCCCTGCCCCTCAATTGTTAAAAGAAAACAAGGTCTCTTTTTTTAAGTTGAAAGTTTATACCTTTTCACTAATTTCTCGCTATTTCTTCCACCACATATCCCTCCCCTCACAATCACTTTTCTACTCGGTTTCTATGAGTGTGACTTTTTAAATTTTTATTTATTTTTATTCTTTATGTTATACATATAGTGATACTATAGCATTTGTCTTCTTCTTCTTCTTCTTCTTCTTTTTTTTTTTTTTTTTTTTTTTTTTTTTGGTCTGTCTTATTTCACTTAGCATTATCCCCTTAGGTTCATCCATTTCAGCTTAAATGTCAGAACTTTCTTCTTTCTTCATGGATGAATAATATTCCAATGTGTATGTATACTACACCTTTATCTAGTCATCTGCTGATAAACACTTAGATTGTCTGCATATCTTGGCTATTGTGAATAATATTGCAATGAACATAGGAGTTCACACATCTCTTTGAGATCCTATTTTCATTTCCTTTAAATAAATACAAAGAAGTGTAATTGCTAGACCATATGGTAGTTTTATTTTTAATCTTTTAAGGGACCTCCATACTATTTTCCATGTTGGCTGCACCAATTTACATTCCCACCAACAGTGCACTGGGGTTCCCTTTTCTCAACATTCTCACCAACACTTATCTCTAGTCTTTTGATGAAACTATTCTGACAAGTGTGAGGAGCCACATCATTGTGGTTTTGCTCTGCATGTCTCTGATGGTCAGTGATGTCAATGATCTTTTCATGTATCTATTGGCCATCTGCATACAATCTTTGGAAAAATGTCTCTTTAGTTCATCCATCCATTTTTTAAATCAAATTGTGTTTTTCTGTCAATTGGATGAATTATTTATTTTATGAATAATAATCTTTTATTGAGTATACGGTTTACAAATACTTTCTCCCATTCTGCAATTTGCCTTTTTATTTTGTTGCTGATTTCCTTTACTGTGCAGAGAAGTTTTAGTTTGATGTAGTCCCACTTGTTTATTTTTGCTTTTGTTCCTTTTTTGGGAGGGGTATTAAATAAAAAAAAATCACTGTCAAGATTGATGTTTAAAAGTCTATGTTTCTTCTAAAAGTTTTATGGTTTCAGGGGTTATAGTCAAGAATTTTCAAGTTTTAACTGAAAGGTAGTTGACGATTACATGCAAGTTTCTAATCCATTCTGAGTTGATTTTTGTAAAGTTGCATTTTGTAAATAGAAATTTAATTTTTCTCTGGGCACCTGGATTGCTTAGTCGGTTAAGCATGGTACTGTTCATATTGGCTCAGGTCATGATCTCACAGTAGTGAGGTTGAGATCTGTGTGGGGCTATGCACTGAGCATGGAGGCTGCTTGAAATTATTCCTCTCCCCCTTGCTCTATCTCTCCCCACTCCTTCTCTCTCTCTCTCTCTCTCAATAAATTAAAAGAAAGAAAAATGTACACTTTTAAAGTTGTATTTTGTAATTAGAAAAGAAGGTCATTTTAATTACTCCTCAAACTAATTTTTGTAGTAAAGTAACAATTGCTATAATTTTTGAAAAGCAAACATTGGTATTAAAACAAGTTTGATATGCTAACATTGGCATTGTACTTGCCCAAATTTGACTTAAATTTGGGAATATCTTTAATGAGAAAGATGTAGTATAGGAATGGAGAATCAATGATAGAAACTAATAGAGACAATTTTAATCAATATTTTTTCCAAGGACTTTGACAAAAACAATTTAAAACAAAAAATTCACTGAAAATAAATAAACTTATTTAATAAGCACAGGTAAATAAATTTGGGGGATAAGAACAAATGTATAGTCAGTGAAAGATTCATAACTTAAAGGACTATTAAAAATTATAATAATAATAGAAGGATTTAAAAATGACAAAGGCTTTAACTCAGGAAACTATAATTAGAAAAATAATATTAAGTTACAAAATAAATTAATTACATATATTAAAAAACATAACTGATTCTTTGAAGTGATATTAAGTTATATTACAAGTTATGCACACACACATAAACACAAACCCCAAATATCAATTTTAAAAATTAGACTAAAAACTCCCAAATAAACATTAACCATTGAAATTTATAAATATTTTCAAATACTAATGGCTGCACTTGAGTAGTGTTCATTCTAGGGATACAAAGGTACCTCAACATAAAAAAATCTAAGGCCAGATTTAGCTATATTGATCATAAAAAAGAGGAACATCTCTAAGATTATTTTAATAGTTGTTGAAACATAATTTGATCAAATTTAATAGTGCATGATAAAACTAGTAATAGACCTGAAATTACTTATTTAGCGGAAAACGGCCAATTTCTGTGAATCTATTCATAATCTTTATGTACCTCTCTTGGTTTGAATATTCATACTTTTGGTGCACAGATATTAATGTGTTAATTACTGGATGCTACCCTGAACTCCACTAATATAATATAATATATGTATACTATATTAATTTTCTAAAATAGGAACATTCTTGGGGTGCCTCAGTGGCTTTATAGGTTGAGCATTTGACTTTGGCTCAGGTTATTATCTCATGGCTGATGACTTTGAGCCCCAGATCGGGCTCACTGCTGTCAATGCAGAGCCACTTCAGATCTTCTGTCTCCTTCTCTCTCTGTCCCTCCCCTGCTCATGCTTTCTCTTTTTCTCTCAAAAATAAACACAAAATAATAATAATAAAAAAATATGAACATTCTAGATCCTAATATACATCTTGACTAAGGGAGTTTTGATGAAGAGGTTTTGTCTTATATTAATGGTCAATTTGTGTGTGTGCACGTGCGTGTGTGTGTTGCATCATAATATACATTAAAAAGAACAAAGAAAAGCAATGAATATTCAATCAATTAATATACCTTTGTAATCATTATACAAGTCAGGATATAGATCAAGTCTAGTACTCAGGAATACACTTTCATGGCTTCTCCCAATCACTACCATTACTCAATGTTCACATAGGTTAGCATTGCCAATTTGGGTAATTTATAACTGCATACATTTTGAAGTGTGCAATTACAAATCGTGTAATATTCTGTAGTTGACATCCTTCATTCAACATTATGTTTGTGAATTTTATCATGGTTATTGTATGCAGCTATATTTCATTCATTCTTTTTGCTGAATAGTGTAATATTATATAAATATAGCATGTTTATGTATTCATTCTGCTGCAAATGGACTTTTGCTTTGATTCTTGTTTGAGACTGGTGGATTTTTTTTCTTTTATGTGTATTGCTTGATTTGTCAAAAAAGCTAACATGCTGTTCTTTGGTAAAAAAAAGTGTCAAGTTATAGTATTAACCTCACAGCAGATACTTCTGAGTAAAAAGGTAATGGTGTTGATCTTCTCCAAATATGTATGACACTCAACACCAGAACCAAAGTAGCTAAGGAAACTAAAGGAGTAAAGAAGGGGAAGTTAAATTAATCTAACTCTAACAATTCCACAATAGAAGATCAAAATAACAAATAATATTAGTACTTTCTTTCTGTATGTCAAGGGCAGTACTGCATATAGCATATTTTATCTTCTTTTATGTCTTCCCCCTGTCTATCAATATTGATATAATCCCTGCCTGTGACAGTATGCATGCCCTGTTGACCTCATCCATGGCCCTTAGTTTCCTATAACATAACAGTGGTCCTTGCTTCTAATACCCCTAGAAGAAACTGGGCATTTAAAATCCAGCTCCAATGGAGAAAGCAACGAAGCTGAAGACACCAAGTGGACACTGGACAAAAGAAAGAAGGATCTTTCCCTTATTATGGATTCCATAGATGTACATGATCTTCTGTTAATAATTAGATAAATGATAGATAGGTAATGGGCTGAATATTTTGTTCCTTCCAAAGCTTATAAATGTAAATTAGAATATTTGGGGTGAGAGGCTACTATCTGTATATTTACAAATGGACTAAAGACAAAACATCTTTCTTGGAAAGTTTCTGATAGATAATTAAAGACTATCAATACGAGAGCTACAATGACAAAGGAAGGCCATAGAAAGAAATATTCAATAGAATATGACTTTTTGTTCTATTTTTCCTAAAGTGATTAAGAAATATTCCACTTTTCCAGCTTACTAAGATGGGTTTTCCTTTAGCAGATATACATTCCAGTCATTTTATGCAACTTTTCCATTGATCAAGTAATTTGACTATATATGGATAAATGTACTGTACGTGTGCTAGTTTTGTGCCAAAACTGATATGGCACATATAATTAATTGATTGATCTTGATTTCAGGGAAGCTACCATTTCAAGTAGTATAATGTTCTTCTAAACTTTAGAAGCATGTATTGCCAAGGACTGCAAAATCCTGAAAAACAATTAAAATGTAAACTAAACAATAATGGTGCTATTTATTAAGGGCATAATTTGGTAACAATTAAAAACCAGGAAAAGAAAACCTCATGCCTTACCAATTTATGTTAAATTAACTATTTATGTAAGATTTAGTTTGAGACAAAGAGTAGTTAACTCGCATGATCAAAACAAATTATCAATAAAAATAGCTAATGTTGCAGTTTTTACCAATTTTGTCATATGCCCAGGAGATCCATGCTTTTAAAGTTTAAAAAAGGACACTCTTCTCATAGGAAAAATTCAGTGGTCCCATGTCTTCTTGTGAGTTAAACACATTTGTCAACTTGAAACTTTCTTATTTTTTTTCTTTTGATAGGTATTGATTGATATTTATGAAGCATAGGTATAAAAATATTAGTAGAGCATTTAAGTTCCCTGTGAGGATAATGTTTCATATATAATATATGGAGACATTGGAGTATAATTTTAAAGAGCAAAAACAAGGATTTTACTAAGACATAGTCTTGCTGAGTTTTGTTTTGTTTTGTTTTTCATTAAAAAATAGTCAACATCAGTTTAACAAGGTTGACTTCTGATATAGAAATAATATGATCCAAAGGATAATTTTGGTGGGTCAGAAGTCATGAGACTCTTGTAATATTTTTCCTTTAAGACCCCAATGCACATACTTATTTCAATTTCAAAAATCATCAATGACAATCTTTGTATGACAGGAATCTTCAAATAAGGTAACTTTACTTGAAAATATTTGGTTATACAGTTATCCACTAGAGGCATTCTAGTTATAGTTGAGACAGTTTTTTGAATGAACTCATTTCATAATCCATTTGTTTGAGGAGAAATGTATAAGAAATATCCATAAGTACTATCTATGTTTCCATTGTTTGTGCAGTGGAGAAAATCAACACAGCAAATGTCAAGGTGGTTTTGCCATAGTAGATTTTGGGATTTAAAAGAAACAAAAGCAATAACCTTGCAGTAGTCACAGAAATGTTGTAATACCTAGGGGCGCCTGGGTGGTTTAGTCAGTTAAGCGTCAGACTTTCGCTTAGGTCATGATCTCGCGGTTCGTGGGTTCAAGCCCCGCGTCGGGCTCTGTGCTGCCTGCCAGCTCAGAACCTGGAGCCTGTTTCAGTCTGTGACTCCCTCTCTCTCTGACTCTCCCCTGCTCACACTGTCTCTCTCTCTCCTAGAAATAAATAAAAATATATAAAAAAAAGAAAAGAAATGTTGTAATACCTATAATCATTAAAATTTGTCTCATCAATCAAAATAAAACAGTTGAATCAATAATTGTTAGATGTGATGTATAATGATGTGGCCCCAGGAATTTGGGAAGCCAACAGAAAGTAAGCCTACTTGCTGGGAGCCACACCAGCCTCTCTGGATGGCAGTCACAGTAAGGAAATGGTAGTGTTTGCACAGCTCCTGCCATGAGAAATAAAAAACTGGTATCTCTTTTTGCTACTACTGGCTAATGTTGGAAATAAGTCTGCTAGTATTGACCAAGCCTCACAATATTCCAGATCAGACCCATATTCCCCACACAGATTGCTCATAAGGAAAAGCATATTCCCTTTTCAAATGATTCTTCAGATGAAAGCACTGTGGATGATTGTCAAAAGGGTCTTCCAAGGGGCTTGCAGATCCCAAACTTACATAATAAAGGGGGCTAAGAACACAAGAGTTACAATGGAGTCTGGCCCTGAGACAAAGAGCCTAATTTAGACTTAAGGACAGATATCCACCCCCACCCAATTGTTTCTGCTTGGAGCCCCGGCCCCCCAAGGCATTTGTGAGTGACTTATTCTGGCTTTGAATATGCTGATTGCTCCCTGTGAAGGGACCTATTGAGGAACTTCTTTTTTTGTGATTATGGGAGCAAAGGTGTTTTTGAAAGACCTGTTTTTCTTAATATTCCTTAAACAAGCTATTGACCCCTGCTCACAAAGAAGTAACTTTACCCTTTTTATGCTAAAAACATTGTCCTGTATGCTAAAGATACCTTCCTTCCCCATTGGGTAAGCATCTAAATTACCTACCTCAATCACTATTGATAAAGGTTAGGTAGAGTCCTCTACAAATCTATGTTCTGGGAAATTCTTACATATCAAATAAGTTTGTCATCAGAAATCATTGTCTAAGGCAAATGCCACTTCTGTGCCATCCCCCAAACACTTAATTATAAAATAAAGTTGAGCCCCAGTCAGAGCAGAGATGCCTGCCTGGTGACCAGAGAGACTCTAGGGGCTCTCTCACCCCTCCCTTGCCGACACCGTCCTTCCTTCAGGGACCCCTGGACCCGGCCTGAGCCGGCCTCTGAAACCTACTGTTTTTGTTATTGTTTTGGTGGTGAAAAATTCAAAAACAGAAAGCTTTGCATCTGGTATCTAGGGAAGCAGTAGGAAATGAGTCGTGATTCTTACAGGTCACAGGGAGTTTCTTTGGCTGTGTACATCCTTGAGATTTGGATAAACTAAGATTTTAATCACCTTTCTGCTAACATTTCTAAAAAGAAAAAGTAGACTAAAGTCAAAACCGTTGACTCTAAGAAAAGTCATTAATATTCATGATAGTCCATATACTTAAGGAGAAAACCCTTATGCTGAGAGTGTTTTCCCCTGGAACCAAGGGTAAGAGATTCGGTTTTACCAGTAAGTCAGTGAACAATACATAGATCTCTTTTTCTCTCTGTTTCTCTCTCTCTCTCTCTCTCTCTCTCTCTCTCTCGCTCTCACTCTCTCTCTCTATTTCTATGTGTGTGTGTGTGTGTGTGTGTATGTTAAGAACTGTGTTATACGAAATGTCCAGAATAAATATATAGAGACAGAAAGTAGATCAATAGTTTACTTATTACTGGAGGGAACATGGGTAGGAGCTGCTAATGGTACCAGGTGTCTTTTCAGAGTGATGAAAATATTCCAAAATTAGGTTATAGTGATAGTTGCAGAAATCTGTAACTACAGTTCAAATAAGTTGTATGCAATAATTGTATCTAAATAAACCTTTATTTAAAAAAAAAGCACAGACACATAAATACAAGGCAACATTTTTATTTTTAAACTCAAAAGACAGAAGATTATGGGGCACCTGCGTGGCTTAGTCGGTTGAGCGTCTGACTTTAGCTTAGGTCATTATCTAGCGGTTCGTGGGTTTGAGCCCCACGTCGAGCTCTGTGCTGACTGCCAGCTCAGAGCCTGGAGCCTGTTTCAGTCTGTGACTCCCTCTCTCTCTGACCCTCCCCTGCTCACGCTGTCTCTCTCTCTCTCTCTCTCCTGGAAATAAATAAAAAAATATTAAAAAAAAAAAAAAAGACAGAAGATTATATTGCAAGGTATGTAATTAGAGCTAACATGACATGTGGGGAAAAAAAGAATGATGGTAACTACGTAGGGCCCTGAGCTAGGCATCTCGGAAGTTATTGAGCGAGAAATGAAGCATAGATTGTAATACTGACTTTCATTTTTTTTAATTCATTCAACAAATTATTGAGAGTTATCTATGCGAAAGATTCTGAGAATACAACAGAGAATAAAATCTAAACATTCTCCAAAGTGGAAAAAAGAGATTATACTGTATTTTCACACATAAACACTGTATAGCGTTTGCAGAGCATGGCATTTACTATGAAAGAAAATCACAGGTAGTTAGGAAAGCATAAGTTAGAGGAAATTATTTAGATTCAAAGGAAAGAATGTCAAATAGTTATAGGTAGTTTAAACATTGGATCAACAGTGGTGACAAATGCAAACTTAAGGTTATCCATTGATTTTAACTTGGAAAATGATTTGTACCTCTGTCCCAGTTATATTTCTGCTAACAGACTTTTAAGGTTTCCATTAATTTTAATAAAATAATATGAGCAAAATGTNCTGACAACTCTGAGCCTGGAGCCTGCTTCAGATTTTGTGTTTCCCTTTCTCTCTGCCCTTCTTCTGCTCATTCTCTGTCTCTCTCTCTCTAGACATTAGAGACAGACATTAGATATCTCTCTAAAATAAACATTAAAATTTTTTTAAAAATAATAAAATATAAAATAAAATAATAAAATGAATTGTGTAACTTATATTGCATTATGAATGAACGGACATGGCAACCTACCAAAGATGTCAATACCACCATAAGAACTCTTAAGTGTTTGTTAACTGAACTATAATATATTAATATAGAATATTTAGAGTATTAATATATAAATTATACACACACATGTATCTATAAGTAATATATTTAGTCATCAATATTTATATGTTGTATAGCAGTAGAGCTAGGGCAGATAAAGGACGTCTTGTTATCTCTCTACTTTGTGTTTATATACCATATACTGTCATCATCACCTTGCACAACATTATCTGTATCTTACATTGAGCTCTTTATACATGTTTTACACTATCTGTACACTTGTCTATTATTCTCAATTTCAAATTCTATCACACCAGTTAATTTAAAAAGAGTTTAAGTACTTTCTACAAGAATACTGGCCATGAATATAATCACTGTAAATGTTCTAATTCATTCTTTTTTCTTGTAGTTTATATACTGAAGATTAAAGTTTTAAAGCATGATATGCAAATATATGCAAACATGCAAATTGGCTATTTCGTTTTCATCTAACACTCAAGCAAAACAACAACAAAGCTTAGAAATGTAACATAGTAAATAATACCACCAAGGAATGTTAAACCATTTGGGATATCTGGAAAGGTAGTTGTTTTTAACTAACTTGAATTAATATTAGTGTTATGTTGTCTATTTAACTTTTTAAAGAAATCAGCAATATATTATTCTATTTAGTTTAAGTAAACTGACACTTAGAAATGTCTTGCTCATTATCAGCCACTGTTCAATGATTGAATTATTATTAGGATAACCTCAATATGATAGTCTCAAATAAATGTTTTGATTACTCATCACTGTATTCAACTGAACAGTAGTTATCAACTTTTTTTGTTTTTTGGAATTCCTTAGGTGCCTAAAATATATGAGAACTTCAGAAAGTTTTGGATATATATATCCATATTAATTTATAATTGATAAACACACTGTAGACATTACAACTAAAATAATTAAAATATTAATTCATTTAAAATTTAAAGTAAGGCTATTGCTATTAATATAAATACATTATTTTATTAAAAGTTATATTTCCCAAAAGCAATAGTGAGAAGAGCCTTTATATACATTTTTCAAATACTCTTTAATGTCTGACTTTATAGAAAATAACTTGAGTCCCATTTCTGCTTTTGCAGTCATCCCATCGTGAAACATTGCATTACTTGTATGCAAAAACAATCCAGTCTCATGAAGATATGTAGGTAGAAAAGGGAGGAGATTTTGATAAGGTTTTCAGATAATTATGGATATTTTTTCATTGACACTATACCAAAATTTGACAAGTGATGTGAAAACTGAAACCATGCCAGTGAAGCATTTTAAACTTTTTTTAAAAAATGTTTTATTTATTTCTAGGAGAGAGAGAGAGAGACAGCGTGAGCAGGGGAGGATCAGAGAGAGAGAGGGAGTCACAGACTGAAACAGGCTCCAGGCTCTGAGCTGGCAGTCAGCACAGAGCTCGACGTGGGGCTCAAACCCACGAACCGCTAGATAATGACCTAAGCAAAAGTCGGACGCTTAACCGACTAAGCCACCCAGGCGCCCCTAGTGGAGCATTTTATACCATTACAGTGAAATCCACTGATCCCTCTTGCACTCTGAAAGGATCATTCACCCATTCATGATTGTATAACATCATCCATTGGCCATTTGGAAAATATTGGTTCACTTACTTATGCAATCTTCTAAGTTTTAACACATCTCATTATACATTATCATCTGTGAGTTAACATCAGCACCTACACCCATCTCATCAGAAAAGGCTTTCAAGATTGACAAGTTGTTGAGATGATACCAGGGGGTACAATTTCCAAAAGTCTAATTTTCGCTTGAAATCTCAAATTTCATCTTGGCAATAAATATTGCCAGTTATTTTCTTTGAAATTTCAGTTGACTTCGTTCGCCTTTAAGAAAACATCTGCCAAATACCTACATCTGAATAACCATAGCTTTTGAATTTTTCTTTCAAATAAAAATAGTGGTCCAAGAGAAAAGCAACCAGTTCACCACCTGAGACAATCATGCAAGCGTTTTTCCTGGCGACGACCCCTGGGCTTTGGCAGCAGCAGTGGCATAGCTTGTGTACTCCCATTTCGTCAGACCCTAGGCTGTGACAATTAGTAAATTTAAAGGTAGACATTTGATGAAATTAATAATTTTGCCACTTCCCTAAGGACTTGCTTTAGTGTAACTGGATTTTGTTTTTCTTGTGAGTGCCCAGTTGGGAAGAATATCCTGATTACTTGTATAGGTGCATGCACCATGACACTATGGTGTTGGTATTTTTACCTACCATTGCTTTTGCTCCATCATTCCAAATGCCAACACAGTGAAAACGGTAAATGATGCTTTAGGATTATTATTAAATTAGTCCTGAGCTCTTAGATTTCTTGAAAGGGTCTCAAGGACCCTCTGGCACTTGCAAGCCACACACTTTGAGAACAGCAGATACAGAGAAGAAAGTAATGTCAGTATTTACCAATCAAAAGAAAATATCTCAAAAACACTTTGCCAACTGAGAACTAAGATGGGGAGGGTAGCCAATGGAGGAAAATAGTGTTTCAGTGCCTAGAAATGAGGCTACCCTTGTCAATAAAGGGAAAGGGCTACAGCCACTTTCTCCAACAAGCACCACTCCCTCTGCCGCCTCAGTCATTCCAGGAGCTTTGTTGGTTGTAACTCTACATGCATGTTGCATCAGTCTGATAAAATCATCCAGAAACAGAGAAGTGGATAGGCTTTCCATGGTAAATTCCTCCTGCAATTAACTTTATTTATTTCTTATTCTTTCCCGTAAAGAGGAGAATCTTAAGCCTGCCGCACAGACATGTTGCAAAGACTAACTAAATAACAAAATATGTAAGATATTTTGTGTTCCTTAGAAAAAGGATTATTTTACTATAGTTCCATCACTCTCTGATGTATGAAATTCAAATTCAGACAACTAGTCAGTTCAGCTTTCTTCTGACACCAAGGTCACCACTTAAGGGAAGGGTCTTCTAACATGCAAATGATATTGTTCTGAATTCAAATAGTAGAGGGCCCAAAACTACAGTCAGGAGGGTAGCAAATTGACCTTAAAGGTAGATTATTCCTTCCAAAAGTATTACCTGGGTCTAAGAGTATGTGATTTGTATTAGATTTGTCTTCCTCAGGAAGAAGGAAAAACACTGAACTCTTATCCAACTGTCATAGCATTAAACATTATCTAGTTCTCTATGCCCACATATAAACATAGAAATGTGCCCAGAATGTTCCAGTTAACATTCAGTTATATCCCTATTAATTGGAAATTGATAGGATATAGCTTCTTCACAAAATAAAGAGACAACTATGAAAACAAGTAACAACTGGATTAAAGGGTGATGATGCTCTCATTTTTCTAAAATTTTAATTTGACGTTTGAGTCAATACTGTCTCCACATAATTTAAATTTCAGACGACATATAAGCATAGTCAGTCAAAACTCCCTCTCCAATCCTATCCCCAACCACCTACTTCCTCCAAGAAGCAGACAGTATTGGAATGGATTAGAAAAATGACAGTTTCAACATTTTCCCCTGTTGATATTTTTCATATGCCATGTGTATAAGAGAGATTTTGCTGATTTTCAAAAATGCAGGTGCATAGCTTTTCCAAATTAAGCAAAATATCATACTCCAACCTAGTAGCTGTTTAAAAATATTGCATCTTGATAATATTTGTAAAAAGAAACATATTTGGCAATTGCAAGTTGAAATTAATGGAGCAACTGAAATGCCCATTTGTCAATAAGATTAGAAAAATCTTGCTCTGACTTACGATTTTTTAAAATAAGCATTCTTATAAAATTTTTAAATTTCATTTTAGAGAATTGTGGAAGCAGCTAAATCAATTTTGGTAATTTTGTGACATAGTTCTTTAAAGGTTACCTTTGTTTTAGTTCCATGTCAGATGCTATTGCAAATTCTATAGAACCAAGAAAAGTCCTTCAAATTTAGTGTCCTGAAGAAGCACATTATTACTCGTGAATGGATATTTGATACTGCTTAATCCATTTACTATAGAAGGTAATGCACTGAAAAACATTCACAGCATTTAAAAAAAATTTCATGGACAAATCACTTTGTACCACACAACAAAATAAATTAGCATACTTAGAGTCTTCTTAACTTTGATTTACTTCCATGAGACATAAAGGGCCCACATGTATAGATTTTTTTTCAGGTTGAATGACCATTTAACAACCAATAAGTAAAATGCTAGTTGTACTTCATTTGTTTACTTAAGAAAACAGGACATTTCTGCTGTTCTTCCCTTCTAAATGCAGCAAGTAAATGGAACATGAAAGCAAGGGAAACATTTGAGCTACAACTATGACCAAACAAGACTAGATCTGATAGCTGTGAATGTAATTGCAACTGTTCTAAAAGGGCTTGGAATCAGACTTCATTAAGAACTTTTCCTTCACATTTGCATCTACTTGGATGGACCAGGAGAGTATTATGCTAAGCAAAATTAGTCAGTCAGAGAAAGACAAATATCATATGACTTCACTCATGAGAAATTTAAGATACAAAACAGATGAACATAAGGAAGGGTAGCAAAAATAAAATAAAAACAGGGAGGGTGACAAAACATAAGAGACTTAAATATAAAGAACAAACAGAGGGTTTCTGAAGGGCTTGTGGAGAGGGATGGGCTAAATGGGTAAAGGACATTAAGAAAGGTACTCCTGAAATCATTGTTGCACCATATACTAACTAACTTGGATGTAAATGAAAACTGAAATAAATTATAAAATAAGAAAAAAGAAAAGAATAAAAGAAACTGGGTTATAGAAAAAAGTATATTTGAAAATAAAAGTGTGAAGGAATTGGGGAAAAACACTTTTCCTTCAGCATAACTTTACTGTAGAATACCAAAGCAGCAAAAGTAACACTATATCCTCGGCACCCAACACGATTTCATCTTTTTCTACATAATTTGGTCTATGATTTAATTTTTTTTAAGTGGGGATATTTAAAATTATTTCAGGGGTGCTCGAATGGTACAGCTGATTAAGTGTCTGACTCTTGATTTTGGCTCAAGTCATGATCTCAGAGTTGTGAGACTGAGCCCTTCATTGGAGCTCATTTGTTTTCCTTTGAATCCATTCACCTATTGCATTAATGTTGTATATGTAATTGTGTTTTTTGTCAAATGCACCAATTCTCACGAGTACACCATTCTAAATTCAAGTACATGACAAACTTGATGTTAATAATTTTTTTTCTATCCATAAAACATGTTCAAATTTTAATTCATTGGTTTGGTAACATATACCAATTTGAAAATAAAACCGTTAAGTTAATAATTGTCTTACTCAACAATTTCTCTCACTCTTGCTTGAGTCCATGGACCCAAGAGTTTTCTAACTGCTGTAGATTATAAAGTATCATTTTAATAGTGATTCTGATGGAAATATGTCAATGTCCCTATTCAAATTATGAAAACTGGAGAGTTTGGAAGTATCTCTATGATACAGCTTCTTATTGTATAGGCTACCCTAGCTTCAGTGTAGGAATTTTGAGTTGAAAAGTAGTCATTTCAGTGTCCTCTGGGCTGAAGTCCTCTGCTATAATGACACCCAGAGTGACACTCAAAGCCCAAAATGACATTCCAGTTTTGGGATACAAGTTACATTGGTATAGAGTTTCAGAAGAAAAAAACTTCTTGTTGGGGTTGTGGTTAACCACAAGAAACCTCAGTGCAATCATTAAACTATAAGTGTACTTTGGGGACATCGTGGATGTACAACTGTGGAATTATCCTTCTTAGGAGTAAAGATGTGCTTGTTGTCTCTGACACAGAAACTGTTATTATAAAAACAGTAATAAAAGAGGCTGGGTTTCTTTCCTTTTGAAAACTTATCTTGCTCATCTGTGTTCTGTACTTGGGAATGCATGCAATAGCCACAAAGGCTAAGGAAATCATTACTGTTCTGGCTAGATAATAACTAACAGCCATCACTAGTCACTAGTCCTGCCAACCTCGTCACCACCACGATAATCTAGTAAATGCCAGGCATTGTGATAGATCATTTAATATGTAATATCATGTTATCTTTCTAGCAAATCAAAAGGTAGACCTTGCCTCCAGATTACAGATTATAAAAAACTGATATTTCCATGGGTATATCCGTCAGTCCTTATGGAAGGGACTATTTACAGAGTATTGGGCAGGGTGAGGGGAACTAATTAGGGAGAATTCAACACCAGGCAGGTGCAATAACAGGAGGTCCTCATACCCTATACCTACAAGGGAAGGGGAGGGAATGTGGTTGAATCTAGTGAGTACTAGAACCTAAGAAGACATACCCATACCAGTAGGTGTCGCAATTGAGGAGTAGCCACTGTCAGAATTGCTGTGAGGGGAAACAAATACCCAACAGTTTTGCTTCTTTCATTCTCAGGCTCTATTTCATGCCTTTCATTGGCTAACTCTACCCAGCAACCTGAGAGCAGGGCAGCCTGGTGTGGCAAACCTTGGAGCTCAGGCTCCGGGAGCACAGAGAAGGGTGGGAAGGGGGCAAATGGAATAATCACCAGGGATGGCTCCCCAGTGTGGAAGTAAGTGGCATAGCTGGAATTCAAGGAAAGTTTTTTCTTCCTCCAAAAGCCATGCTCTTAACCTTCATATGCATTTAAAGGTCTACTAGATTAGACCTTAATTGAGACAGAGGTCTAGCAAAAAACTTAGAAGGGAAAACCAAAACTAAATGTTCCTTCTGCTTTCTCATTCTAAGAAGTGAGGACATTTACCGTGTTTAAAACTTTTTTTTTCCTTTGAAGAGGCTGCAATGACAACAATGATAATGATAATTAGAATGAGAGATGGCTCCTGGCATTTAGAATTTTGTAAACATCACAGCTATATTTTACCTCATGCAGATCAAATTTAGATTTCTTAAATTAAAAAAGAAAACATCTCAGCTAAACGTGCCTTACAGGAAAGAGCTGTTGATTCACACTTGCTGAGTAAAACAGCTGATATTAGGGCCCCCTGTGGTTCGGGAGGGAACAGTGTGATGCGTGGGGAAAGCCATGTGAACTGCCCATGAATTCTGACAGCTAAATGCTTAGTTTTTACATACAAATTGCTCTCAAAGTGCTGCTATATCAATGAGTGTTTGTTTTTATTTGTATATCTCTACAAATTCATTGTCCATATTTTACTAGATCTCCAATCACACAGACAATACCCTTTTATTCTGACTTCTTCTTATATAATATTAAAGACATATTTCTGATTTTATTATTCCTGACAGAATATGTTCTCTATAAGTTAAGCAAATTTATTCATTCAATTAGTACTAATTGGCCACCTACCTTGGGCCAGACATTGTTGTAAGCACTAGTAGTCTAATAATAAGGAAATCAATCATAGATCTCCATTCTCATTCTAGTGGGGAGACAAACAATAATAAGATGCATACATAAAATATATAGTACATCTTACTGTGATTAAATGATAAGGGACAAGATCAAATAGACCAAAATAGGAAAGAGGGATTACAAGTGTCAAGGGTAAGGTATTTCCATTGCTCAGTACTATTTAGGCGAAAAAAACAAAACAAAATTGTAATTGTGTAATGACTGTGATCAAGGTATATTTTTTTAATTTTCTTTTCATTTTTATTTATTTATTTTATTTATTTTCTAAAAAGTTATTTTTTAATGTTTACTTTTTATTTTTGTGTGAGAGAGAGACTGAGAGACAGAGGATGAGTGGGGGAAGAGTAGAGAGAGTGACACAGAACTCAAAGCAGGCTCTAGGCTCTGAGCTGTCAGCACAGAGCCCGACATGGGGCTCGAACTCAGGAACTGCAAGATCATTATCGGAGCCAAAGTCAGACACTTAACCAACTGAGTCACCCAGGCACCCATTATTTTATTTATTTTAGAGAATGTGTGAGCAGGGGAGAGGGGCAGAGGGAAAGAGAGAGAATAAGCAGGCTCTATGCTCAGTGCAGAGCCTGATCGGGGCTCTATCCCAAGACCTGGGATCATAACCTGAGCAGAAATAAAGAGTCAGGTGCTTAACCTGACTGAGCTATCCAGGAGCCCTTGACTGATCTAGATCTTAGCACCTGTATTTTCTAGGTATTATCTAATGCAAAGTTACCTTTCCTAATCCATCCTTTATTAGAAATTTGAGTCTGAAGACATTATGGATATAATGCCAATGCTTATTTTTCTCCTGAGCAATTTTTCTCCTCCTCTTCCTTCTTTTTCTTCTTTTTTAGATTAATTTCTTTCGTAATATTTTTTATGCCACTATGGTATTTAAAATGTACATGTTGTGGAAACAAATCTATAGCAGTTATACACGTTAGCAAAGTTAGACTAACTTTTTTATTTTTTTAAACTAAAATAGTGTTATATACAACAACCAGTATTTCATTTTATGCCATCTTATTTATTTTAGGATGAGAGTTTAACTTATATTTTGGAAATCAACACTTCTATTCTCTTCCCTTTTTGGCACAGTTGCTATTATTCTCAACTAGAGTAGAGACAAATGAATAAATATTCCACTAATTAAATGAAATGCTAAAACAATAACTCCAATCAAGATTTATATGAATGATTTTAGATAACTGAGAAAAAAAGATTAAGAACATTATGCTTCCCAAATTTACTGGCAAACCCATATCACATGTGTAAAAATGTTCACTTTACTGCTTTTTAATAAATTTTCTTTAGACATATTGTAAAACCAATGTCTATATTGGATCTTGAACTGGAGTGATTTTATTTATTTATTTTTAATTTTTTAATGTTTATTTATTATCGAGAGAGAGAGAGAGAGACAGAACACGAGCAAGGGAGAGACAGAAAGAGAGGGAGACACAGAATTTGAAGCAGGGTCCAGGCTCTGAGCTGTCAGCACAGAGCTTGATGTGGGGCTAAGACTCACAAATCATGAGATCATGACCTGAGCTGACATCGGAAGCCTAGCCAACTGAGCCACCCAGGCTCCCTGAACTGGAGTGATTTTAAACAGTGACCCCTCTGACTAATAAATTACATGCTTATGGAAACTGTTAGAAAAGAAAGCATGAAAGCATTATTAGACAACTCTAGTGTAATGTCTATGAGTAAATAATTCATTTGTGGAAAGATCTGCATACCAGTCTAACTTTTGATACTTACCACCTGAGTTTCCCTAGATAAGCAAAGTAATTTATCAAGTCTATTTTATCATCATAAAATGAGAGTAAGGCTACCCGACCAAAGTTTGTTAATATTAAATAAGATAATGCATATAAATTACTAAATACAAGTTTTGGTTTATATTAAGTGTCTAATGAGTATTACCTCTCTTCATGATTATCTGAATTGGTGAGGGACATAGCATTTTGCTGGTATTCATCTCAGTGTTCCCAGGAAAATGAAGTTTGAAATCAGTGCTTTCTGCACAAATATAAATTCTGTGTCAATCATATTTGGAATCATAGGCAGAAAGCAGATTTGTGAGAAATGTAATTCTCAAAGGGTTTATGCAAAATTGCAGAAAATCTATACTATAAATAATTTCAGCATTTCTTCTCTTGAAAAAGAAATGTAAATCTCATAGGAACGCAAACTCCCCCCTTTTTAGCCAATGCTCAGAAAGAATCATATCCAAATACTAACTGCCAAGTACAGTAGTTATATGCAATTAAGTTTCAGGATACTAGAACTAAATGATTAATGCAGGTGTAATATAACCTCTATGCCTCACATGGTACACTTAAATAAATTCAATGACAGCTGGCTAAACAGTGCTTATAGCAAAGGAGAATAAACACCAAAGAGAGACCTGGGAGAGAAGACACTGAATCAGTAGCATTTGGCACAGGGACAGGACCTACGAAGGCAGGAATTAGCAAATCAGGACTATGGCACTGATTGTGTGTCCAGAGGAAAGATTCACAGAAAACAGATGCATCCAGTACTGAGGAAGGGGAAGTACTGGCTCTGCATGGTCTTTAGATGGGCCTCTCCAGACTGCCTGTGGATTGAAAGTTCCTTTGCTGGTACACACTCAGTCTGGAGGCATAGCAATGACCCGTAGGTTTGAGGAACACACTGGATAACACTGGTTTAATGGCAGTAATGTTTAGAAGGCAGTGGATTTCACATAAATTGTGTTTTCTCCATAAGTTTTTGTATAGGATGATTCCTTCGGAAGCATTTAACTCTTCCATTTGGCTTTTACCAGGACCTTATCTAAACAATTCTAGACACATGGAAATGGATTCTTATAGGAGAGCAACTTAATATAAGCAATTCTGTGTCCTCATGTAAAAAGACATTTTGCAGGTTCAAGTGTTTACCTGGTGGGAAATTTGGTCATGTGAACATTTTAGGAATTAAAAGATTTATGAGTAAATAGCACCTGATGTCCTCAACTTGATAAGATCATGCATTAAAAGGCATGATCACTATTTTTAAGGAAATTTCACTCTTGGGACAGAATGATTGTGACAGGAGTTCTGGCAAAGTATCATTGTCTGGGTAGACTCGATTTTGAGCACAATCTTACAGATGGTGTTTTATTCTGTTTTGTTTTGTTTTTACCTCTTTTAATAGGGAGGTTTCTTTCATTAAATGTGAGATTGTACTTAAAATCTTTACCACTGTCTAATGTAATGACTACACAATATTACTTTCACTTACTGTTAATATATGAAATAACACAAAAATACAAAAGAGAATAAAACTGTGTCAAATTTTATGGTATACACTGGTATTCAAGAAAAAGTAATAAATGGGTAACATGTCTGTGGTGCACACCCTTGTGCCTGTAATGTTCAGTCACTTGGTCTACTGTGTCAAAAAGACAGCCTAAGGGAAATGGACAATTTCACCCCAGCTACCACCTGTATGATTTCTGGATCATTCCTGAGTTTCTATAGTGGGTTGAGCAGCATGAGAATCAAGTTCAGATACTCCTCTTAATTTCCAAAGGGAGGAATGAAATATTCAGCCATATCCATTCTCCTCCATCTCTTCCAAGTCTTTACTCCTGGTGAGGATAGTATCTGCTGTGTAAGGACCTTTTTCCATGAATCTAATGCATCCTCAAGAGTATGTGCTACCCCACAGAGAAGGTTCTCATAGATACCCAGGCATCTGCTGGGCTGCTTTTGAGTGCTTATTCTCTTTCCATTTCTGGTATTTCCATTCTCTTTGGGCTCTCCTTCTCTAACTCATCCTTTGGCATATTTGTTTTAGTTTGTGTCTAAACTGTATTTAATCTTGGCATCCCTTGGGGCACCTAGGTGGCTCAGTTGGTTAAGTGTCTGACTTTGACTTGGGTCATGATCTCATGGTCTGTGAATCTGAGCCCCTTACAGAGCTTTGTGCTGACAGTTCAGAGCTTGGAGCCAGCTTTAGATTCTGTATCTCCCTCCCTCTTAGCCCCTCCCCTACTCACAACTCTGTCTCTCTCTCTCTCTCTCTCAAAAATAAATAAACATTAAAAAAAATTTTTTTTTAACTAACCCTGGCATCCCTTTCAGGATTGCATTTGTAGGTGCCTTGGATCATTACCTACAGATTGCCTGACTATGGCTGCCTTCTGAACCCCACCTCTCTGAAGGAGAAGAATCAGATAGTGAGGATGTAAGAAATGTTTTCCAATGTACTATCGTGAAAGGAATTTGATTTGTTTTTAGCTACAACTGAAATCTTGAGAATGCCTCTCACTTCATGATTCTATTATAAGTTTTTAGTTGCTCCTATAATAATAAAAACTAAAGTACTACAGATCTTCTAATTAAGATGTTTCAATAATTGTGGTATCCTATATAAAGAACTTTCATGGTACAAAGTTGCTTACAATGTGAAAAACAGGTTCTATAATGATTAATTTGAGGTAGTTAAATAATATTTAGCAGTAAGAATTCTGCTTTACTGTTAGACAGTGAATGACCTTGGGGAAACCAGCCTAATGTACATGTTTTTTCACAAGTTACTGTATTTCCCAAAGTACCAAGGTCTCTTGTTTGAAGAACAGTCTATAAATGCATGGATGATAAGTTCTCTCGGACTGTTTGCAGATCAGAAAAATTTGGTACAGAAGAGCAAATCAAGATGGATTTAATGTGTGGAAAAATTAGCCACAATTTCTACTGTAGGCAAAAGGTGAAAACATTAAGTACATTATAAAGAATACATTTTGAAATTTAAAATTTAGTTCTCAATAATAAAGGAAGTGTATTTATTATAAATTCTTTTTACTTTAGATATTAAAGGACAGAGGTAAAGACCTTCCTAATAAGTGTGAACCTTCTGAAGTGTGAAACACAGTAGAGGAATGATTTGTTGTGTAATATAATTGAATCATTGGAATATAGAAGCAATTTATACCATCTTACCAGGCTGTTAGATATTTACCCAGCTTCTCCACTAGACAAATAACTATTATAATAACAATTTCAGAGCTGAATCTCAAAGATTTCATAATCTTTGTTTTTTGTTTTTGTTTGTTTGTTTTTTGTTCTTGTTTTTGTTTCTGCTTGGCTCTATTTATCTCCTGCCCATTAAGATACCTCATCAAAACAAACAAATAAATAACCAGAGAGAAGGGCTAAAGCAACAAGGGAATTGAGCAATCATCAAATGCTTACTATTGAATATAAATTTGAGAGGAAACATACACATGTATTTTTCTGTTCTTGTTCAAGAGGCAATGTAACATGATGATTATGAATTCAGGCTTTCGAGCCAAATTCCCAGGAATGGAATTCCAGTTTTGCCATTTACTAGCTCCATGACCTAAAGCAAGTTGCTTACTACTGTCTGTCTCAGTTTCCTCATCTGTGAAATAGGTTAAACTGTTGAATGTATCTCAGAGATTTGATAAGGGGATGGAGTATAAATTTTTAGAATAATTTTGGTACTTTACATTGAGACTTACTGTTTAAATGGTATTTAAACCTGGAAAAATATTGTACATTTAGAAATTGAGACTATATATATAGATATATAATCACACACAGCATATATATATATACACATATATATACTCATATACAAACAAATATACATTTATATGAGATAACTTTTTTTTGTTTGCTTGTTTGTTTTTGATATTTCACTAGGAGTATTCTCTTACATATTTTAGCTGGATCGGGTCTAGAACAGCTTATGAGACTCTTAAATTTTCAGAAATGTGAGTCAATTGATGTTACATAGGTACGTTGGTATTGACCATGGCGAATTTCATTCCACAAAAATTAGGAATTAGCCAGTAAATACTATAAATCAGCCACTTCCCCAGAGAACTGGATGTTAAGCATTTTCAGCACAACACTGGCTATTTTAGTGTTTTTTAAATTATTTTTTCCAACAAACATTTACCAAATCACTGCTATGTTCTACATACTTTGTATACATCTATGAACAGGACAGACATGTATAGTGGCTGAGGATAGCAGAAAATCTTTCATTGTTATAAGTAGATTATTCTGACAGCCATTAAAGGTATGCAATTTTTAAAATCTCCGTTTTGTATAATATTTTTCTGTCTTTTGTTACAATAGGTCCTTTTTGAAAATATTTATTTATTTTGAGAGGGAGAGAGAGAGAGAGAGAGTGAGCACATGCACTGGTAGGGGAGGGACAGATGAAGAGGGAGAGAGTGAAGCCCAAGCTGGATCCACACTGCCAGAGCAGCGGGTTATGTGGCTGGGTCCAAGGAACCCTGAGATCATGACCTGAGCTGAAATCAAGAGTCAGAGGCCTAACCTAACCTACTAAGCCATCAGGTGCCCCATAACAATAGGTCCTTAAGGTGTGGTCAGAAAGGATAAAGACATCTATTACCACAATTCCACTAGATTCTGTGGCTTATTCACCACATATCCCCAGTCTAAGCCCATCGGGTACATGACAAATGTTCGTTCAGTAAAAGCATAATCACAAGAGGAAGGTGTCCTGTAAAAGCTGCAGGTCCGAGTTGGTTTTGGAGGACCTGTCATCAATCTATTTGTAACCGAGTGATTATGTCTTATGTTTGTTAAATGTTTCATTATATTTCCCTGCATACAGCCTACATCCCAGGTATAAAAATTATGTACACAACAACTAAAGTAACTTTAGAAATTAGAAGTGCTTATATCAATGTAGTTTTAACTAACAATAAAATAATTGTCAGTATTTGCTAGCTACTGTTATTAGCACTTTGCACGGATCACCTGAAATGATCCTCAAACAACACCATGAAATAGGTAGGTTTCCATCCCTGTTACCAAGGAAGGAACAAATGCAGAGACTAACTTGCTCTAAGAATTACACTTCTAGGCGTGCAGCTACAATTTAGAATTAGACGGAGTTTAGGTGTGAAACTAATATAATTCTCATTATATTACTGCAACTTGATTTATTTTACATTAACCTACATGTGTTTCTTTGATAGTAGGGTATTTCTCTACAAAAAAGAAAATTAATTCCTATAAGTAAGCTACTTCCTTGAGTTGGTCTTTTCAATTCACAGCAGATAATAAAACAGTATGTCCATTACACAAGGCCATTCATAAAGTAACCTCGTTTTGTTTGAGCTGACATAGAGGAAAACTGGCTCAGTTTATTGGGAAATCAAATAGAACATGGCCAAAACTGTTTCTTTGGGCTTAAAGACTGCTAAAATCTATTGGGTTGGTAGGTAACATTGCCAGTCAATCTTATGCTATAAATTGCAAATCTTAGAGATAAGATGTTCTTTTTTATCCCAAAGACAAACCAGGGAAGGGAATATTATTCTTCTACTCAAAATTTTCAATGACTTTGCTGTTTTCTAGAGTAGTAGGAATTTGTTTCGTTTTAACTTATTGTCTTTTAATTTCTATTTTATTTTGCATCATAAATTTAAGGAAAACTAATTCAAGTAATACTATTACTACTGGCTAAGCTTAAATAGTATTTATCATCGCCAGTCACAGCTCACAGTTTGTGTGTGTGTGTGTGTGTGTGTGTGTGTGTGTGTGGAGACACCANGTGTGTGTGTAATCTCCCCAATAACCCTATTGGGTTAGTGGTTTATTTTATATTATTCTTTAAACATTTTTTAACATTTATTTAATTTTGAGAGACAGAGAGACAAAGAGCATGAGTGGGAGATGGGCAGAAAGAGAAGAGGCTCCAGGCCTTGAGCTGTCAGCACAGATTCCAACACAGGGTTCCAAACCACGAACCATGAGATCATGACTTGAGCCAAAGTCAGATGCTTAACCCACTAAGCCCCCCAGGCACCCTATGGGTTAGTCTTTTTATCATAACCCATTTTAATAGGAAAATATTGGTACTCCAAAAGGTTAAATAACTAGTTCAAGTTAGTAGTGGTGAATCTTTGTTACATAGCTCATGTATAAAATTTCTAAAGATAAATATACATTGTGGTATAATATTTTAGTTGATTAAGATGATTAAGATGGTTATAGTACACTATGCAGTTACAAACTTAAAGGTCTTAAAGGTCACTGTCTTTGAGAGTATACCAGCTTGGAATCTGGGGATCATAAGTTGTGATAGGGTAGGGAGGGAAAGAGGAAAGCTAAGAACCAAGAATTATTAATGAGCATTTATGATTATCTATGACCAGGCTTAAATCTGCCTTTCTAAAGTTATTTTCCTTCACATGTGTTCTGTTGCTCCCACCCACAAAAGTCCATCCACTCATTATTTTAAAACAACAACAACAACAATACTGTGTAATTTAACCCTTATTTCCTTCATTCCCTATAACTGGAATCTTTTCTAAATTCGGCCTCTTCTCTTCAAGGTCTTGGTGTGACACCCTACCCAGGTGACCTCCCTTCCCTCGGGTAGAAGCCCTGTGGGGCCATTCCTCTGTCTTCAGGGCTCCTACAACATTCTGTCTGAGGTAGCTCTTCTCACAGACTGCTACTGTTGATAAGTGTTTGCAAAAATATGCCCCTCATTAATTTTAACATTTCAAGGAAGGGGAATATAATTCATTGTCTTTTTCTCTCCCCAAGCAGACTTCCGTAAAGCCAAAGAAACATTTTCTAGCAATTAGAGCTGACCAGTAGTGAAAAAGCTGAATTCTTTTTCACCCAAATTATTTCAGAAGGAATGAAATTGCTTCCTGCCAGTAACATTTTAGAAGACAGTAACTCCAGATGATCTCTGAAATCCCATACAACTTCAATGTCATGTGGCTAGTGACCTTTAAAGAGCCAAGCTGAGGAAAGCAACTTTAACAAACTAGTTTAAATAATTCTTTTAAAATATGTACCTTATTTATTTTCATGAAACTGGAGCAAGGGTTGAATAAGGCAGCTTAGGAAACTAATTCATAGTTAATAGGTCAATAAAAGTAGATATAAAACTAAAAGAGTAGGAAAATGAAAAATAAAAAAGACCAACTTCATACGTTAAAACTATTGTTGATAGCAAACATGTTATACATCTTTTATTTTTACCATAATGCTTTCTACCACGAAGCACATGTAGTCCAAAATATCATTATAGGAATGCATTAACTGAGTACAAATATATGTAGGTAGAAACATCTTGTTTTGATTACTCCATTTTGGGTCTTGTGTGGTTTTCTTCTTCAATTTTAAATTTCAAAAATTGAAGATGAAAATGTTAATTTGTGACATCAAATAAACTCGTATTTATTCATTTATTTATTCATTCAAATAAATAAAGAAGAGATTGGTGGTTGCTAGAGGTGGGGGTTCAGGGGAAAGCAAAATGGGTGAAGGTGGTCAGAAGGTACTAACTTCCAGTTATAAAATAAATAACTCCTGGGGATGTAATGTACATAATGGTAGTTATAGTTAATAATACAGTATTAGATATTTGAACATTGCTATGAGAGTAGAACTTGGAAGTTCTCATCAAAAGAAAAATATTAACTTTTTGTTAATAGTTAATATTTAAATATTAACTAGACTTATGTTTATTATTTCACGATATACACATTGAATCATTATGTTGTACACCTTAGTTTCAGGTGTTAGTTTCATTTAATCTTAGATATTACTTATATCTCCATAATATAAAAAGAAACCCTCAAATCCATAAAGCTTGATCACTGAAGACATTATTAGGAGAGAGCTATAAATATATTTTATAACATTCAAAATGGATTAAACGTATAGCAATACCATGATGTTTAATTCTTAGATTATTGATCTTTTTAACTTTGAAAAATAACCAAAGTGGAAAAATTAAAGAATGTAAATCTGAGACATGTTTTAGAGACAGCCAGTATCATCTCTTACTCCACATCTAATGAAACAAGGCTCAAGGCAGCTGTTGCCCCAATTTCCACATGGTGGATCCTTTTCTCAGACTATACTTTGACATCATCTAGCAAAGGGAAGGTGAGCATTTATATTTACATCCTCTCAATGAGCAAATAGTGTGTGGTAGATAATTAACTGAATAAGTGTCAACTCAGTTAATGTTGAATAAATGAATGCATGAAAGAATGAGAAATTACATAACCTGACTGACATTTTACATTTTCTGTCCAGTGTTCCTTCTGACATACAATTTTGTATTTCTAAGTGGTTTCTGTTGTCTGTTTTCAGAATGAATAAAATGAAAAGTAAGCTCAAAAATCTTTTGCCCAGCAAAGGAAACCATCAACAAAACAAAAAGGCAACCTACTAAATGAGAGAAGATTTCACAAATTATATATTCTATAAGAGGCAATATCCAAAATATATAAAGAACTTACACAACTCAACATCAAAAAGCCAACTAACCTAATTAAAAATAGGAAAAGGACCTGAATAGACATTTTTTCCAAAGAATACATTCAGATGGCCAACAGATACATGAAAAGATGCTCAATATCACTCATCATCAGGGAAATACAAATCAAAACTACAGTGTGGTATCACCTTACCTACCTAGAATGGCTGAAATAAAAAGGACGAGAAATGACAAATGTTGATGAGGATGTGGAAAAAAAGGAACTCTCATGCACTGATGACTGCAAACTGGTACAGTCACTGTGGAAAAAGACAGTTTGGAGTTTCCTCAAAAAAATTAAAAATAGAATTACCATATGATCCAATAATTCTACTACTGGTTATTAATCCAAAGAAAACAAAAACACTCAATGAAAAAGATATATGCACTCCTATGTTTATAACAACATCATTTACAATAGTCAACATATAGAAGCAACCCAAATATCCTTCCACAAATGAATGGATAAAGAATATGTGATATATATATAAGTGTATAAATCAGTCAAATTAAGACAATACCATAGGATACATTTGTATATGGATTTAAGAACATAACAATTGAACAAAGGAAAAAGAGACAAAAAAAAAACAGACTTCTAAATATAAAGAACAGCAGTGTCTGGGTGACTTAGTGGGCTAAACTTCTGACTCTTGATTTCCGTTCATGTCATGATCTCACAGTTGGTGAGGTTGAGCTCAGGGTCAGGTTCTGTTCTGGTACAGAGCCTAGTTGGTATTTTCTGTTTCCCTCTCTCTCTGCTCCTCTCCCACTTGTGCTTGTGTTCTCTCTCTCACTTTCTCTCTCTCAAAAATAAAATAAACATTTAAAAACAAATAAACAGGGGCATCTGGGTGGCTAAGTTGGTTAAGCGTCTGACTTCGCCTCAGGTCATGATCTCACGGTTCGTGGGTTCAAGTCCCACATCGGGCTCTGTGCTGACAGCTAGCTCAGAGCCTGGAGCTTGCTTCAGATTCTGTATCTCCTTTTCTCTCTGACACTCCCCTGCTCATGCTGTCTGTCTGTCTCTCTCTCTTTCAGAAATAAATAAAACATTAAAAATGAAAAAAAAAACAAATAAATACAGAGAGCAAACTAGTGGTTGCTAAAGGGGAGATGGGGGGAGTATAGATCAAAGACATTAAGAGTACACTTATTATGAGGAGTACTGAGTAATGAATAGAATTGGTGAATCATTATATTGTACACCTGAAACTAATATAGCACTGTATGTTAATTATACTTCAATAAGAAATAAAAATCAGGTCTGTTTTAATCTTAAAATATATTAATGAATAAAATGTTATAAGTTATTAAAATAAAAAGACATAATATCAATCTTTTTATTAAAAAAATTTTTTGTTAATGTTTGCTTAGTTTTGAAAGAGAAAGACAGAGGGTGAGCAGTGAAAGGGGCAGAGAGAGAGGAAAACACAGAATCTGAAGCAGGCTCCAGGCTCTGAACTGTCAGCACAGAGCCCAACACGGGTCTCCAACTCATAAACCATGAGATCGTGACCTGAGTTGAAGTCGTACGCTTAATCGACTGAGCCAACCATGCGCCCTAAATCTTTTTCTTATGACATGTATGTAAGATGATAGACTAAAAATATTATTTTATTTAAAAAAGAACAAAAGCTGCTTCACATAAAACACTTCAATATTTAGCAAAACACAAAAATATTGATATTCATGTATCAGTATGCTGAAGTTTTTATATATATATTCTTTTATATTTATCTTAGTTTACTTATATATACTTACCGTATTAAAACAAGGAAGTGAATTGTAACTAGATAATTTTAATGGTTTGAAACAATCATAAATCTAACAATTGGAAATATAAGTAAGTTGGAAATAATTGTGTTCAACGCACTAGAAGAACAAATTTCCCACACTATCTATAAGACCTTTGGTGTTTATTAGTCTAAATTGACGTCTTTTGAAGTGCAGTTAGTAATTTGACTTATAGTTTTTCAGAAAACCTTTAAAGATGTGGAATTTTCTTTGTATGTTTTTATGGAAGTCAAGATTTTGTCTCAGAATAGAAACATAACATTTGCCATTGTAGAACAATGATGAAATAAAATATAAAGGTCCAACATAGTTAGAGGCAAACTAGGAAATCTATTCAGAAAGCTAAAGAAAGACAAGACACAACTGCAGTGAATTATTAGTATAGGAACTGCAAATGTGAACTGCTTGGTTTGACTTTTGTGAAGAATCTCAGTCTATCATTTACAGAGGCCATTATGTTCTTTGTAACAGACTGATATGCAAAATTACTAGATAATCTTATCAGGCTTCAATTCAAAAGGATGGATTCCTGTTAAGAATAAAGCAAAGCCCACTAGTTTTTCATACCTTGTAAGAACTTTGTAGTCTGAGAACCAGGAGCAAACCATTTTCTGCATCTCCTGGATTCCCAAGAGACTACTGGCCAGCAATATACTTGTGTGCAATTATTTTCCAGTGGCCTTTTCTATGTGCTTGTGTGACTTAGCCTCTTCCTAAAGAGGATTTCATTACTTCCTTAGAATGGCATTACCTTTACTGAACAGGACATCTAGAGCTATGAGCAGTCTGTTCCTGCGTGCTTTCTTATGAAAGGCTCATGTTTCTTTTGTGCCCTACAAACTCTCACCCCATCATCGACTTGTATCATTGTTATTAGTGGATCTAAAAAGCAAAATTAAAAAGAAATACCTTACAAGTCAACTTTTAGTTTATGGTCCTCCACCCAATTGATGGAAATGGAATAATCTAAATAAACAAGCCAAGTCAAGAATATATGTGTGTGTTAAAAATCACCTAGCAAATAGACATCATAGGAACATGAAACCCAAATTGAGATTTATTTTTGAATATGAAATGACTAAATCTTTAAGAAATTTCAGTAAGAATCCAAGAGGTGACTGTACACTTAATAATATTATGACATGGCCTACATTCAATTTCAAAACACACAATGATCATATGTGGAATATGATATATTAAATATATAATTTTTTTAAGTAAAATATAACATATATATTATATAGTATATATACTAGTATACTATATATAGTATAATACTACATTATATATATTATATATATATATATATATAGTGAAGTTTTCTTAAAAGTTTACACTCAAGGGAGATTTCTACTGTAACTGATTGTAACTAATAACAAAGAAGCAGATGAAGAAGCAGATGATATTTTGGTTGTTGTCAAAAAAAAGTACATTACTGAGAACAACAACAAAAAGAACATGAAAAAAATATACTAAGGTTCAGTTCAAAGCATCTTTAACAACAAAAGCATGTTTTCCACCAAGTTCTGTTTCAACATTTGGTATGACTTACATTGAAAATATTTCTATTAAGGCTGTTCCCTCTGGAGCTATTTCAACACATAGATCTCCTAATTTTCTTTTCAGTCTGAATGCTGATTAATGACAGGAAACCTGCCATTAGAATGGATTGGGGAAAATGCATTGTGGGAATCCGATTAGGTTATTGAGGACGTTTCACTGCTTTTAGAACAGAGCTTGTCAAAGTACCATCCATTCAAAAGCAGCCGGGCTGGAAATATCTCTTCCTTGTTTATGGATGATGCCATGTAGTTTTACTGATTCATAATGGAGACACAGCCTTTTTATTTTGACAGTTTAAGCACCGAAAAGAAAAATAAAACTGCTGTGTGAGAACCTCCCTCATAAATGGCTTTACATTAAGTCTTCCTCTCTACAGGTTCACATTAAGAGTGACAACAGGTCTTGTGTCTGGAAAAAGCAAAACTTTCCCTAGGTATAACAAAAGATGTTTCAAAAAAGAGGAAGCAAATTAAGCTTAGAAGTAAAAGCATGGTGAGCTATCTTTAAATAAAAATAAATTTTATAAATCTGCATGGTAGTTTTCTAGACTATAAAAAGATGCCTTTATCTGCATAGTAACAACCAAAATATGATCACCTGTACATTTTCACACACTTTCCACAAAAATTCCATCAGCACATTGATTAGACTGTGCAAGATCTCTAGAGAGAATGAGTGCTTTTTCCTCTGCAGCCCGTAAACCCAACTCGTAATAAGAGACAACACACATTAATAGGTTTATCAAAAGGGGGAAATAGCATTTAGAGATGCAAAACATCATTTTGAGGTTTTCCAGGTACCATAATGATAGTTTTTCTTACCACTGAATATTCATGACACCTCATAAAACTAATGATAAACATAAAAATTGATGTGAACGTTTGACTAATCTGCTCTTATTTGTTTGGAAGAGCTGTCGTAATTGCCTGGTTTGTAAATTAAACATCTGCTATGGGAATAAACAAAAACATAACTGAGCATATTCAAATAAATTGAATTCACTCTGGTTCCATAAATTTTATTATATGGGCTCATCAATTTTATTACACCTGAGCGCAGCATTGCCGCCAAAGTCAATGCATCTTTAGGTGTCCTATTTGTAAGAATAAATGCTTTCTTTTTCCACTAAAATGCAGTTCTTACTTAGATCATTTTTAAAGGAGTATTTCAATACTAGAGCTCAACTGATGGAAGCCACCCACCATGTTGGTGGAATGTGAGGTGGGGCTCCGCTGCCATGCAGCTTGAGTTTCAGGAAATCATTGAAATCATCCATACAACACAGCAGCACATGTCAAACAAGATAATAATCATTTCACGTCAATGAAATTACTCTGTCTGATGGTTGGCATAACCATGTTTTTCTAGTTTCCAAGCCATAAAGATGAAATATATTACCGAACAACTAACCAGATCAAGGTTCACATGGAAGACACCAACAAGTGGGCTTGCTAAAACGAGGGAGTCATACCTTTGATGTAATTATGTATATTTGTCTTCTGTATCTATTCCTTGATCCTTCAGATCTACTAACATATTTCTTCCCAATATTTCAAAGTTTTTGTAGAGATTATCAAGGCAAATTAAGTGTTTCAAGCAACAGACAAGTTAAAAAAAAGATGGAGGTAATATTTCACTAGTATATTAGAATGACTGTTCATGAGAGGAAAATATGTAAAGTAGAATAAGACAAAATATGAAATGGCTCAGAAATCTCTGACTTCTGGTATTTGTAAGGTATGTTTCACATTATTCTGAGAAGTATAAGATAAAAATGACAGAAAAGGCATATTGTGTGATGATCCCCTTCAGGCTTTTGCATAAAGATGACATAAACATGCTGAAATAGTAGATTCCACTTTTAAAAGAAAAGTAAAATTTCCAGCTAGTAGGAGAGACCAGAACTTTGTGTTTACTTCCATTGAAATCACTGTATCCATGATAAGCTGGGCCTCTCACAGCCTCTCATATTTTTTCTGGGGAAAAATTTAAAACAATTCCATCACTGCTCAATCAGGAACTCCATAAGCTGAAGGAAACCTATAGAAGCTTAAGATGGAGCAAATTTCAAACTCTGTCAGAAATTCTAATTATTAAACATGTTTCACTAAGAACTTTTCATATCCGGGCTTCTTTTATAAATTGAGAAAGACTTTTTATTCAAACAGGTAATGACAGGTTTCTAATCAAGTTCCTGGCCAGTGACTCAGAGGCTGAACCACCCAGTCATCTGAAACATATGTATAAGGCGAGAGATATAATCACTGAGATTTGCTCAGAAAAATAAAATCAAAGACAAACTATGGACTCATGCAAGGACAGTATCTTATTACATAAAAGCTGATTGGATAGTTAAGTGTCACTGACTCAGAACATTTTAAAATCCATATCACACCCAGCTGGAGATAACATGCATGAAATACCAACCCCAACTTTCATACTGTTCAAAGGCTTTGATTTAATAGCGCCAATAACCTCAGAGAGGAAATTCATCTTGTTCTAGTCCACTAGATAGGCTTCTAACAGTATCCAATATAGTTAATTTTATGCTTCATGGTGGAGGTAGCAATTAGGAACAAGTAGTTTCCTTTATAATTGATAGACAAATAAACTTTTATTCCCTTATAGTGTTTTTAAAAAACATCAGCCTCCCAAATACAGATTAAAGTCTCAATCTTATTGGAGGGCATCAAAATATGCCAACCTAAAATATGCCAGTTTGGCATATTGACTATTTGGAGTTAAAGTTACTTGCAAAACAGCCATTAACAAAAGGGCACTCTGACCCTTCTTTGTCCCCCTGAAAGCAGGAAATGAATTTCCCATGTGAAAGATACATTCCCTGTGCCAGGAGGAAAAGAGACATTCATATCACTGGAAGTAAGAAATTTATGGCTGAGAAGACTATAAAAAATACCTTGTTATTTCATCACTAATTTACTATCCCAAGCAGAAACTTTTCTACCCCTACACTATAAATGCATTTTCAGAGGTACAAAGAAGAAAATAGTGTTGCCTTTAATTGCAAGAAAAACAAAAAAAACCCTAACAACAAAACTTTGACTTCAACATTATCATCATGGCTAACAAAACAAAGCATACTGAAAGATCTATTGAGGAGTTGAGGAGTCTGGGTGGTTCAGTTGTTAAGTGTCCAACTTAGGCTCAAGTCATGATTTCACAGGTTTGTGAGTTAGAGCCCTGTGTAGGACTCTGTATTGACAGCTTAGAGCCTGGAGCCTACTTCAGACTCTTGTCTTCCTTTGGCTCTCTCTCTCTCTCTCTCTCTCAAAAATGAATAAACATTAAAAAATTAATAAAGAAAGATCTATTACTTTTTGTATGCCAGCTAGTACTGACAGGGAAAAATATGTTATAAGATGGCTGACAAGACTGATAAAGGAACTCCAGTCCCTGCCTGAAGACTCCCATTCTGGGTTTTCTTTCCCACTCTGCTTGTTGTTTTCTTTCCCACTCTGCAGTTACAGAACAGACTGTAAATTGTTGCCTCTGCTTATCCTTTGGGCTCAAACCTCTAGAGAATGATCTCCTCTGAGCCCACTGGTGTAAAATAAACCTCCTGCCTTTCAAGATCTCTGAGTGCCGCTTGGTTCTTCTGCCGGGTGATCCAGACCAGATTCCGTAACAGTATCAGTCTTTTTTTTTTTTTTTAAATACAGTCATTTGATGGTACATCTTTTGGATATTTTTGTGAATTCTTTTTTATTTTTTTATTTTTTTCTTGGAGAGAGAGAGACAGCGCGAACAGGGGAGGGTCAGAGAGAGAGGGAGTCACAGACTGAAACAGGCTCCAGGCTCTGAGCTGGCAGTCAGCACAGAGCCCGATGCGGGGCCCGAACCCACGAACCGCGAGATCATGACCTAAGCGAAAGTCTGACGCTCAACCGACTAAGCCACCCAGGCGCCCCTATTTTTGTGAATTCTTAAAACTAATATATGTCAGGGTTTAGATTTATATTTTACATGACTTGAATATAGTATAAAATATTATGCTCTATGTAAGGTGCTGTAATAATTACACTATTTTATTCTTTGTAGAAATGCAAATGTAAGTTTTACTGCTATAGGTCATCTTTGCTAGATTGTTCTGATCATTTAAATTTATGAGTGTGTTGCTCTATGCAAAACAAACATCTGTTGATCATTCAATAATTATTTGGAGTGTTTATTGACGGCAAGGCGCTGTACCAGGAACTTCAAATAAAGCAGTGAGAATGACAGATTGGGCCCTGGCCCTCACAGAGCTCATCTTTATAAGGGTAGATCTGTATTAAACTATGGATTCCAGTCATGCCATTCAATTGTGACAGGTGCTCTGAAAGTTCAGGGCTTCTTATCATTAATGTGCATCTGAATGACCTGGGAATCTTATTAAAAGCTTCAGATTCTGGTTCAGTAAATAAACCTGGGGCAGAAGCCTGAGGTTCTGTATTCCTAACAAACTTCCAAGTGATCCCAACACTGCAGGATGCCTGCAGACCCCACTTGGAGTAGCACAAGACTTTTGGGTACCAAAAAGGGAGGCAAAGTGACCCAACTCAGGAGATTAGGAATAACTTCTCTGAGAAATGATGAATGAAGCACTGAGACCTGAAGGAGACGCAGCAGTTAAGTGATAAATAAGAAGGAGCCAAGAATATTTCATCGGAGGCCATAGCAAGAGTGAAGGCCCTGGTGGGACAGAATCCTACTGTGCTTTAAGAACTGCAAGGCCAAGGTGGCTCAAACTTAAAGTTGAAAAAAGAGGGAGGATTGATGCCGATGATGTTGGCAGGGGTCAAATCACTACGGGGATAAGGAGGGGATGCTGAAGCACAGTGGTGAGAACCTGAAGGTAAGAAATTAGAAAAAGTTTGGGAAAGTGGAGTTTTGAGCTGACAGATGTTACAAGATAAATTGAAGTATATTCGAAGTTTTAAGAGTTTATTTGAGCAGAATTGATTCAAATTGGGCAGCATCCAATCTAGCAGATAGAAAGGAGCTCCAAGGAGCCATATAAAATGAAAGACTTCGATAGCCAGAAGGGAACAGGAACAAGAAAGGTGTGCTGGTCAAAGGGAAGTAGGTTGGTGTTTGCAAGGTTACTTTCCTTTAGGAGAAGGCAGAAGTTTCTCAAGCAGATTCCCCAACTAGTGCTGATCAAGCTCTTCCTGACTGATGAGCTTAAGATTCCATTTCTGGGAGAGATGAAACTATAATTAAGTCCTGGTTTGGTAATATGGGACTTAACATAAGTAACTCCATTTGGAGCCTGTTTTATTTTTTTAACTTATTTCTTTATTTTGAAAGAGAGCACAAGAGGGGCAGAGAGAGACAATCTGATATAGGCCCCATACTGTCCTTACAGAGCCCAATGCAGGGCTTGAACTCAGGAAACATGAAATCATGACCTAAGCTGAAACCAAGAGTTGGACTGATGTTTAATCACCCAACTGTCTTGGCCACCCAGGTGCCCCATGTGGCCTGATGTTTTAAACACAAGCAATGGAGTTTGCAGAAGGGAGGAATGCAGATGACAGCTAACATTTTCAGAAATGTTGTTTACACGTACTTTCAGGGTCAAGAGTGACAGAGCAGCCTGAAAAGGTGAACTGCTCTAGGAATTATCAGCGGGTGATGTTGAAAGTAGGAGAAAAGGCTGGAGGGACAAGCAGGTAGAGCTCTAAATGTCCTGATGAGGTCACACTAGACAACAGGAGAAGAAACAGAATTTAAAATGGTCATCTCTGGGGGCACCTGGATGCCACACTCTGTTATGCGTGGGACTTTGGCTCAGGTCATGATCTCACAGTTAGGGAGTTTGAGCTCCACATCGGGCTCACTACTGTTAGTACAGAGCCACCTGGTATCCTCTGTCTCCCTTTCTCTCTGTCCCTCCCCAGCTTGTGCTCTCTCAAAAATATATAAAACATTTAAGAAATAATAAATAAATAATTACATACATAAATAAACAAACAAATAAACAAAATGGTCAACTCTGAGCTTTAATCCAGGGCTGCCATTATGTTCCAACAAATGAGAGAAAGCATGTTTAATGGTCAGAAATGAGGGCTTTGAATCCTGTTGTAATATTGAAGACCTATCGCAGCATCTTCATGGTCTTGTGAACATGGGTGATGTAATTAACCTCTATGCTCATCAGTTTTCTCATCTTTAAAGAGATAAGTATCAATATCCCAGGGGTGTTGTGAGGATCAAATGTAATGACATATATAAAGGGTTTCCTCATATGTGCTAATAGTCAATTAATACTGGCCATTATTATTTTTGCTCCTAAAAAACTGTGTATTTATTTTTGACCTTAATTTTCTGAAGATGTTAAAAATCGGTTATATCTAACATATTCTCTTATTTAAAAATCTATGATTTTATCATAAGAAGAAGAATATTTAAATAGAAGAATAGAATATTTAAATATATAAATTACAGAGGTAGAATGACTCACCTTCTTGTTCCTGTGTTCTTGCCCAGGTGTTTGTTTGTTTGTTTTCTTGTTTTTTCATTTTTGTATTTTGGGAATCTCTTTAAAATAACTCTGTATTCTGTTCTTCTAACTCTCTAACTCTATATTTTCCTAACATGGCCACCAGAAAACACTCACCTAGGATAGGATATCTATCTATATATATATTTTTTCAAGAGTTGTGTAAGTAGAGTATAGCAGAGGGGTGCCTGGGTGGCTCAGTCGGTTAAGCATCTGACTTTGGCTCAGGTCATGATCACATGGTTGATGGGTTCAAGCCCCGCTATGTGCTGATGGCTAGCTCAAAGCCTGGAGCCTGCTTCTGATTCTGCGTTTCCTTCTCTCTCTGACCTTCCCCTGCTCACGCCGTGTGTCTCTCTCACTCTCAGAAATAAATAAAACATTAAAAAATTTTAAGAAAAAAAAGTAAAGTATAGCAGAGACAGCAACCTGCACAAATATTAATTATCCTTTTTTCAGAACTTGAGTGTTTTTAGCTGCTGAAAATTAAGACCATTTTTTATCGTGTTCCCTCTTGTGGGATATAGTCCAGTGATGAAAGTTCTGGCCAATGAGAGAAACATCACTGTATTGTATGGGAACCCACAGGAAATCTCCCCTATGTGCTTTTTGGCTCTTCTTCCTGCTTACTGGGATGTGGATGTGAAACCTGAGCTGAAGCAGCAATCTTAAAGAATCAAGCGGAAGTCACGTGCCCATGATGGAGAAGCAGCAAGATGATAGATGCCTACATGTCTGGCCACATGCCAGTGCACCAGTTCAGGATCACCTTCATCTTGCTTCTGTTAAGTGAGTAATAAATTAGCTTATATCTTTTTTTTAGTTGTTTAATGTTTATTGATTATTGAGAGAGTGGTATGCATACACACATGAGCGGGGAAAGGGAGGAAGACAGAGAGACACAGAATCTGAAGCAGGCTGTAGAAGCTGAGCTGTCAGCACAGAGCCAGACACAGGGCTCGAACTCAAGAAATGTGAGACCATGACCAGAGCTAAAGTGGGATGCCCAACCAACTGAGCCACCCAGGCGCTCAGCTTCTATCTTTTTAACCCAGTTATTTGAGGATTTTGATCAGTAAATGATAGATATCTATCTAGATAGGCATATCAAATGAAGGTATTAGTCTCGTATAAACAAAAATGTATTTTATTATGAAAATTATTGAAATTTTGAACAAATTTGAACAAGTAAAGTTTCTTAAAATATCTGAATTCACATCTATGGAGAAATATGTTAAGTAATAGACTTAATGATTGTAAAATTAAAAACACATAATCCGAAAAAATGCAAATTTAGGGCCTCTTTTATTAATCAGAACCAATTTTGTTTCAAGAAAGAGAAATAAATTTAAATTTGTTCAGAGAAAGGGGGAGTTGGGAGATCCTATAAGATTATATATATATATATAACTTAATATATATATTTAACCTAATATATATATGCCCCCTTGTCNATATATAAATTTATATATATATTCCTAATATATATATATCCCCCCTTGTGTTCAAATATATATATATACATAAATTTATACATATATATTAGAACACAAGGGGGGAAAAGTCAAGAATAAAAAAAACACAAAATGAACAAACAGAAGTCATGAAGTGTGTGAATGAAATTGTCAAGAGCAGTAGCTCATAAAGAATTCCCTCTTGAAATAACTCAAGATATGATATGTCATGATTCAAACCCTGGAAGAACGAATCAAATATAAATTAGTTCATTCCAACCCATAAGTAGGTTCACCTCTGGTCAAATGTCCAGAATGTCTAAGTCATATGATGCTATCAATGTTGCCAGGTTTCTGATGAGAAAGACATTCTTTCAGAAAGGAGTCTGAGGAGGTAAACAATTATCAACTTATTTAATATGATAATATTTAGTAAGTAGTAATTGAGGTATATACATATATATCATTTTGTAACTTGTGCTGGTAATTATCTAGAAACCAACACTCATTCGCAGCCTCTTTTATGTCAATGATATTGTAAGAACTTATATACAGGTATTAAATTCATTTTTGCTTAAATACTTAGAGAAGTTTTTCTTTTTTCTTACCATGACTGATATACTAATAATGAAGACAAGTTGCAGAACTCCAAATATTAAATGAAGGAGATTATTGTCACTGAACAACTTGATAAAATCATTTTGACATTTGATCTAATCTGGTCTTGTAAGTTTCATGAAGATAAGGAATTCTATTTTGGGGAACTGCTGTATCCTTAGTGAGTAGATATCATATAGTATGCATTTATATTTTTTGAATGAATGAGCTGTCTATCAAAAATACACTGACAAAAATTTACATGCGGTACAGAATTAAATGGCAGCCATCCAACAGAGGGCTATTGAAAGCTTACTGTTGTCAGTACGGAGAAAGCATTAAAGATGTTAATCTCCCAAGGAAAGTAGTTGCATCTGACAGATTTCTGAGACTATTATCAACACTAGAGGAGCTCCAGTGAATTAAAGATATTTAAAAGGTTAGAATCTAGAGTTCTTATGTTTCTTCAAGAAAGAATTCAGACTAATTAGGGCTTTGGTTTATGAAAATGATTATATCTACACAACTTGTTAACATTGATTATTATTTTCAGTGTACTTTGTTAACTACTTTTGTGAGGTTCTTATTTATACAAAACATGCACTAGTGCAATATGTCCTGTCTTGTGACAATTGACGGTGGGCCATTAGTAATAACTAGTAACATAACGGCCATGTTTTAAACAACAAATAGATACAGCAAAACCATGCTAACATAAACCTTCCAGAAAAAAGAACCATGCTTCATAGCATTGTGATCTGAAAGTGTGCAAGGTATGATCTCAATTTTTTTATATTTATTGAGGGCTGCTTTATGTCCCAGTATGTGATCTATCTTGGAGAATGTGCCATCCACACTTGAGAAGAAAGTGAATTCCATGGCCTCACGATGTATAGTTCTAAATATATCTGTCAAATCCATCTGGTTGAATGTGTCATTCAAGTCCATTGTTTCTTTAGTGATTTTCTGTCTAGTTGATCTATCGATGGCTGTAAGTGGAATATTAAAGTCCCCTGCTATTAGCACATTCTTAGCCATAAGATTATTTCTGTTTGTGATTGTTTTATATATTTAGGTGCTTCCATATTTGGTGCATACACATTTATAATTGTTAGCTCTTCCTGATGGATACCCTGTGATTATATAATGCACTTCTTCATCCCTTGTTACTGTCTACTTTAAAGTTCAGTTTGTCTGACCTAAGTATAGCTACTCCAGCTTTCTTTTGACTTCCAGTAGCATGATAGACATTTCTCCATCCCCTTACTTTCAATCTGAAGGTGTCTTCCAATCTAAAATGAGTTTCTTGTAGACAGCAAATAGATGGATTTTGTTTTTTTATCCATTCTGCTACCCTATGTCTTTTGATTGGAGCATTCAACCCATTTACATTCAGTGTTATTATTGAAAAATATGGGTTTAGAGTCATTGTGTCCTTTGTGGGGTTCATGCTGGTGGTGGTGTCTCTGGTATCTTGCGTTCCTTGCAACACTTCCCTCAGAGAGCCCCCTCAGGATTTCTTGTAGGGCTGATTTAGTGGTGACAAATTCTTTCAATTTCTGTTTATTTGGAAAAACTTTTCTCTCTCTTTCTATTCTGAATGACAAGCTTGCTGGATAGAGGATTCTTGGTTGCATATTTTTTTTGGTTCATCACACACAAGATTTCCTGCCATTCTTTTCTGGCCTGCCAAGTTTCAGTACATAGGTCTGTTACCACTCTGATAGGTTTCCCTTTGTATGTTAGGGCCCTTTTCTCCCTAGCTGCTTTCAAAATTCTCTCTTTGTCCTTGTATTTTGCCAGTTTCACTATGATACGTCATGCAGAAGATGGATTCAAATTACATCTGAGGGGAGTTCTCTGTGCCTCTTGGATTTCAACATCTGTTTCCTTCCCGAGGTTAGGGAAGTTCTCTGCTATAATTTCTGCAAGGACTCCTTCAGCACCTTTCACTCTCTCTTCCTCTTCTGGAATCCCTATGATACAGATATTGTTCTGTGTGATTGTATCCCTGAGCTCTTGAACTCTCCTTTTGTGTTCCTGGATCAGTTTATCTCTCTTCTTCTCAGCTTCCTNCGTCATGCAGAAGATGGATTCAAATTACATCTGAGGGGAGTTCTCTGTGCCTCTTGGATTT
>NW_027532595.1:0-16085 GCF_008692635.1 Crocuta crocuta
TGCAAGTACGGAGCTCCTTACTTCTCCACCATCTTGCCCTCTCCTAGTTTTATATATTAAAAATAAAAGCAACAACATAATAGATATTTCTTTTTCTCTAACTACTTAAAAAAAGACAATTTTAGTTAACTTAGTGATAAAACCACTCTCAGCATAGAATTCTATTCACATTACAAATGTTATTCAAACAAAAAAGTTAAGTGAATTACATCAAAAAGAATAAAACATCTAGGAATAAAATTAATCAAGGAGATGAAAGACCTGTATACTGCAAACTATAAGACATTGATGAAAGAAATTGAAGAAGACACAAATAAATGGAGATATTCAATGCTTATGAATTTGAAGAATTAATATTGTAATAATGTCCATACTACCCAAAGCAATCTAAAGACCCAATACAATCCCTATCAAAATTCCAATGGCAGTTTCATAGAAATAGAACAAAAAAATTATAAAATTTATATGGAACCACAAGCAATACCAAATAGCCAAAGTAATCTTGAAAAAGAACAAAACTGGAGGCATCAGACTAACTCATTTCAAACTATCAAACCATAGTAATCAAAACAGTACATTAGTGGCATAAAAATAGAGACATAGATCACCGAAACAGAATAGTAATAAATCCAAGTATATATGTGGTCAATTACTTTATGACAAAGAAGCCAAAGATATACAATAGCAAAGGGCAGTCTCTTCAATTAATGGTGCTGGGAAAACTGGGTGGTCACATGCAAAAGAATGAAATTGCATCACTATCTTACATCAGACACAAAAATCAACTCAAAATGGATTGAAGACTTTAATGTAATGCCTGAAACCAAAAACTTCCTGGAACAAAACATAGGCAGTAAGTTCTTGACATCAATCTTAGAGAAAAATTTTTGGCTCTGACTTCAAAAACAAAAGCAACAAAAACAAAACTAAACACGTGAAACTATATCAAACTGAAAAGCTTCTGTATATCAAAAAACAAAAACAAAGGCAAAACCATCAGCAAAATGAAAAATTAACATACTCAATAGGAGAAAATATTTACAAGTCATGTATTTAACAAGGGGTTAATATCCAAAATATATCAAGAACCCATATAACTCAATTGTAAAATAAACAAATAATCTGATTAAAATATAGGCAGAGCACCTGACTAAGACTTTATTCCAAAGAAGACCTACAGATGGCCAACAGACACATGAAAAGACATGAGAAGATGCTCAACATCAGTCAGCAAGAGTGAAATACAAATCAAAACTACAATGAGATATCCCATCACACCTGCCAGAAAGGGTATTATCAAAAGACAAAAAATCATAACTGTTGGTGAGGATGTAGAGACCCCTGTGCACTGTTGGTGGGAACATAAATTTGTACAGCCATTATGTAAGACAGTATGGAGTTTCCAAAAATTATTAGAAAAACTGTCATAGATTAAGCAACTCTACTTCTAGGTATTTATCCTAAGAGATAAAAACACTAAATTGAAAAGATATCTGTACCCTCATATTCATTACAGTATAATTTACAATAGCCAAGAATGGAAACAATCTAAATGTACATGGAATGGATAAATTTTATATGCAATAACAAAGAATGAAAACTTTCCATTTGTAACAACATGAATGGAACTTGAAGACATTATGCTAAGTGAAATAAGTCAGACAGAGAAAGATAAATATCACATAATTTCACTTATATGTGGAATTTGAAAAACAAGGAAACAAACAAAAAAATAACCAAGCCTATATATAGAAAACAGATTGGTGTTTCCAGAGAGGGGGTAGGAAGTGGGCCAAATGGATGAAGGAAATCAAAAGGTACAAACTTTCAATTATAAAATAAATCAGTCGTGGGGATGATCTTAAAAACACTCATCATGAGAAAAAATATTTGTAGCTATATATATGGTGACCAGTGTTTACTAGACATTGTGGTGATTATTTTGCAATATATACAAATATCAAGTCATTTTGTTGTACACTTGAAACTAATACAATGCTATATGCCACTTATATGTAAATCAAAAAGAACTGATCAACATATATGGAAAAATCCTAGTAGAGTGTCTGCTCTATAGTAAGCAACAATAAATAATGTTGGAACCTAACAGAAGGTGAAATAAATACTTGCTTAGAAAAGAAAACCTAAAAACAAATCACTTGCCATTACACTGTCACTAGAAGAAAAGTGAAGGAATTTCCCCAAGCAGAAGGAAAGCATAAGTATGAGAGCAAATATAAAAAATAAATTTATCTCGGTTTTCATCTCCTTAATTTATAATTGACAGTTGAAAGGAAAAAATAATAATAATGTATTATGATTGTAGCATGTCTAGAAACAAAACTATGACAATTCCACAAAGAGTAAGAGTAGAAGCAAATCTCAACATGACCCATTAAAAATAAAGTTATAACCTAAATTGTGTTAAATGTTCTAGGCCTAGAAACCTAAACTAACTTAAAAGGTAGATATTGTCGGGGTTCCTGGGTGGCTCAGTTGGTTAAGCGTCTGACTTCAGCTCAGGTCATGATCTCACGATTGTGGGTTTGAACCCCGTGTCGGGGTCGGGCTCTGTGCTGACAACTGGCTCAGAGCCTGGAAGCTGCTTCAGATTCTGTGGCTCCCTCTCTCTCTGACCCTCCCCTGTTCACGCTCTCTCTCTCTCTCTCTCAGAAATAAATAAAACATTAAAAAATTTTTTTTAAAAAGGTAGATATTGTCAGATCAGATTTTTAAAAAAAGAAGAACTTAGTTGATACTATAAATAGTAATACTTAGTTAATATTTTAAATATTAAATATATATAATATATATTATGTATATGTAAAATATATATGTTAAAAGAAAAGGATGCATAAAGATAGATTAGACAAATGCCAATCAAAGATATCAATCAAGCAAATGCCAATCAAAAGAAAAGGAATAAAAAGGGACTTTTTAATATGATAGATATGTTTTTCTTCATGTTTAAAATGTTCCTTTTTGGTTATTTTTTCTTAATGAACTAGATGCACAATGTGTGCTTAGGGAAGAAATGTAGCTGATGTTTTGAGGTTTATTCATGTCATTTTAACCTTCATAAATATATTAAAGTATAGCTTCCCTGGGAGCCCAGGAGAACGGCCCACAAACACTACATTTTGAAAACTTCTTTTATCATTTCCCCCTTTGATCAATAATCTTTTCTCAAAGTATTGATGATCAACTTTATATTTCTATGGGCTTCTATGCCAAGGTGATTAGCCTGTCTGCCTTGGGTCCATCAAGTCCTTCATTGCTAGGTATGAATATATATATATATATGTATACACACACACACACCTAGCGTTCCTTGTTTGTGGGAACTTATTGTAATGTAAATGGTGATAAGCTTAAGAGTGATATATGTTTTCTAATAAGTCCAATTGATGAGCAAACATGGGATGTGTGCTTGCTTTAGATTGACTGGTTTTGCATTCAGTAAAGCATTTATAACAAACATACATGAACAATAAAAGAATTCCAATAAGCGCAATTTGAAAGAACCAATGTTCTTTGGAATAAACTTAAATAGGAGAAAAATCCAAAGAATCTTTTACATATATCTTGATAAAAGGATGGGGAAATGTATGATTATTCATGAGAACAGATGGAGCATGTGCCTTAAGTAAACATGTGTAACATATATCCTGTGTTTACTTCTTAGTGGAGACTTAACATCATAGTGAGGCAAAATCCAGGCCCTGATGTCCTCTTAGGACAAGTAGAAGAGACTATGGGCATGCACTGAGAGCTGGTATATGGTGCCTGTCCATAGTCCCTTCCCCTTGTCCTAAGATAACCTCCTGCCATCAGGGTCGTGGGCTCTTTGTCTGTGGTAACACAGGGCTCTTCTTGTTCATAGGCTTGAACTATATCAAGTTGACCTTGATTCCAGACTTCTGAAGAGACAGCCAGTGAGTTTGTTAGTGCAGTTTCTGAGCAGTTGAAAATAGGTGCAGCAAGTGCTGTTAGCCATCATATAGATCCTGCCTTGTTCAGCAAACAATCAGGCAATCAGCAAGAGGCATTTCTTGACTGGCAAGGCTAAAGACTTCCCCTGAGGGCAGGCTTCAGGGCAGCCAGGAACTGGGGTTGGGAGCCGTCTTTCCACGTGTTTCCCCTAAACTAGGAGGTGGACCCAGGGAGCCAGGATTTGATCTCCCAGCCCAGCAAGTTTTTTGATCCGCACAGTAGAGCTTTTTCTAAAACTTATATGGAAATGCCCTGGAATAGCTCAAACAACGTTGAAGAATAAAGGAGAAGAAGTCACTCTACCTATTAAATTTTACTATAAAATCAAGACTGTGTTTAAGTGCCTAACAAAGTTATGAAACAAACTAAAAAAATTTATTTCCAAAGTAAAAAATTGGTGATTGAAGTGGGAAGAAAAGTTACCCCTACCTCTTTACTACCAGTTTTCTTGGTGGGGCACCAATAGTTACTGCTTAAAATTAATAAATCAAGGGGCGCCTGGGTGGCTTAGTCGGTTAAGCGTCCGACTTTCGCTTAGGTCATGATCTCGCGGTTCGTGGGTTCGAGCCCCGCGTAGGGCTCTGTGCTGACTGCCAGCTCAGAGCCTGGAGCCTGTTTCAGTCTGTGACTCCCTCTCTTTCTGACCCTCCCCTGCTCACACTGTCTCTCTCTCTCTCTCTCTCTCCTAGAAATAAATAAAACATTAAAAAAATTTTAAAAAATTAATAAATCAAGAACTGTTATTTGAACTCATAGACAGAATTCCAATAATTTAGAGAGAGAGAGTAAACACTGATGTCTCCAAAGGCTAGAGAGCAGTAGAGTAGTAAGGTTGAAGACTTTTACTTTTTATATTTAATCAAACTAGACCGTTTGAAATGTGACTTATTTCTAAGTATGAATAGTTTATATTTTTAATGAAATGTCAACATACATATTTATATACAGAATTTCCTTCCTGATATTCCCATTTATTATTGAATGAAAATGGTGTCTTCAATGAAGATGGTGGCCAGCAATGGCCACTAGACTCAGCCTCTCCTCCTCCGCCTCATTTTGCCAGCAACACTATTCCTCTGTCTCTTCTGTGCTAACACAGGGGCCTCTTTTGGCTTCTAGGTATTCATCAGGTTCCTATCCATTTATTATTCCTTCTACCAGGATGCCTTCCCTCAACACCCTACAGTTAGTCAATGTCTATTCAGCTCTCTGAACTGAGTTCAAATATCACTTCATCAGAGAAGTATACTGACTCCAAAGAACAGATCTTGATTTTGTAGTGTCTTTCATGCATTACAGTTCCCTTAATCTGTAGTTTGTATTCTTAGGAGCAATAAGTCCCCCTTTCCCCTCTAAACTGTAAGCTCCATGAGTTCAGGGCTCTGTTTTGCTCAATACCGTTCCCCAGCACCTCGCACATACTGGGCATTTGATAAACATTTGTTGAGTAAGTAATAAACTAATATATAAACCAAGTTTTCTAAAGTCCTGTACACTTTCTTGCTCAGAATATATATAAAATGTATAAATTCCAGGTAACCATCCTTGAAGATAAGAATAAAGGGGAAATTAAATCTATTTCTTCTCTCCCACACTCCACTTACCTCAGTCATCTGCTTTTCCATAAGTTTTAAACCATTGAAGTGTAACAAACTTGATTCTGGCAATGCACCCAGAGTATAACCCATTCATACTTTATAACTCTAGTCCCAAGAAATAGGACTAATACCTGTATTATAGACTAACCATATTATTTGAGACTTTGGCAGGTGTCCTTGTTATGTTTGGAAGATGTAGGTTGACTGGCAACGTATCCAAATCTACAGATGAGTCATGTTGTAACAAGGGTCTACTGTACTGTTAAATTTTGGCTGGTGAGTGACAGAAGGTCCCAATAGCTTATCTTGGCTCAGATCCACTGCCCTCTTGTGCAGTAACAAATGACACCAACCTGAGAACAGCAGCAAGGACCTTATTTCAAAGAAGTCTTAAAATTGCTTCTACTCCAACTTGTCTTAAGATGCTTCAAAGCAAGATGAAACAAAGTTATCAAGGGTCACCTTAGAATCCTAGCACCAAAAGGCCAACAATGATGATTCTGAAATATAACTGCTATCATTGGATTTTTTAATCACCTGGATAGTTTCTTTTAAAAATGCTTTTATAACAAAAATGATGTCATATAAAGGTGTCATATGATTGCTGACAACAAAGCTATCATTAGTTTGACTCCCCTGCCGAAGGCCTTGTAGTAGCATAGGCTCTAGAACCAAACGGATGAAAGCAAGGGTTCCGGAGCTGGGCTAAGGGAATTGGACTCTTGTCTGGAGAACCAATGGGTGATTACATGGGCAATCCATGTGCAAAACAGTCATTTTTTCAGGACTGAATTAAAGAAGTTGTGAGATAATTAAATAAAACAAAACGTTAATTTGCTTAGCACAGTACCTAGAACATAGTAAGCCCTTAATGAAAGATGGTTCCTTTTATTACTGCTATATGCTGGGTACTATAGTTAGCACTTTATAGACATCATCTCAAGTCTTCAGAACAACTCTGAGGACAATCAAAAAGATAATCTTCAATGTTCCCATTTCACCAGTAACTGGGAATTAAAAAATTAGCCTGAGGTCACTCAGCTAATAATACTAGTTACTATTTAAATCCAATCCTATTGAACTTCAAAGTCTGCAATCATTACAAAACTCTAAAACTGCATAATTTAGTGGGCATTTTGACTATGTGATGTTATTATTTATTATATACTTAACCAAAACAATTACCCCAGTATGCATAAAGGTCATTATTGTCTGATTTGCAAATTGTTGGAGGTCAATAAATGCTGTTGTGTTAATATCATTTAAAAAAAAACAGTAGACTAAGAGAATGACTGCCATATATGTGAATTCTAGGTCTCCATGGCATCAACTATACCTGTTTTAAAGTGTTGTTACAAGATTTAAATAAGATTCATATCTATAGTTAGTGCAAATCTTGGTTCAAGGAGGCATTCAGTAAGTGTTTATTGAAAAAATAGGTTATATATATTATATTATGTATATTCCATATATATGCATGTGCTTCTAAGAATATACAACAAAAAGGGAAAAAAAGGAAGGAAAGAAGAAAGGAAGGAAGGAAGGAAAGAATGAAGGGAGGGAAGGAGGGAGAGAGGGAGGGAGGGAGGAAGGAAGAAAGAAAGGAAGGAAGGAAGGAAAGAAGGGAGGGAGGGAAGGAGGGAGGGAGGGAGGGAGGAAAAAAGGAAGGGAGGGAAGAAGGAAAGAAGGAAAGAAGGAAAGAAAGAAGGAAGAGTTGGAAATCCTTGCAACTTGAAGAATAATTACTTCTACTAAAACTGAATGTATGGTCCACCTTCACCCTTATTTGAACGCCTTCATCTTTCCAGTCATTGAAGCTTGTTCCTCTTCTCCAACTTATGTAAAAACCTATGTAATGTCCCTGGTTCGAATAAACTATACACTATCTGTATGGCTGTGTAGTAACTGTATTACCTGTCAGAATGTCTAGCGATGATAAAGTGAAGGGAGAGTGAGTGTATAGTTTTTAAACTCCATTAATCCCAGTGCTGAAGGGCACAGAAGCATCACTGATGGTGATTTTAGTGTTTCAAGAGGAGGGTCTACTCTTCTGGGTCCTGACCAATCAGCAATAGCTCTCGGTGTCTTAATATGTATATAACAGGATTTCTAACTGAAGGACCTAGGTTAGATTCATCCTGGCATTCAACCATCAGGGAACGTCTGGTGGGCGGGGATAGATCACCTAACAGGTATCTATTTGCATAAAAGACCAAAAAGCCTTCCATGGGAAACTGAATCAAAGACAACTCATTTCCAATGAGGAAATGATGATAACGAAGAGCATGGCGCTTCCTAAAATTTCCAGATTATTATATTTTTAATAATTATTTTGGAATCCATAGACTCACTGCTGGTGGAAATATCCAACATTTCTAGTCCAAGAACAAAGGAGAAAAAAGCAGTTCAATCCTATTTTCAAAAGAGAATTACACAATACATAGGACCATTTACTGAGTAGTAAATCTAATTTACCTCTGACAGTCTACAGCTGTTCAGTTTCCATTCAATTTGAGAGTACAATCTGTAGGTATTCTAGCTTAGTTATTTTTCCAGCAGGTGTCCTAAGAAGAACTAGTAACTGCAGAGATAGAGAAGGTCTCCTTGTGTGTTCGGCATTCTCACAGCCTTCCTACTGTAGGACACCCACCCTCATCACACTGATACCTCATCTTGTCACCATTACCCAGTGTTTCATACTGAGCAGTCTTGATTTTCAACATCATTGTCAAATCCGTGATATCCTTGGAGCTCGTGGGTGATTCTCCTCCAGTATAAAGTTTCTATTCTGACCGAAACAAGTGTCACTTTCATTTATGTCATGGGAATGACATGAACAATTTGGCTCTGAGCCCTCCCTATACAAAGGAACCTCGCTCTAGCCTATACGTTTAAATATAACCGGCTATCGTAAATATCTTTCATTTTTCTTCCTTGTCATAACTTGATAAATGTTCACTATCATCTTTAGAAATGAAGGAAATGGCTTTTTTGTATGTGGAGGAGTCAGGATTGTTGTTCTGTGCCCAACAGTAGTACTCTTGTCACTACAGGAGGGATTTGGCAGGGAGGGGGCTCTGGTCAATTAGAGAACTTGCTCCACAGCTGCTTGGCAAGTTCTCTGTCCCTTTTAGGTTACAGGTTTCTTTGGTGGCTTTGTGGTAGATGTCAGGGACGAAAGAACTTGCAACCCATGTTGGGGAACACCACTTACTCATATACTTGGAAGTTAGAATTCAAGGTATCTATGCATTAGACCAACTAAGCTGTTGCAAAACCATAGCTTACAGCCAACGGGAATTCACTCTTCAGTTAACCATAAAAAGAAAACCCAGAACCGAGGGGCCAGACATCATGTTGAACACCGCATCTCCCTGATGCAGACGGATATTCCATTCAGGGTTTTGTGAATTAAAAGTCTTCCTTTGCACCTTGAGGTGCAAACTTGAGGTGCAAAACTGAGGCATCTTGAAACTTCTGTTATTTTCATTCCACAAGTAAGCTGATATCTCCAAAGATGAAAGTGCAGTTGTCATGTTAAGTAATATCTGCTGCTTTGAACAAGTTTCAATGTAGCAAGAGGACACTTGTTCTGTTATGGTTCTCTACAAGTGTGGAAGTGTAAGGATGAAAACCAAAATTAAATATGGACCACTTCACAGGTGGGGGAGGGCAGAGTAAGACAGGGAACAAATTTCACTAGTGTTTTGAAATAGAGATCTAGTCCTTCTTTCTATCTTGATTTCTTTAAAGGACTTCAAAGAGAGTTTGCAGAAGTTGATCAATTACACTTCCAAGTAAAAGACGACCTGCCACAGGGCACACCTCCGCTAGTGCCTTATACTATAAGTCAGAATAGTTCAGATCTAATCCTCTGTGATGCTGAGAAGTTTCACACTCTTGAGCAAGCCTCTTCTTGCCCTTCCTGATGAAAAATTAAAGAGAAAGCATTGCACTAGATTGCTAAGTTCCCCAGCTCTAATGGTAGATGATTTTATTCTGTCTCAGTTTCCTCTAAAGACTCAAATCCCTTTACACTTCTCTGAAGGATAATTGCTGGCTCTGGATCATCACTCACTCATTATCAATGTAATTCCAAAGATTCAAGAGAATATGAAGATTTAGGATTATTCTCATGCCCTTTCATCCATAATCACTTTCAAATGCTTCATAGTATCTCCAGCTTTCTCTCTGAAAGTGCAATAATGAATTCTATCTCTCAATAGAGTTTGGGTTTGCATGGCTGTGCTGGAGTGGGAAGGAAGGCGTCTCTGTTTGGGGTCCACAGTGACAAAGGAGCCCACCAGCCCAGCTCCTGAAAGGCTTACACTTCTGCAATCAGTGCATTACCTCCCAGTGCTGGCCAGGAGTTACATTAGCAATGACTTCAGCGTTAGATTTTAATCTTCTGCTGCCAGCCACACTGGATTGCTGTCTCACCTGTCAACTGGGCACTGGGGGCTGGTTGTCCCTTAGTGCCACCATAAGGTTTATATTAAAAGACAGAGTATTAAGGTATAAAGGAATGAGTGAGAACAATATTTATTTCCCTTTATCATACTGACTTTAAGATAAGACTTTAATTTTTAAATGGAAGCCAAAGAGCATTTCTAGAAAAGATCCTGTGTGTGGGAGATATGTTTATTTTAAACAGCCGTGGTGTAATTTAGGAAAACGTCTACTTTAAAAAAATCACAGTATATGTAACGGCATGTCTATTTAGGCAGAGGTCCAGATATTTCTATCTACTAATGGTGATTCCAAATACCCACAAGGGTCTGCCTGACCAGATTCTTGATCTTTTTTCTGGGGACTTGCAAACGCTGTAGCTAATTTTACCAGAGGTAAGAACCATGTCTCTGGAGCAGAGAAAAGTAACAAAGTTCTTGGAGACGTCTGGAAAGTTCTCCACAAACCCTGTGTTCTCTGACAGACATACGCTTTTGGAAAAAGTTGCACCAAGTTTGTGAACCAAGACTTGAACTAAGGAGATAATCATAGACATGGCATAATTTAGAGTTTGTGTCTCTAAATTGTCTTGGAAAGTTTCACAGTCTGCTGTTTTACAGGATTTCCATTTTAATGTCCAGGTAGATGTGTTGATGAGTCAGATCTGAGGCAAAGAAAGAGGCAAGGCGCTAAGTGAGACCATTTCTGACTTGGCCTCCATGCGAGCAGTGATATGAGCACACTCATGCCCACTGGCCACTCATTCTCACTGTCCCTAGCTCAGTGTGTAAGTGACACCTGTGTTTCCTTCGCAGTGACTTAGGACCTGAGCATCCTGGAAAGGCCCACAAAGCTGTCCCCTAGGGTCTTCAGGATGAGTGTTCAGTGTCCCTGTAGGATACGCAGTGTTCTCCTCCGACTACTCACAGTCTCACTACTCCAGTCTCTACTCCAAAATGTGCTGCCATGGGGGCCCCTGGGTGGCTCAGTGTCTGACTTCCGCTCAGGTCCCAATCTCACGGTTTGTGAGTTCGAGCCCCACATCGGGCTCTGCGCTGACAGCTCAGAGCCTGGAGCTGCTTCAGATTCTGTGTCTCCCTCTCCTTCTGCCCCTCCCCCGCTCATGCTCTGTCTCTTTCTCTCAAAAATAAATAACATTAACAAAATTAAAAAAAAAAAATGTGTTGCCATGTTTTCCAGGCACCATTTCTGCAAGAAAAATCTACTCCGGAGCAGGTACTCCCATTACTGCACTGACAAGTGGAGTATCCAGCAGGTCCTTGTTTCTCACAGGGCAGCACCTCCACACCCATGGGCACCCACACGACTCAGGCACTGTGCGTACCTGTCGGCGTGGCTGCCACTAAAGTGAGTGCCCTGCCCCCCTCAGTTATCAACACTGTAGTGTCCCTCTCATGAGCCACCCTCTGCACATTTTTAAAAAATCATCTCTGCCTCAGAGATTCCAACACAGTATTATCTATCCTGTAAAGACTCACAGTGTTTTAGCAAATCCACTTTCCAGGATCTGCCTTGGCTGAGCCACAGCACCTTGGGATGCCTAACCAAAAGACACACTGGAGTGACAGGTGCATAGCTATACTCAGAAGCAACTCACCTCCTTGGGTCCTTGCAGGATCAAACTTGCTGAGCCTGACTCCCTGTTCTCCTGGAGGAAAGGCCTCAATTCCTTTATATAAACCATGGGTACTGACCTATCCTACAAGTTCACCATACATGAACCAACAGAGGCTCCTGCTGGGAATGAGGCAGTCATGTGGCATGCACACATATGCATACGCATGCACATGCATGCACACACACCTACACACACACATAGAGAAAAAGATACTTCCAGATGATAGAACTCCCCTATTATACTTGTACATATTGGTTCTTTATCCATGGGTTTCTTACCCCCACAGAATCTGATTAAAGACTGAAATAACAAAGATCACCTCCAGCTTTGAAAACCCACATGATGGTTTCTCTATTCTATTTTTGGTTATTCTATTTCTACTTTTTGCATATTTTATAAGAATATACTTATAGAATAAGAACAAATGATTGGTGGCTATCTCCTTTTTTTGGCAGACCAAAAGACCATGGCAGCTACTCATTTAAACACTGAGGATTCTAGTCCAAGTGTCTTCTCAGAAGTTACACCAACATCTGGAGGTTAATGGTAGCAAGTCTGAAATCAAGCAACCATGACCCTGTGTTATTTAGGAAGAAAGAGAGACACAGCAAAGATGGTGAAGCACTGGGCAGAGATGGAAACAGAAGTTCCACACACCATAGATTCTAAACTTCATGTGTAAATATTCTCTGAGCAGGGAAGAAAGTAGGAAGGCAAATTTACAAAGAGGCCAAGTTTTTCCATTGGCCATGAGTCTAATTCACTCCTATGGTGGGAAATCATAACAAAGTGGAGAAATAAGTAGGCCTTGAAATAGAACAGATTCAAATCCCACCTCTATCTGTTCCTTATCAGCAAGTGATGTGATCAAGATGATAATATCTACTTTTCAGGATCAGCCACTTTGGGGGATTAATTATAGCAATGTGTGTGGAGTGCTTAGCATAGTGGCCAGCTCATATTAAACACTCATAAATTGTAGCTAGCATTATTACCCATAATGCCACAAACTACCTGGTACTGGGTACCCTACAAACCACAGTGGTGTAGCAGAGCCCAGCAACAAGGTGTTGGGGAGGCCAACTGTGCAGAAATCCTTGGCTCCATCACCTTCGTTCAGAATGTCCCTGGAATGTCTTGCTCCCCACCTTCAAAACTCTACCTTGTACAGATCTTTATGACGATATAGGAAATAAGTCATATGAGGTGCTTACTAAGTTTTGAATATAATGCTGTTATTTTTGCTACTTTCTCCATAACTGTACATTGAGAAACACCTTAATTGCCTTAACTCACCTATTTTGTAAAAGTAATGTAATTTGTTGTATACTATCACTTGTGTTTCTACAAAAATGTAAGTCATTACTAATTAAGAATAAATTAAAAGTTCAACATTTAAATGGCTTTCACCTGAAATTGGGGCAATTACAACATGAGATGGAGTTAATGTTCTCAGAGTCCAGGCAAATCACCCATTTTCCACAAGGTGGCAGACCTTGTTAAAAAGTTACCAAAAAGGACAGAAAAAGAAAGCAATGCATTTTCCAAAATTGACCATTAGGTGTCTCTTTCCAACCACATATCCTTGAGCTGTTTCATAAAATACAAAGTCCACATTCTGTACAGTCTTTCTTGCTCATCTAACAGATAAGATCATCAACACTTTCCACAAGGTACAAATAGAACACGGATGAGATGACTATCTTATAGCCACCCAAAGGGAAATGGGATTATAAAATCATAACTAGAAATAATATTCTGAATGCAAGTGATCTGACACAAAATAAACCCCATCCAAATACTAGTCCCATGTTAAACATGATTTCCTGTTAGAAGTTATCTTAAATATTTACTGATTTTATATTATTGGCACTTACTAAGCAAATAGCATTAGAACTAACTCCACACAATGCTAATGTATATTAACCTGGAGAATGTGGCCCTGGGAACACACAGGAAATAATGGAAATTCTTAAGCAGGAGAGGGACATCCTGACATCATTTTTGCTATTGTTTTTCACCCCAATCACTCACACACACACAGACACACACACACACATTTGACTCTGTTGACATCACTGAGTAGATACATTTAGGTATGTTGAGTGTATATATGAGTTTCACCCACATGCCCAGAGAAAAGGGGACTATCTCCTTGTTGTGTGAAGTTCAGAATATATAAACAGAATCCTATGGTAACTCTGATTATTTTCCCTTTTATAATGGGAAATATTTGCCCCTAAATCATTCTAAAAGAAATAAGAAATTAAACAAAATTTACAGACAGAGAATCCTAAGTTCTAAAAGGAAGCACTAACTTCTCTTTTGGAGGTTACTTTGTCTTATCTGAGGCTGAATTAAATTATGAATTAAGAATATAAATACATATATATTAATAAACAAATACAAATACAGATATACACAAAGTCATGAGATGACATCATGTCTTTGTCACTCACACTTCAAAGTTACATATAATAAACACTTTTCTCTTATGTAAATAGTTTTAAAAAGTAGTAATGTAATAACATTCTCCAGATATCACAAACTAATGATATCCCATAACTTCATATCATTCAAGGGAGTTAGTTCCTGCAAGCCCTCTGCAGTGTGCTCATGCCACAATGGAGGATAGTCACAGCACAAGATGGGAGTCTGTTTCTGGCAAGACACCATTTCTTCTGGTGCTAGATTTATTCCATTTCCTAAACTAAGTCATCGGTCTGCACTGCTTTCTACAGACATGAATGCCTGAATGCACACAGATCTCTGCGCAAAGTAAATAAATCTGAGGTGCATTCCCAAATCCCATAAATCTAATTTATTCTCCTATCTGGCAATGCAAGAATATGTCTTTCATGAAAAAGACTTGTCCCGGAGAAATCCCACCAGGACAGGGGAGCCTGTGCAGAAGGGCCAGCCCTCTCATGAGGGCTCAGGCCTTTAATTTACAAAGGTTTCCACCAGTTATCTTTGTAAGCTTCTCCAGAAAATAGAGACAGGAACAGACTGTCACATAAGTTGCATCAAGCCTCATCCTAATAAAATTCATGACGATTAAGAAATTGGATTTGGTGGGCATCTCCCATCCCAGGTACCCCCACTGAAGATCCAAAAAAGGAAGGGACCCTCTAGGGTGCTCTACCTCAGGGAGGGTTATTTTTAAGCATGCACCTTCCCCCAACCCTGTGCCCCACATTCAGCTCTCAGGAGCCTAAGGGCTGAGCTGCTGCCTTCCTTGTGTTATGTGACTCCATGCCCAGCAGCTTCACCCTGGCTGGGTGTACACACTACAATCTCAGGATAACCCTCTTTCTCACTATTGCAGTGAGTCTAATGATGTCAACCTAGGACTAATTTCTTACATTAGCAAAACCCACAGGGATTTGTTTTGCCCAAGTGCAACATTTCAAACCTGGTGTCATTGTCTCCGCAAAGATCTCTGTCCCTTGGCAAGAGAGTCTGTTAGCCAGTGACCAAAGCTAGCCTCCCTGTATCATCCCTCTGGCTTGCAGGACAAGAACCTTCCATCTTGTCTTAGCAGAATCCTAGCAGCTGGCCTTTGGGTGGGGACTTCACTTCCCTTCCCCTGTTTTTACCGCACCGTTCTGGCGCCAAATGCCCTCTGCTGTGTCTGAGCAGAGCACCTGTGCAGTCTGACTCATGCTATCAGCACGCAGGCTCTCCCTCTCCTGACAGCCGACCAGACCTCACACAGGTCTACGTGGAGTGAGTTACCACGCAGACCTGTGTAATGACATGCCTCATACACGATCCTGAACACTATCTGCTCATCCCAGTAGATGCGGTAACATGTCCTGACTCTGATCGGTGTCATGTGTGATCAGCCCCCCTGGACATGTGGTGGGGAACTCGGCTCAGTCATGTGTCTGTAATCCAAATTCACGTTTTGTGTTTTCTTTTCAAGCGTAGTCAATTACTGTCAAACTTTTAAAATGGATTTTTAGAATACACACGTTAGCAGGTTATCTTGTGTAAAGCTACCAAAAAATCAATACCAAAATGTTTTGTAACACTCACTACTGTCAGTAGACTCTACAGAGTTAAAGGAAGCAATACATATAATTTATGATTTCTCAACTCTATTACATTTATAACAAGATGTGCCTATTGTAGGAAGTGGAGTGGAAAGCGCAAGTTCAATAAACCAGGTGTCTGGATCTCCACAAACCCTCACAAAAGTAGCAAACTCAAAAAACTTGCCCTGAAGTATACTCTAGTTTGTAGTTTGCAGAGGAATCTAATTCATATTCATATTTTCCTGTCTCCTACAAATACTGCTCCTTTTAACATAAAGATTCATCTAAATTTGTTTCTCTGGCATTTAAATTATGACCGAAGAAATAAAAGAATCCTTGAAATTGGCTCAGAAACTTGTGAGCACC
>NW_027532595.1:16126-50582 GCF_008692635.1 Crocuta crocuta
CCCCCTCCCACCTCCCCCTCCTTCCCCCAGCACACACTCTTGTTTTCTCCTCCCAAGATTAAGAAGTTATGCAGCCTGACAATGCGTTTTCCTCTTACAAGTCTTGACTTCACCACTATTATTTTCTTTTTCACTTTTTTCTTCTAGCACCTGTTAGAAACAAAGGTAGAGTGCTTATTGAAAATGTGTACTTTCCTCAGTCTTTAAGCAAAAGATGGGGAGAACAGTCTGGAATGGTCAGAGGTGCTTGAAAAGATGTTTGAAATTTTACTTTCAAAATTAGCCACCTTAGCAGATTTTTAGATTTAAACCATATACAAAAAAAAAAAAAATCGAGTATTTTTGCTGGTTACTCAACTAGCTCCTCAGAACTTTAACCAAGCAGCAGACATAAGGACATCTTTTCTTTAGAAATACAATCCGGGAATCTGGCAGGTTCTGAGATGAATTCTGATGAAAATAGTAACGTACAAAGCAGATAAATATTCGAAATCATATAATTGTCTCTAAAGGCCCATCCATGATAGATGATGGATAGATAGATAGATGATAGATATTTGATTGATAGATGATAGATAGATGATAGATGATAGATAGATAGATAGATAGATGATAGATAGATAGATAGATAGATAGATAAACATCTTCCATGGTTCCTAACGACAGACTGCATACTGTCCCCCTCTCTCTACGCAGGGACTCTTCCTATCTTTGCTGCTCCCAGTGCTTCCGACGAGCAGGTCTTTCATGGGCCACAAAGCCTTTCTTTGAAGCCACCATAACTAATATGGTGACATGATTACTTCATTTCCACGAGGAAGTGCCGCCTCTGGCTTTGCGGAGCCTTGAAAGACACGACGCGCATTCCCAGCATTCAGAGGCTCACGGCATGGGTTCGGCTCCTTTGCAGAGCGGGGAGCCCCCCGCGGTGGGGGCGCCCTCCTCACTCACTGGGGCTTTTGTCTTCGCGCCGCTCCCCTCCTTCCTCAGCAGCCCCGAGTTAATTGTTTGGTCCCTGCTCGAGCAGAGCCCCTCCAAATGCCACTTGTAAACACGGGCTGGCATCACTCCCCGGGCGATCTGGGGTCCCGCAGGAGCCCTTTCCTGCCCCAGCGAACACTGCGTCCCACCGCCCCGGCTCCCCGACACCTGGGAGCCAGGCCCGCCTCGGAAATCGCTCTTCCCGGGACTCCAGCTCTCAGAAAGCACGAATCACAGACGGAGCTGCATAAGTNGGGCCGCCTGCTCCCCGGACCGTTATCCGCGCCCGCCGCGCCTGCCCGCAAGATGCCGCGCTCCTTCCTGGTCAAGAAGCATTTCAACGCCTCCAAAAAGCCCAACTACAGCGAACTGGACACACACACAGGTAAAAAAAAAATAATAATAAAAAAAAATAATAAATCGGTAAAATTTACAAAGGAAATGAGCTTTCTCACTATGTCTCTATAAAAGTATTGATATATGTTACAACTGAAATGCTATCACAGAAGAATCAAAGGCTGAGTTGTTTTCCTTGCAGTGTCCTAAAAGAGAGTTCAGACTCTCTGGATCATTTGGGTAAGTTTTAATTCAAAACTTGTAGAACTCTTCACTGACAAGGAACACTTCATTCAACTGCTGCCTCTTCGCTTTCTGAAGCTTGTGTATACATGCATAATGAGCGTATGGAGGATGCGTAACACCATCCGTAAACGTCGAATTGCTGCTTTTCTCGTGTCATAAGGCTCCTTTCCTTCAGAGAGCAGCCCTAGCCGCACAAATCTTTGTACTCAGAGTATTCCGAGAGCATGCATAGAGTGGGAAACAACTTTTCTGTCTTTGAAGTGATACAGAAGTTCTCACTCCTAGGTGGAGACTATGAAGGCCCTCACTTGGCTGCACGCCCTGGCTACACAGCGTGTTATAGCTCCTGTCACACTATGTATGCAGGAGGCGTAGATGTGCACTAAAGTACACTGACTGTGCACCAGCGAGGGCGGAAATGAAGCGTTTTACTAACGCCTATGTTTTCCTAAATAAGTCTATTTATTTCGTTATAACGTCCTGGGTGTGTGTTACCAAGTAGCTCCTCAGTGTGTTTGCAAAGTTATTTTTTTACCTTAATCTTCTTTCCTTTCCTTTTCTTTCCCCCAGTGATTATTTCCCCATATCTCTATGAGAGTTACCCCATGCCTGTCATACCACAACCAGAGATCCTCAGCTCGGGAGCATACAGCCCCATTACCGTGTGGACTACGGCAGCTCCATTCCACTCCCCACTGCCCAATGGCCTCTCTCCTCTTTCTGGATACCCCTCATCCTTGGGGCGAGTGAGTCCCCCTCCTCCATCTGACACCTCGTCCAAGGACCACAGTGGCTCAGAAAGCCCCATTAGTGATGAAGAGGAAAGACTACAATCCAAACTTTCAGACCCCCATGCCATTGAAGCTGAAAAGTTTCAGTGCAATTTATGCAATAAAACCTACTCAACTTTTTCTGGTCTGGCCAAACATAAGCAGTTGCACTGTGATGCCCAGTCTAGGAAATCTTTCAGCTGTAAATACTGTGACAAGGAATATGTGAGCCTGGGCGCCCTTAAGATGCACATTCGGACCCACACTTTACCTTGTGTCTGCAAGATCTGTGGCAAGGCGTTTTCCAGACCCTGGTTACTTCAAGGACACATTAGAACTCACACTGGTAAGAGAAAAACGTAGACAGGAATGTTACTGTCTGATAGCATGAAGCTCTGATCTGGCTGTGGGATTTGCATTAAGTAGTGACACAGTGCTTTTAATGATGGATGATCATTTATAGCTACTTCCTGATGACTCAAAAAGTTGTTAGAGCATGGAGTGCTACATTTCTTGTTAACAACCTCTGCTCCAGACACTGCAAACAGCATTTAGACTTTGGAAAGTAAATTCAGAAGGTTTGGTCTCAAAGATCAGTTAGAAAATCAGGAAAGATGTACTTGAATGTGTATTCTGTGAAACTGCTCCCAATAATCAGCAAACATAGATGTTGCTATCTTAATCAATAGGTTTGGCAGATAGATGGGTGAAGGGTTTGCCTATAGTTTTCTGTTTGTTACATTCTTGTGATATGTCACCCCATAGCAAGTTGGATAGTTAGAACTGCATTTACTCTCATTGTTGGTTTTTTTTTTTCCTGCTGAATATTTTATTCCTAGCACAAAATCATCCTTCAGGGAGCCAAGGCATTTATCCAGGCTTAGTCATAATACAGAAGGAGGGGAAAGGGGAAATATTAGGAAATGTTGGGAGGAGCTCAACATTAGCTGCACCTGCTGAAGCAGAAAGCTTTAATAAGTGAAAGTCCTAGAACTACATGAATTATTTCTGCATGACTGACAGCAGTAGCAGTATTCTTGGTGTGATTTTTTAACAAAATATTCCAATCTATCTTAAAGGGCCAGATATGAAAATAAATATCTAGTTTTAATCTAGTTTTTTTTGTGACAAAATGTGATTGTTATTCATAAACATTATCTGACTTTACCTTTCCTCTAAAAACACTGACGGTCTTTCTTTCTCAACCCCCACCCTCACCCCCAGGGGAGAAGCCTTTTTCTTGCCCTCACTGCAACAGAGCATTTGCAGACAGGTCAAATCTGAGGGCTCATCTGCAGACCCATTCGGATGTAAAGAAATACCAGTGCAAAAACTGCTCCAAAACCTTCTCCAGAATGTCTCTTCTGCACAAACATGAGGAATCTGGCTGCTGTGTAGCACACTGAGTTACGCAATCAATGTTTACTCGAACAGAATGCATTTCTTCACTACGACTCCAAATGAGAATAAAAGTCCAAAGGCATTTTCTCTTGTGCTTACCGACCAAATAATGTGTATAGACACACACGCACATACACACACACACACACAAAGCTGCAAGAGCACGAAATCCATGTGTTTAAAGTTAATCCTTTCCATGTGAAGTTTAAAGTTACTATATATTTACTGACAGCGAGATTGAGAGGATAAAAGACAAGAATCTTACTCTTCAAAAGATGAAGCAAGAAGCACATTTTGCATCTTTTCTCACTCAGAAAGAATGCAAAGATTTACATTGCTGCCAAATCATTTCAACTGAAACGAACAGTATTGCTTTGTAATAGAGTTTGTAATAGAATTTTCTATAGGAAGAGAATTTGCCAGACGCGATCTCAGGTGCCTTATAAAGTATTCCAAGTTTACTTCATTACATGTCTGGTGTCTGGTTATCATTGTTGAACTAAAGCCTTTTTGAGTACCTGTAATGCTTTAAACGGTATTTTTAGGAGACATAGAAAGAGAGAAAAAAGAACAGGAACAAAACACAAGAGAATGTATTACGAGTGTTTTGTTTTTGTTTTTGTTTTTGCCAATAAAGGGTGTGCGCCTTGGGGGCGGGGGGAAGACTAGCTTTGAACATTCCTGGTGCATGCCCCATGTCTTACTTTTTAAGAGAATTTTTAATGACTTTCTAAAATTAATTAAAGATGGGAATAAGTGCAAGAAAGGATTCTAAGAAACTCAGTAATGTACTTAAACTATTTTAAATGCATACAACAGATGCAATCCATACAGCACCCTTCCAAGTGCCTTTTTAAACTAATTGTATAGATGATGAGTCAATGTAAATTTGTGTTTATTTTTATATGACTGAATGAGTTTTGTATGAAAGTGAGATGTTGTCTATAGCTAATGTCCATAAATGGCCTGAAGACTTGTGAAATCAATTTTTCTTTTTTAGAAAACAATTTTAAAGGTCCTTTTTTACAATAAACGTTTTTGATTTAAAATCTATTGTTTGTATACTATTTTCCTCTGAAAATCTACTTTGTGGTTAGTGTCAAACTGCTATACAAAGAATTGTTTTTTTCTTAAGAGAAAAAGTAAATAGCATTTTTATGAATATCAAGTGTTATTTTATGTTTTAGATTATAATAAAATATACTACCAGTATTTTTTTACTCTTAAGATAATACTGTCACATTCAAAAAGACAATATCATGATAGTAGCAGTTTGTTAACATATCCCTTAACAAAAACCACACTGAGTGGTAAAAATATCTACGTTATTAATATTTAAGAAAACTTTTCACGACTTGTTATCTATGATGACTTTGTTATGTTGCTTTATGAAATCAAATTACAATCACTCATTGTAACTGAGTGATTATCACATAGGCCACTGGAACAGTTTAAGATTTTTAGAAGAAATATCATTTAATAAGGTGTAAGAGAAAAAATAAAAATCTTGCATGAAAAAATCAGTAAAAAGTGGATTTATCATAAATGTCACAAGTTGGAAAATTAAACATGCAAAGCAGCTCCCACATTTAGTGATATAAAAGAAGGGGCAGGTTTGATGGGAGCAGTGCTAAATAATAGAAAGTTAAGGTCTTCCTTTATAGTTTTTTGAACAAGCCCCTACCCAAACCCAAGATGTTCTCAAATTGTAGCATGACCAGCCATTCCATACACAAGCACATGGACACCAAATGCTTGGCTACTAACTCATAGGTAAAAATGCTAACCATTACAGGCACTGTGGCAATTAGCAAAGTGTATTTGAATCCGAACTCCGAATCCATTATGAGGGTAGTTCCTGCTACCATCAATCACTTCTCTCTCGGATGCTCAGAGCTTATGGAATTATAATTTTTCCTTTTAATATCTTTGTGATACAAATAAAATCAAAACTAGTATCTTAAAGATATTAGTTATAGGCCATTAACAAGTGACTGAAAATACCAATACTATTCCCTTAATGTTCACACACATTCCACTGTATGTTACATTTAAATGTTCAACCAACATATAAAAGGTATGCATTTGACTAAAAAGAAAACAAAAAAAAAAACCAAAACATTTAATTTAACATTCTACTCTTTTTTTATTATATATATCTCAAAGACAAAATTATTTAGAACAGAAGCTTATCAATGTAAAAGAAATGGCTAATAGCTTGACTGGGGTATTCTAAGGTTGTGAAAAGACCACTTTGGTTAGTATATATGGTACTAAATGATTGCCTGCAAGTTTCCAGGTCAGCTGCTATGTAGAAACATCTTGCAAGGGCAAATGAGAGTGGACCCAGCATTCTCAGAGCAATCTTCTTGGCTATCCCAGGAGCCACATCTACCCACATCTCCCTCTGTCATGTGTAGATCTGTAGGCCAGTCATTTCTTAGTGCCCCAAATTTAAAATAGATACTTTTCTAAAAGGAAGAGTGTATTCATTGGTTTAATTCCTCAGTGAAGAATTAGTGACAATGATGTTGTAATATATTTCTACTTTATCCTCACCATTAGAACTTCATGATTAAAATACTTTACTTTTATTAAGGTAACCTGAGTTTGAATTACAGTACATCAGATGTGAAGATTTTCTGCAAATATATCTCAGTAATTGTTTAGCATCTTTAGTGTTTCTACCAAGGTCTTGGACTAAATAGCTGATCTTCTGTACCACATAAGACCTGGCTCAAATCTTCCTGACTCTGAAATGCTTTTCCCAATGTGCTTTTTCAGGGAGCTTTGTGCCATTTATAATGTAGTACTTATCTTCTCACACGTTGCAATTGTTTGGTGGTAACTTTCCTTTTTTTAACCAGCAAAGCATCCTTTAAGCATAAATTTTCAGTGACCAACACATCATCTGGAACACAGACATCAACAAATGTTTGTTGAACAAACGAACGGATAAAGTAACAGAAATTAGTGAAAAACAGCTTGCAGATCTAAACTAAATTCAACGTATTCCCCTTGACCACAAAGAGTGTTGGTAGTTTTTGAGAGAGAGCCTCCAAACAAATTTATTAATGTGTCTCCTAACTTAGTGATGACAGCCTCTGGTACCAGGTTGGATGCTCAAAAAAAGTGAAGAGGGGCAAGTATGGTGCATGCAGGCCAGGTTTGTTAGGGATTCTGAGAGCCTGAGCTTTGGAAACTGGATTTTAATAATAGACACATATGTTGATAAGCACTCTCTGTATCCTTAATTTGTTTCCTATAATATGAGACAGTGTGGTCTAGTAAAAAGAGCACAACTTTTAAAGGCAACATACATTTTCACTGAATCACTACCTCCAACTTACTGGCTTTATGTCTTTATGCAACTAATTTAACCCCTCAGTGTCGATGTTTTCTGAGTGTAAAATAGGAATAGATTCTCTGGAGTATCACAAGGAAGTACTACCCAGCCCTTTGAATGAAGAGGCCTTGTAGATAATATCAGGTACCCAGTATTATTATTAAATGCTTAGTATGTACCTCTTTTTTTTTTTAATGTTTTATTTATTTCTAGGAGAGAGAGAGAGAGACAGCGTGAGTAGGGGAGGGTCAGAGAGAGAGGGAGTCACAGACTGAAACAGGCTCCAGGCTCTGAGCTGGCAGTCAGCACAGAGCCCGACGCGGGGCTCGAACCCACGAACCGCGAGATCATGACCTAAGCGAAAGTCGGACGCTTAACCGACTAAGCCACCCAGGCGCCCCTGTACCTCTTCTTGTACTAGGAAACCTACCTATCTCATCTTCAATGGGAAAAAATTCTCTCTAAAGTTGGTATTTTACAAATAAGGATACTAAATTCAGAGAGTTTGGGTAATGGAGCTAAGATAACAAAGGTGGTAAAAGCTGCAAAACTGAAATCAAATCCATATTCTTCTGGCTCCAAAGACCCTACTTCTTCCACTGCACCAAGGGAATGGGGAGGCTGCTGAACTACCGTCAGCATGGTGACTTATAAGCTGTAGGCATTTCGGGAGGGCTGTTGAAAAGAACAGTGATAATGTGTCCTGAAATTAAATATTTGAAGGGTGAATTTAGGAACTATCATTATTCAGGAATTATGCAATTACACACAACAATCTTTAGGGCCATTTCCCAATTTCCTTCTAGAAATCCTGTTGGCTCTACTTCCTCCAGTATTGACCTTCCCTGTCATGACATGCCCGCTTACAGCCCCCTAAGTTCTCCTGGTGCCTGCGAGCCCATTTCCTCTGGTCTGCTCTCTGTGGAGATGAAAAGCAGCTGGTCTCCATCCTCTGTACATTAACACTTCATCTTCTGAAGGCCACTGTTACTCCCTCGCACACACACACTCCTCACCCGGGCTTTTATCTTCCTAGCCTAAAAAGTCTTCCAAGCTAAACAGTCATTTCTTTCACCACTAAAATGTGGACACTCTGGTGTAATGAGGCAATTATAATTTTGAAAAGTCTAAGGCTTCCCGGCTAAGATCCACATCCAAGAATTTGTCCCTACTTTAGATATGGGAAACATTTTGAGCAAAACTAATTTGAGAATGAGTGTTTTGTCATCCAGGGAAGAAAAAATTCTCAAATAAGATGACTTTTCTATCATTCTTGTCTTCTCATCAGAGTCAGATGAAGCAGAAAAGTATTCACTTTACCTAAGATGGATACATATGGAGGGGAAACCTTTCATTTAATCTTTAGTAGTCAATGTGGAGAATCTACGACCATAGGAGTAAATCTCTGGCTAAAGTTAGATTTAGCCCCTCAGCCCTCCAGGAAGTAATAATTACTTTGTGGAAAGCGTGCATGTGAAAGAGCAACAAGCATGGCAACTTTTCCGTTGTGGCACTTAGCCAGACCCCCAAACAATGAGAGGCTCGCAGAGGAAATGGCAGCACATCCATGTCCACAAACTCCAAAGGGGCTGGAGAGGTATTTATAGCAATGAGTGGGAGAGCGACTGTGAATTTAGGACGGGGCATTTATGTATTTTGTGTACCAGCTCATTTAATTAAGCTCTTCTGGTTAGGACGGTCCTTTAAAGCCATTCCACCAGTTCTTTTGGAAGTTTGTAGAGACAATTGTAAGGCCCTCTGAATTATCACTATGCAGTTTTCCTGGACAATGGCCGATGACACTAACCAGTCATTCATACATCTTGGCCATTGAGATGGGGGACTTTCTCCACAAATTCACGATGGGGCTGGAATTTACTCTATCCTAGGTAGGAAGCATCACTTGCTCTATTTCTTCTACCACACAGTTAGGAGGTAGCAATATTTAATTCTAAGGAGTGGAAAGGAAACAATTGGATTAAAAAAAATAGTGCCACGTTCCCTTAAAAAGAAAATGAATGACAATTATATTTCCTTTGAGTTCCAATGCGCCTGCCTATTTATCCATTACATGTATAGGAAGTTTTAAAGTTTTCATGTATTGTGTTAAGACTTTGCTTTAAATTTGTCAGAAAGGATGGTAAAAGCAGCTCTCACCTTTAGCCATACATGGTGTCCCTAATGTGTAGGCTCTGAGGTCCTATCACAGTCCCAGGCTTGCTAAGTCTCCTATCACAGTCCCAGGCTTGCTAAGTCTCCGTGTGCACAGGGTCACCTGTGGATCTCATTGACATCTTGGTTTGGTGGCTCTGGGGAGCAGTGTAAGAGTCAGCATTTCTAGCCAGCTCCTGGGAGATGTCCGTGCTGCTTATTCTTTATCTCACTCCAACTAACCAAGATTTAACTCTTAGCTCCACTCTTAGCCCCATGCCATTCTCCCCGACAACCCGAGTTCCTCATCTGAAGTAAGCCAAAGTGTCTGGAAGGCATCCATATAGCAGCAGATAGATTCATCAGCAGGTAGGGTCTGGAACATATTTGCAATCCAAGTCTGCCTAGTTGAGGGCAGAGGCAGGGGAGACAGGATAAGACAGATTTCATCAAAACTAGCTTTCTTTTCTGGCCATGCTTTCATTTTTAAATTTCTGCTCCAAGTTTTAGAGTATGTCTCTAGTCTTGGTCACTCCTCACCACATTTGGAGGGTACAAAAATGCATGCTGGCTCTTTCTAGTCCACTCACACCAAAGAGACTTTTCCCTCCTCACTCCAGAAACTTCAAAATGTCTTTTAGGGGTGCCTGGGTGGCTCAGTTGGTTAAGCATCCAATTCTTGGTCTCAGTTCAGGTCTTGCTCTCAGGGTCATGAGTTCAGGACTCATGTGGGGCTCTATGCTGAACATGGAGCCTACTTAAAAATTTGTTTAAAAAATATAATTTTCATCTGAGCTGGAAGGACTACCCACATTGATGAGACTGACTGTGATTGGGGGAGGGCCACTGCTAAGAGGCCTCTGGCTCCTTCCGTCCACTGTCCCTCAGGATCTGCAGGCTTCCCATGTTGGTATTGGTAGGGTGCCCTCTGAACAGCTCAGGGGCTTCTTTCACAGATGTCTGTGGCCACCGTGGGTGAGCAAACTGCTTAGGTTTTCTTGCACTATTATCTTTTAAAAATATTTAACATTTGGCCAAGTGGAAGTTATCTGATGTACTTTTTTTCTCCAGTTCTTTGATAAAATTTTTTCATGTCATTTTAATTTAATAATTTTATTTATTAATATTCCTGTGAAATTACAAATAGCAATTCTTAGAAGAAAATTATTTTGTCTGAATTGATGACAAGTAAATCTCTCTCAATCTTTGTGTGTGTGTGTGTGTGTGTGTGTGTGAACCTCTGTGTGTGTGTGTGTATGTGAGCCTTTGTGTTGTGTGTGTGTGTGCATGCATGCATGTATCCACGTGTGCATGTATGAGCCTCTGTTGTTGCTTCTCAATATGTGCAGCCTTGGCCGTGTGCACAGTCATCCTGGGATGACAGTGGCTTTGGCAGGGCTTTCCTCGGCAGTCTCTCTCCTTCATCTCTCTGTTAGCTGTCTGCCTTTGTTGGTATCACACCCACATGTTAGACTCCACTGATAGCTGGATGATTGTTCTGTTCCTTTCGACAATGTCCTGGGATATAAACTGCTCCATAGTTTACATGCAGAACCCTTTTCAAGGATAGTTTGTCAAACTAGACTTTGAGGTTTGTCCCCACCCCAGGTGAGTTCCTCATGCCTGCCTTTTTCTGTGGTTCTTTCTTGTAAACTAGCTTAGTTTACTGTTCTCATGAAGCTCCCAGTCATCTGTTAATCGCTTACCACCAAAATCTACTGGATGATTTGGAGATACCCTTAGGCTTGGCCTTCCCTACATGTTTCTAATAAAGTCATGGGCAGAGCTTGGAAGTTTTCTGTTCTTATGGCTTGCCCTGGGCAAAATCTCTGAGCCACTGCTCTATGATAGGCGGTGGGGACAGGAGCTCACTTTGTCAGACTGACACCCTTGCTTTACAAGCAGAGCATCTGGTAGGGAGGTAGGGGGAGGATTGTAGCCTCGAGTTCTTGGCCTTGCCTCTCCCAGTGTAGAACCTCCACCTGTGCGTGAGCTGGGGTGAGGGTCATAAGGGCCTCTTCCTCATTTTTAACTGTTTCCATTTTATAATAGTTGAAGTTATTCAAGATTCAATAAAAGCAGAATTGACAGTGTCATTTTATTTAAGTGTGTTATTGAAGGATTGACCTATTTCTTATAGAACAATTTGGTGACATTTCATATTATTGACAATGTACTGATCACATTGTATTCTCATTTTATAAGGTGAGCCTATTTTAAAACCATGCTTATTAAAACAAAATAATATGGAGATCACCATATCTTAAGTGTACAAAATCTAAATGAAGCAAAGTTTTGGATTATAAAGAAGAGAATTCAGCAGGAATTCATCAAATAGGTAAGAAACAATATAAGTTCTTTGGGGGCAATACAGTACAAAATGCCATAAACCTTCACTTCATAAATGACACTTTCTAGGTGTCAACATTAGAGTAGCTTGGACTTCCTTTTCAATGTGGCCACCTATCAAGTTCAATTAACCTAGTCTTGCTTAATCTGATGCTTTATTTGGACATAGTAATCACCTCTCTGGATGTTTGCTAGGAAATCTGGCTGCACTGAGAGTAGGGTAGACAGCATGGGGTGACCTACAGGTGGTAGGCGGTGACAGAACTTGTGGTATCTGTTTGCCTGTGGAGCTACATGTTTCTGCCCTTTTCCTGATGTGCCTTTCCAGTGTAGTTCTGGGGTTCATTCCAGTTTAGGAGCAAACTGATCACAATTATACGTTATATATACTCACAGATAAAGATATTCTTCTGAGTACAGGTCAACACAACTCTTCAAGCATCAGTGACTAATGGATCCCCTCCATCTGTCTACTGGGGCAAGAATGAGATTATGTCCTTGATCCTCCTTAACCAGGCAGGGACTGAAGACTTCCAATCTTCTTGTGTTCTGAAGACAGAAGCAGAAATAGAGAAGTCTAGCCCATCTCTCTCCAGCAGCGGGGATTAGGTTGATGGAAGCAGCCTCGGTGCCGCCAGAGAGCAGAAGGGAGGCTCCAGAGGCAAAGGGTGAGGGGAAAAGAAAACAATGCTTCAAGTATGGGGTTGCATCAGTGGCTCTCAAACTTCAGAGAACATCAGAATCAGCTAGAAGCTTGGTTAAAACACAAATTGCTGGGTTCCACTGCCAGAGGTTTTGAATTAGATTTGTAGTGGACCTAAGACTTTGAATTTCTAGCATGATTCCAGGTGAGGCTATTACAGCTGGTCTGGGGACCACACTCTGAGAAGGACAGAACCACAGCCATGGGAGGATAGGGCAGGGCTCTTAGACTGCTGTTGTGGTTAATGATGAGCTATAAATCACGAGCTGTATACCAGTTTAGAATTCCTTCTCTTTCTCACTACTATTCATTGCATTGGACTGTTTGCCAGTTTGTCACTCTATTAAGCACTCAATGGAAAGGAGTATTGAATAAGACTTCTTAGTGAAAAAAATGTAAAGGGAAAAAGCACAAATTTTTAATAAGTTCCAAATTCTTTATAAATTCCTTTAACAAATTATTTTATAACATAGGGGACTTCAAAGAGTTTGCAAAGTTATGCTATAAAATACAGAGTGATGAAAAGAATGTGGACTGGGGATTTCCCTGCATAGTGAAAAACTATTTTATGTAATGAAAAGAGAAAGAGGGGTACCTGGGTGGCTCAGTTGATCAAGCATCGGACTTCAGCTCAGGTCATAATCTCAAGGTCTGTGAGTTCCAGCCCCATGTGGGGCTCTGTGCTGACATCTGGGAGCCTGGAGCCTGCTTCAGATTCTGTGTCTCCCGCTTCCTCTCTGCCCCTCCCCCACTCACGCTCTGTCTCTCTCAAAAAATAAACATTAAAAAAATTAAAAACAAAGAAAATAGAAATAATAGCTTCTATAGCTATAATGATTTCTTTATAAAGTTAAATTGGGTAGGAATACAGGCAATTTTATTAATATATTAGGAACTTTGCTAACACTTTCTTGAATTTATAAGCTACAATCAACAAATTTGTTTGCCATGATTGGGCTGTGTGACTTGTGGGATGAACTTGATCACCTATAGATTTTCCTCAGTGAACAAGCCAGACAAACCCCTCTTGGAATCTGCATTTTAAATCAAAAGATGTAAACCGATCTTTTGTGTTACTGCTTTCCTGAGGCAATAAGAAGGCAATAAAAAAGGATTAGAAGAAAAGACGATTCTAAAATGTGACTTTAGATTTTTACAATTTAGGAAAATCCTGACAACTCCGGGGCTGAGCTCAGCCAGTGGGTGCTGGCCGGCCCTGGGCGGGCGTGTGCCTCTTCTCGGGATGCCAGCTCCCTCCTCCGCTCTGCCAACCGTGAAACAGCCCAGGGAATTTTCCATAGAGGTGTCCTGATTGATTTTAAAGGCGGCTACTCTTCTTTTTTTTTCTTCCCCAGTTTCAAATCTTAAACAAGAAGGGGCCTGCATTTTCATTTGTCCTACAAGAATTGATATTGGGCCATTTGAAATAATGGTGAGCAATAAAAATATGTATGTACTATTTTTTTAAAAAGAACGAATCAATGCAATCGCACTGCAGTCCAGGCCATTCAGGTCTTGTTCTATGAGTGCAGAGTGTAGTATGAAAACTGTAATCAGACTGACCCAGATTCAATGTGCAGTTTTATCACCTATGTTATCAGTGGGGAGAGCTGTGCTCAATCTCATCTTGTGTGCAGGGGGGATAATTCCTGTGTCCAGGTGGTGGCAAAGGTACTACATGAATCTATAATAAGCACATGTCACAGGGGTGCACGCAGCTGAGCTCAATGTATGTTTCTCTTTTATTGAGGTCGGGGAGGGGCAGGGAGATAGGGAGAGAGAGAATCCCAAGCAGGGTCCATGCCCAGCATGGTGCCTGATACAGGGCTCAGTTTCACAAACCATTAGATAATGACCTGAGCAGAAATCAAGAATCAGATGCCTAACCTACTGAGCCACCCAGGCACCCCTCAATATATTTTTTTCTTCAAGCTAAAATCAGTTTTCAATGTATACATACCAATACATTTTTGCAAGAAAAAATTGTTCTGTTTACCTAATAAAACATTATTTTATCTTTGTCTACCAGAAAGAGGTATTCCTTCTACAAGTAATCTCTCTCACCTATCCCCTGGCACAAGTTAATAGAAAATCACCTATGATGGATATGATCAGAGATTCAACCATGTTATCATATGGATTAAAGAATATAGATAGAGGGGCACCTGGGTGGCTCAGTCGGTTAAGCGTCCAACTTCGGTTCAGGTCATGATCTCATGGTTCATGGGTTTGAGCCCCACATCAGGCTCTGTGCTGACAGCTCAGAGCATGGAGCCTGTTTCAGATTCTGTGTTTCCCTTCTCTCTCTGACCCTCCCCTGCTCACACTGTCTCTCTCTCTCAGAAAGAAATTTAAAAAAATTAAAAAAAATAAAGTATATAGATAGTATGCCCATAAGCTTCATTGTTTCACCTAGAATAATTCAAAAGTTGAAAAAGTCAGAATGATATTTCTCAGATTTACAAGCCACTAAAATGTTCAAAAGGTGCTTCACCATCTAATGAGTTTGGAAAGATCTTTGAAAATTTCACCCTCTATATAAAGCATTGATATAACACACATACTTATAAGTAATCATAAATTACTTCTGAAGTCAGAAAAACAAGTAAAAATCACAGGACAAAATATTTTGCTTATCTTAAATTCAATGCCCAAAGTTTTGTTCTCTCCCTATATCCTTTACCTATTATCTGGGTCTATGTCAAAAATCAAGTAATTTTAAAAACCAAAATAACTTTCATTAAATCAGGAGGGTTAAAATAATATGCAGAAGAAAAGTATTTTGAAGCTGAGTTGAAAAGGAAGATTAGAAATAAGATTTTCACTTTTGTTTCGGTAAATCCAATTGCCATTGACACCTATAAATTCTGCCTGTCAAAATTCTCCCTTGTGATTGGACACTAAACAAGGACAATAAGTTACTAGAACATTTAGACCCTTGTATTGAAAGTCAAATAAGTGCTTGACTGTCAAGGGTGATCTACAAGAATGAGAATGTCCCTAATTACTTAGGTGCCAGAATATCCACACCAACAGGAGGTATGGGTGGTGGGGCTGGTATCAACCTGCTTTTCTGAGACACTCGCCTTCCAGAGAATGGATTACACGTCACCTATGGACCACAGTCCTTCTCCCCAGTCAAGCACACCCTTCAAAAGTCTCACATTGAACGTCATGTAAGATCAAAGGGTCACATTTAAGAGCTTTTAAAATGCAGTAATAGACTTTTGTTCTTCATAACACTATTCATCCCTATGTGAATTACAGCACTTAAATTCTAAATCACTTGAGGTCTAAAATATTTAATCTGGGAAATTGAAAAATATAAATTCTAAACCAAACTAAGGCATTTTCTTGAAAATACTATTTAACATTTAAATAGAACATAGATAGGTTTTTATCCTACCTGAGTGGGAGCTGGGTTTGGAAGCTCGTGTCCCGTTAGTACTGAGCATGTAGTTTTTATCATGAAAGTTCTTTACCAACCTATGTGTGTGACTCAAACACACAGATGTCATAGCTCTTAGAGCCAGTATGCACAGTAATCAGATTAGTTTCTAAACATAGACTCTTTAATACCTTTGTATTAACTCAATTTAAAATAGCAAGAAATTTAAAAATACTTAAAAACAAACAAAAAATAATTGAACTGTGGGTGCCTGGGTGGCTCAGTCAGTTAAGCGGCAGACTCTTGGTTTTGGCTTAACTCATCATCTCATGGTTCTAGCCCCAGGTGGGGCTCCATGCTGAAAGTGCGGAGACTGCTAAGGTTTCTCCCTCTCTCTCTGACCCTCTCTTGCTCGTATTCTCTCTCTCTCAAAATAAATAAACTTAAAAAAAATTGAGCTGAACATTGGCAGGAGGCCTGCTTCAGAGGCTGACATCTGATGCCCCTCAGTGCCCTCTTGGCTCTTTCTTATAAATTAACCCATTTAATCTAGTGAAGTACCAAAGAACGAATCTTTATCATTTACAAAAGGAAAGAAAAAAAATGTAAACTTGTATTTAATAGGGTATCACGTTTTACTCTTTTCCATAACAAATAAAAATATGAAAATAAAAAATAAAAAAAAATTATCTGGGCTTTTGCATCCATCAACAATGGATCCCACCAAACAGGGAATGGGATCCACACCACAATTTAACTCAGCTAACTCATCTATGGAGGGGATCAGAAAAAAGAAAACCTCAGTAAGCCATATCAAAACGTCCACATTGTTCTTCTTGGCCTTTTTATGCCTAGTAATCACAAGATTATATTCGGTCAATATAGTACACACTCAGAAGACTATAAAGAAGGTAAGAGATGATGCTTCTGGTGTTCTGTTTAATTTTTTCCTATTATAAACAACTTTTTCCTAAATATATGTAAGGGGAACCCAGGAAACTGACTTTTCTACCACAAAACCACCATGGCCAATTCATTAGCCACATTAAATGATTTGTTCCCCGATAGACTCTTCACGCCTCAGCACACAGAGAAAGGGTGGGAAAGGCTGCCTGGTGGATTGATGGGTCTTACAAATTCAGAAAGTGCCTATTTGGGGCCTGTGTAGAGACTCTCAAATTAATTCTGACCAAACCTCAACCTCTCTGAGTAAGAGTATATGGCATGGCTGTGGCTCTAGGCTGAGTCCTTGATGAAGGAGGAGAAATTAATATGAGAGAATTTCGGGCCCACTGGCTTAACTCCAAGGGAGACATAATATGGTAGATAAGCAATCATGCCTTTGCATTGCCTTCATGGAAAATCCCACCCTCCTCTTTTAGCCATGATAAAAGATGGCAGAAAAGTCACCAAACAGAGTTTTGACTATCTTTCTAATATAGCACATGTATATTTCTATCCTTCTAATATAGCACAATAAAGTTATTTAAACAAATATATTTTCTTAGCACATGATACTAAAGGCAACTTTGGTACATGTTAAGATATTAACTCAAACCTGTAAGCTTTTGTTGATTCCTCAATAAATAATTTATTTTGTTTTATATTTTTGCATACTCCAGAAATACAGAAGAATTTCTGGTTTCCTAAACCAACTAAATTTTTATACATACTGTGCCTACTGCCTCTAGTGCCCATTCTACTTGTATCTATCAACCTAATTCCTAGATATTATTAGAATCTCATTCAACTGTTACCTCCCCTAAGAAGCCTCCCTGACTTTCCCAGACCTACATAGAGTTTCTTATCTCTATTCCACTGTACACCATACATAATTTATGTTACAATTGTTTGCCTATGTCCCCACTGGACTATGAATTCTAAATTTAAGTGTAGAGTTAGGGATCACACTTTTACTCCCTAGTGCCTTGCATAATCCCAGGATCTAAAAGATAAACAGAACATTTATATTGAATGAATGACCCAAAGTAGACAGGATCTAGCCGATTGTAGGAATAACTTCACTACTCACTGTAAACATTAAAGGTATTATAAAGCACCTCAAAGCTGAAACAATGTTTTGCATTGTATATCTACGCATACTCAGATAACCCTTCCTGTGCAGCAGTTAGGCAAAGTGTCACTAAATTAATGCATTTTTCAAAGCTTATGTTCTGGCCACTGTTTCCACATCTCCCCAGAGAAAAGTTAAAGGCATGATTAAAACAACAATAATAGTGATTCTAACAAAAAACATATTTCCAACTTTGTGAGACTTCTTTGTCTCTGTGTTTCTGTCTTTCTCTCTCAGCATCTATTTCTCTTCCTTTTTTCTCTCCCCTATATGTTGAGGAGAAGGACATAAATGGGATTTTCGATGGTGTGGTATGTGCTTTTGATGTTTCTTATAGGTTGCCTTTCTGATTTCTTGTGGTCTTGAAAACCACCCTTTAGAGTGACTCACCCACCACTCAATGCTCTGGGTTGTTTAAGACTCTTTCATACCCTTAACAGTTCTACAAATAAGTCAGTTGTCTATTATCTGTGTCTAATTGTGATCAGTCACTATGTCAAGGAAGAAAAATTGTGATTCACCTTCAGATGAATCTTTACTTATAGATTGATTTATGTCTGTGTCTACATTTATGGTGTGTATCTGTGTTTGTATGTGTGTGTGGGAGAGAGAGAGAGAGAGAGACAGACAGACAGACACACACACACACACACACACACACACACACACACACACACACACAGAAGCAACATGATTGTGTACAGTCCTTTAGGCTGGCAGCCTTGATGCAATTTTCAGTCTTTGAAAATCCCTATTTGGAACATTAGAAACATCTGGAGAAACCACATTTCCATGTTGAAATAAAGATAAGTTGTCATTTCTGCTACTCATTTTGAATTTATCCCACAGCCCGATGAGAGAATTTTGCCCAGAGCAAGTTATAGAGTATGTAACTAAAAAAGATTAAAAAAAAAAACAACCTAGAAAAAGGAGAAAGAAAGAGAAAAAAAGAGGTCAGGAAACTGATTTTATAGCATTCTACCAGGAGTTTTCTTAAGTACCCTTCCAAATATGCTTGCCCCACCCCAGTGAGTGGGCTCCTGGGAGATCTTGAGCTGTGGACAGTAGGGGCCAATACAGCCATGGGACCCTAACCAGGCCCATTTATCAGCCTTTTGTTTTTTTACTTACTAAATCTAAATAATAATTTAGACTTGTGCTTAAAAATATGTGTATTTGGTCTGGAAATTTAGGAAAATGCAGTATAAATATAAGGTCGCAAGCTGATACTCAAGAATCATTCTTTTTTCTATTTCATATTTGATTGCTTATCTTCTTGGGCCTATGATTACAAACCATAATTTTTAATGTGTCTCCCTTATCTAGAGGCAGTGATGCAGTTTTGTAGAAGTCCATCTAACTGGAGCTTCCCATTCCTGCAGATGACAATTGTGGTGAATTCAGTGACCTACAGCCTCTGCCCAGGACAGACTAGTGCTCCATTGAGAGTGTCCAGCTAATGAACTACATGAGGAATTTATACATAAATCAACAGAACTGCCTTCATCTTTCTTTTCTTCTGTTGAGCTACCACAGTGATCTCCCACTAAGAGGAGTCCTTTCATTTGCTCATGGTTCTAATGCACTTGTGGGAAAAAATATCAGACATTTTTGGCTTTTGGATTTCATACTCAAGTTTGAATATGTGGTTTCATTCCAAAAATACCATAAGAAAGTCTGAGGAGTAGCAAAGCCAGGGGGAAAAAATAGCTGACATTGAGATTCAGTCTTGAACATCCACAAATATTTCTAGAATCTCTTTTTTTTTTTTTTTTTGGTCAAGGAGACCTTTCTTCAAAGAAAAGCTTAGTCATTGAAAAGCCAGATATATAAAAGAAACGAATAAGAAAGACTCTTCTTGAAACAGACCTGAATTCTGCCTCTGCTTCTTTTCAAACTTCCTCCAAGGCACTCATTGAGCAAGTTTGAAAATCAGTGCCTGGCTCCAGTTTCCAAACTGCTCCAGAAAACACGAATCTTTTCAGATATTTCCCAAAGATTTTTTTGGTCAGAATTCTGTCACATTGTGTATAATATATCCCTCCCAAGCAGTCTCAAAGTTTACTTTAACATAGGAAGACTCCAGGGAGTTCTTACATAGAAGGATTTAACACCATATGGAATCTTTAGGTCATGGACATTGTCATATATTCTAGACTGCCAGCCCCTGGCATTTCCCCTCATTCCTTTGAAACACACTCACTGGGGGAAGAGCCTTGGGGAATAATATCCACCTAACCTATTTGACTACTTTCTGCAGGGTGACAGTACTAAGTAGGGCCTGGGACGTTGGAGAGGTGCAAACTCAATGGGACCAAGGGGAGGGAAGTGGAGAATATAAAGAACAGAGGGACGAGCATTTACTGGGTCAAGCTCTCATGATTGAATTCAAGTGGAGTAAATGCTCTATCATCCCTCTGTTTTTCTCTGTAGACCAATAACAATTCAATGGAGAACCCTCTCCTAAAGTTCTTCCATTTTCTCCAGGGCAACTTCTTTGAAAACCCTAAGGCATAGTAGCAAAGCTTATCAGCCAAATGAGGGGTATTTCTGCCTCTCTGAAAAACATTCTCAAATGAATTCAAATATTCATCTATTAGTCTAATTCTAGTTCTATAATGGCTTCAATTTCCTTACAAATATATATACTTAAGTTATTTCTGAGAAATGACACAAAGAACAAAGAGTGAAAAAAAATCAAATAACTCTAGAGAGATTTGTCATATGGCTCACGCAGATAGTGCTAAATCCATGAATATAAATTTTACAGAATGATACTCGTTATCCTGCATGTCAAAATAGATTAACAACTGTATTTTTCTTCTTGTGAGTTTTCACATCCTTTTTCTTTTCTTTTCTTTTTTTTTAAGGAATGGATGAAATGCTTTGGGTAAACAGGTAAACCAAAAAATCATTCTGAGCCATGACCTCAGCCATCAGCTGTCCCCATATTTTCTAACATCCTGAAATTTTCCATTCGACTTGGGTGGCTGATCTCACATTTTTCCCTGGACCTCTGTACCCTGTGGAGTTTGGGACACCACCGAAGGCAGGGGATGAGCCCAACGCCTGCCTGTGGTCTCCTGGCTCCTGCCCCATGGAACACAGAGACGTGGGGAGAACACACCTGAAGGCCACACTGCTCTCCCACACAAGCTGCAGGAGGTTTAATTAATCTTTACATTTTCCCATTAGATTGGTGAATATTTGGATTTGCTTGAGAAATATTTTCTTATCCTCTTAAAAAAGATCTGAACCAGAGATAAACATGTTAAATTCTTAATTGTAAAAGCAAAAACAAAACAAAAAAAACCCCAAAAAAAACAAACCCAAACAAAAACCCCTTCGTGGGAGGTTTTACCCATACTTTGAGACTTCAGTGTAATGGAGAGTTTTTGGCACCTGTTGAACGCTCATCCCATCTGGGAGATACATCTCTAAATCTAAATTTTGCTTTGAGAAAAGTGCTCGGAAATGAATGATACACACACAATCCTCCCAGTTATTGCTTTGAAAGAAATAAAATTTGTCTTCTGAAGATTCCTATTGCCATTAGTATTTTTTATAGGACTGCTGTTCTTGCATGCTAATGTAGTTCATTTTGGGGGGTTGGGTGGAATTGTTAGTTATGAAACAGAACTGACTATCCTGACAAGGACCTATATAAACAGAGCAGGGGTTTGGGGGGTTGGCAATCTCTGTGTATAACCCTTTACCTTGAAAGGTGCTTCTGTTGTTAACATGCTAGTGTGGAAACCCTGCTGATCTGCCTGAGACAGTGCTTTATGAACATTTTTATATTAGGAGGAGCAAAACTAACTTCAGGAGAAATCTATGACCATTATCACCATACCCCTTCTTCTTATCTACATTCTAATTCTGAGAAAAATGTCCAGTAATTTCCTGAAGTTTTTCGACTAGCATAATTTCCAGCAAGGCACTAGAAGTTTGGAGGTTGTCTTCCATTCCATTTATCGTCTTTAATGTGAGCTCTCTGTAAGGTGCTGATAATAAGCTACTGCATAGAGCCATACCCAAGTGCTTCAACAGTCCATTTTCACATGTCATGTTTCCACAATCACATGTGACATGGAATAAATCATAACCCCCCAAAGCAGTAAAACTGTCAAAGCTTGAGATAATATAACAACTGAATTCCTGTCTCTGCGAATCATTAAAAAGGAAGTTGTGCTATACTTTCATTTTCTATAAAAACAGAACACTGTGTCCATTCTGACATTTTCACCCTACGTTTAACATATTATTCACCTAATGGGAAAAATCCCAACTTGTGCCTACTTTTATTCTTTATAATGTGTATTTTTTCAATACAAATACTCTAAAGGTGAATACTTAGTAATGATCTTTCTTTGTTCACAGAAGATAGGGGTTTTTTCCACTTAATTTTGAATTATACCTCTTAATGAACAAGTAGCTTAAAATCTCTCCATGGACAAACAAAACAAAACAAAACAGAAAAGGGTGATGAAATTTCAACACATTTGCAAATATTAAATGACTCTTCAAACCATACCTCTTCGCAAAAGAATTTCTCCAATAATAATAATACCCAAGTCTCTAGAGATTTCTCTGGCCTTGGATTCTGCAATCGAGTTTGAATCTGTTGTATGCATTAGGTTGGCCTTGTTTTCTTCTCTACAGTGATGACTGGAAACCATCAGAAGAGCAAGCTTCTTTTCGATATTTTTTTTTTTTTAATATTTTATTTATTTCTAGCAGACAGAGAGAGAGACACACAGCGTGAGCAGGGGAGGGTCAGAGAGAGAGGGAGATACAGACTCTGAAACAGGCTCCAGGCTCTGAGCTGGCAGTCAGCACAGAGCCCGATGCGGGGCTCGAACCCACGAACCGCGAGATCATGACCCAAGCAAAAGTCGGACGCTCAACCGACTAAGCCACCCGGGCGCCCCGCTTCTTTTCGATATTGCTTTAATGTGGGTAGTGTGGAAATCGAAGGGTAGTGGCACCTTTGGCATCTCCAAGATTTCTGAGGGCTTTGCCACTACATGTCACTGGAAGATCTTTAAGCTCCTGGCCTGCACAGACACTGCCAGAGACCATGGGACTCTGGTACCACCCCCTGGGGAGCCACCAGGTTGGTGATACTACCAGTTGAGCAAGGAGGAGGCAGCTCTGCAGAAGAAATTCAACAAACTCAAGTAAAAGTAAAAGGCATCACTGGCTCTGAGGAAGCAAAGCTGCAGCACAGCCAATCAATGCGGTGTCCCGCACTCACTGTAGCAGCAACGTGGTAGACAGGGCCACCACAGCAGAACAGGCAAAGCAGCTGCTGAAGTCAGGAGCTGGCAGCTCAAGAATTGGGGCTTCAGCGGGGCTCCTGGGTGGCTCAGTCGGCTGAGCATCCGACTTGGCTCAGGTCATGATGTCACGGTTCGTGGGTTCGAGCCCCAAGTCGGGCTCTGTGCTGACAGCTACTTCAGAGCCTGGAGCCGGCTTCCGATTCTGTCTCCCTCTCTCTCTGACCCTCTCCTGCTTGCGCTCTGTCTCTCTCCCTCTCAGAAATAAATAAAACATTAAAAAAAATTAAAACAAAGAACTCGGGCTTCAGATGCTCTCGAACCCTCAAAGGAAGTTAAAGGACCCCAAGAAAGGGCCTGTCCCCACTTACCAATCATTCCAAAGTTGCCCACACACCCACAGAGGAAATCTCTGGGTGAGTTCTGTGTCTTCCAGTGACCAAGTTTGGGAACTGGGGCCAGATGGGGAAGAGGCCCAGGGCCCAGGGGCTAGTGAGGTCCCCCTCAAAGATTTGACTGGGATTCTGAAGAGCGTGGTGGTGCCTGCTCCTCAGTCTCCCTACCTACAAGCCTCAGCTGGGACCATAGCCATGAGTGGAACTGGGACAGGGACTGTGATGGGGACAGGGACCATGATGGGGACAGGGACCATGATCTGGACAGGAACCTCAAGGGGGACAGTGACCATGATCCAGACAGGGACTGGAATGGGGCCAGGGACCTCGATCCAGACAAGAACCATGATGGGGACAGTGACCATGAACTGGACAGGAACCATGATCAAGAACATGAGGGTCCTTTCCCCAGGTTGACTTGTTCCCTGAACACAGAGCCCCTCGGAAGGGGAATACTCTACATGTGTAGAGAGGACATGACACCCACCCTCTTCTGTGGATCCTTATCACCTTTGGAAACACCTTTGACTAATGGACTCACCCAGAAATTGTGCCTTCTTTATCTATGAAATGATGAAGCCAGCAGATCAGGCAGTTGCTGAGCTCAATGGGCCCAGGGAGAGTTGGTACAGCTCAAAGTCAGCATTGTGGGATGTTGGAGGGTGCCACTGGCAAGACTGTCTGCGGCTCCCTCACTGTCCAGAATAGCCTTAAGTGTTGCCACTGGGACAAGATGGTCCAGATTGTCTACAGTGATGGTGTCTACAAGAAAAGCCTTGTGGATTGCTTCTAGGAATGCAGCTGGATTCTGTGCATCTCATCTGCACCAACACTGGTGTTAGGTCTTAGGAAAACACTGAGATGGAAGCTCAAAAAATAAAAAAAATAAATAAAAAGATACAGGAGCTCTTTCTTTCCTCCAAGTTTTACTGAGAAATAATTGACATGCATCACTGTATATGTTTAAGGCTTACAGGTTGAGGTAAGTGTTTAGTTAACATATTGGTGAAATCATCACAATAGGTTCAGCTATCATCCATCTTCTCAATAAAAAGAAAAGAAAAAAGAAAAAAAATCTCCTTATTATGAGAAGTCTTAGGATTTACTCCCTTAACACCTTTCCTGTGTGCCATACAGCAATGCTGGCTGTAGTCAGCATGCTCTACATTACATCCCTAGTATTTATTTTTCTTCTAACAGGAAGTCTGTGCCTTTGACCACCTTATTTGGATTTCCCCTCTTCCTATCTCCTGACTCTGGTAACCACAAGTCTGATCTCTTTTTCTATGAGTTTGGGGTTTTGTTTTGTTTTGTTTTTGTTCTTAGATGTTATCTATACATGAGATCCTACAATATTTGTCTTTCTCTTATTTCGTTTAGCATAGTGCCTTCAGGGTCCATCCATGTTGCCCCAAATTGTAAGGTTTCCACATTTTTGATGGCTGAATAATATTCCATTGTATGTATGTATGTATATACATACATGGAATATACATATATATGCCACAACTTCTTTGCCCACATATAAATTGATGGACACTGGTTCCTTGTCTTGGCTGTTGTAAATGTTACATAAGGGTGAAGATATTTTTTGGAGTTATTTGTTTCCTTTGGATATATTCCCAAAAGTGAAAAAGAAACCCGTGGACAGAATGAACCCTGCTACTGATTCTACTGACACCATTTTACATCAAATTATCCCCACAAGTGTCCTCCTCCACACTTGTGGGGATGAGCACTGAGTGTTATGTGGAAACTAATTTGACAATAAACTATTAAAAAATAATAATAATAAAATAAAATAACCTTCTTTAAGAAAACAAAACAAAACAAAAATTATCCCAAGGATCTAACCGAGGATCTTTTTAAAGTTCCAAAAATAAACAACCTTGAAAATGATTAGGAATGTAGTATTCAAACTTGGGTTTTTATCCCCACAAAAGATGATAGAACACGGTTGCAGCACCTATTTTAATTTTTGGAGAGTTCTCCATACTGTTTTCCTTCGTTGTACCAATTTACATTCCCACTGTTGGAATGGCCATCCTCACAAAGACAAGAGATAATGCATGCTGGCATGGATGCTCTTAACTTCCAATGCCTGCCGACTGGGTCATGACTGACCAGCATGTGCCACTGTGACCAGTGAGTGGAACCAATTCAATTATCCACCGTGTGACCAGTGGTCGTCATCCCCCACCGTGCGGCCCCAGAGGGCCTCGAAGGAGGCCCCGCTTACAATGACCATGTTGTTTGGCAGGCACTCCTTTCACTCTTGCTAGGAAGGCTACCCATGGACAGAATGAGCCTTGCTACTGATTCTACTGACACTGTTTTACATTAAGTTATCCCAATGATCTAACAGAAGACCTTTGTAAAGTCTCCAAAAGCAAACAGTATTGAAAAAGATTTAGAATGTAGTGTTCAGACTGGGGTTTTTGTCCCCAAAAAGATGATAGAACCTGGCTGCAGCACCCTATCAGACAGTGATGGGTGAGCTTTTGTGCTGGGCCTCAAGCCCGGAAACAGCAAAGGCCTAACTGTATACATGATATGCTAATCTGTTTGCATAAAGTAAGTTGCTTATTCTCCAGCCCGACATTTTGCATTACCAAATATAGCCATAGGCTTAATTTAGAAGTGATATAGTAACCTGTCTCCAAGGGGAAAAGATCTCTGACCAACTTCCTCTCCCTCCCTCCAGCCTCATGCAGTGAAGGTTACTCCCTTTAGAGCCTGGAAGCTTTCCTGTTTCTGAGCTCACAAGCCAAATGCCTGTGTTCTTGTGTGCTTACCCATACACTGACTCACAGCATCTTAACTTCAGGGGCTGTAGCTGGGAAGCAGGCCACATCAACAACTCGGCACCAATGGGACATTCAGCACAGGTGGGTGCCAATTCATTCAGCAACAAATTACAAGTATAGTAATCAAAATTACCCCAACCCACCCCAGATGCACACACTCAGATTTATATGACTGAAAGCAATTTCTACAAACCCTCAGAAGTCTTCAAATTAACTTTGCATGAGTATTGGATGTGGTCTTATTCCCAGGCACTTTTTATGGTGAAAATAGTGTTTGGTGCACTCCTGTGATGGGCTCATTTAAGAACAAGGCACAGGAGAGCAACAACAGTAGTCAGAGTGAGGCAAATGCCCATTTACCCGCTGAGGAAGTGATTGTACTGCTTCTAGCAGGACATGTGTGTGGTATATGTGTCAGTGTGAGAGTGTGAGCTTATTTGCCATGTATTGATAAGGTGGGTCAGCCTGTGCAAGTTACAGACTGTAAAGTAATCATAAGCAAAATGTGTCCTTGGAACCATGTTTTCCATTCATTTTTTCACTAATTTATCTATTGACAAACATGTATGCAACAAATATGTGTGAGGGGCTACATCAAAATAAAGAAGTAATAAATGTGCTTATTTTCAGACATAGTTCAAAACACATTAATAAAATGACTTGCTTTATTCTCATGAAAATCCTCAGAGATGGAGCTGTTATTACATCCATTATACAGAGGGGGAAACTGAATACTGACTGAGTCACTGGCCAGGCCATGGAGCTAAAACAGCTAGAGGTGGCAGAGCAAGAACCCCACTCCCTGCACCTCAGCCTGCCTCTCCATGCAGCAGGCTGGCCAGCAGGAGCTTGGAAGGACCAGAACTGAAACCAATTGTGCCAGACCTTCCTTCCCATCTGCTATTGTGAGTGCCAAGGAGATTTGGTATCTCCCACCCAGAGTTTCCCCTTTGACCTCCTTTCCCCAGGGTTATTCTATAACTCAGGATATGGTTTTGGGAAAAGATACAGAATGTTATAATTCTGTAGGTGCAAACTAACAATGATTATTTCCCTTAAATGGAAAACCAAGAGTAAAGTTTTCTGTTGCCCCCTGAGAGGAAGGACAAAGCAGGCTCTCCATGGCCATGGCAGCATCTGGCCTGGTGTGAAACTGTGATCTATCAAAAGGGAGCATATGCCTCCAGAAAGACAGAGGACACACAGTTGTAAGTCTTCTGGGGAAAACCAGCTCTCGAAGAGAAGACTGGGGAAGTAGATGTGCCCTACACTCCAACATGCAGACATGCCCTCTGGGCAGTTGTGCACCTGTAGATCTGCCTGACCAGAGAACAGCAGAGCCTGCACCCTAAGACTTGTCTGAACTGCCAGACCAAGGCCAGATAGGAAGAGGGGTAACATCATCAGCGTCTGCTAGAAAAGATCCTTCTGTTCTGGTGAAAGCTTCCTAATGACTGCTACATAGAGGCCAATCCTGACTTTAATCATGCTACTAGATACTTCTTAAAGCTCCTCAATAACTCCTGATCGCTTACAGGGAGTACAGGATACTGTGCTCTGCAAGGGAGATACTACGCACTCACCTAGTACCTCTCTCTTATCTTATGGAGGTGACCACCAACGTGAATACACAACTCTCCTCTGTGCCTCAGGTCACACCATCTCCTACCTGGACCTCCCCATTACTAAGCCCTGATTCACCTCCAGGACAGCTCAGGCAGCACCACCTGGAAATCACTCTTGACTCTCCTCCTTGCCTCCAGGCCCGGTCAGCTCTATTTCATTCCTTCCTGTTGTTATGTATTATCCTCCTGGATAAGGATGTACTTGACAGGAAGGTCCAATTCAAGGCTCAAATAAAGTTTAACTGCCTATGGTTATGAATTATCAATCTAATAGTTCAGTGTTTCACAAAATGGGCTTTGTTGATCTCTCGCAGATGTGAGTTCTAGAACACTGTAATGCATTTCACTGTTAATTATAATCTAAAAATACATTTTATTGGTTATAAAAACATCTCTGTCAAAGTGAAATTTTGACTTGATATATTCCTAGGATAAAAATATAGTTTCTTAAGTAAATTACTCTCAAATTCGTTTTTTAAATAATTGGGTCCTGGTCCCTGGGAGATCTGCAAACCATGGGTTGCTCACATTTTTCCTTTAAAAGGAAAAATTTGGATATTACCCAAGTTTCAAAAAATATTGGAACACTAAGTATGACCTTAACTATGTAAAATGTATTCACAAGAAAATCTGAAAAGAAACATAATAAATAGCTAACACTGGATATTTCCAAAGGGAGCCAGGAGGCAATTTATTATTTTCATGCTGTAAAATGTGTATGATTTACTTTTGTCCTAGGTAAAGAAAAGTAAACTTTAAAAATATATCAACAATACATGGATACCATTAGAAATAACATTCTGAATTTAGCAATCAAGTTACCAAGCAAAAATCCAAAAAGAATTTTTACTAATGTGAAAAAAGTTAAGATATCAATATTTTTAGAGGTTTATAAAGCTCAGTGACTTATATTTTCCTGTAAGTGGATATAGACCTGAAATTGTTGATATTGGAGAATTTTTTAAATATATATATCAGATTACTTAAAAATAACAAAACCACAGCCTCGAGCACATTCATAGTATGTAGTACATCATAGCTAGTGGATGGCACTTCTTATGTCTGGGATGAGCTTCATAATAACCTTGGTGGGGGCTAACAGGTAGGCAGGGACATACAGGAAATAAAATGGGCAATGTACTGAGAATTGTTGACACTACATGTTAGGTAAATCAGGTTCATTATACTATTCTTTTCACTTTTTGTGTATGTTTAAAAATTTCCATAATAAATATTCAAAATATAACACAAAACCAAACAAAATTAACTACTCATTGAGATACTATTATCCATTCCTCAGAATGACTATAAAAAAGACTGATAATATCAACTATGTTTGAGAGCTCTCAAAAGTCAAATCTGTTTCAGAGACAAAAATTCTATAGTGACACTGACATTTTTCCAACATGGTTTGGGTAGAAACTTTATGGGTTTATTATCTCTTCCACAGCCTGAATCTTGGTGTGCCTTGACAAGTGTTCATGTTTGAATCATGTGTGCATTTATTTGGAGATTATATTCGTGTGTGTGTGTGTGTGTGTGTGTGTGTGTAAAACTGGCTACACAAAATGAATATCCTGCTACCCTTTCTAGACATAATTAACTTGGCTTAATCCAAAAACTACATGAAGCTAGGCCAAAACTTGCTGATAAGCATGCATCAGTGACATAGCACAGACCCTTGACCTTGTTATCACATTGTATATATTATAGATCTCTATATTAATGTGTCCTTTAGGGCTTTCAAACATTGATATGACTCAGCTCTGAGCAATGAAAGTTTTCATATTTTTTATTCCATTTACTTAAAAAGTAATAGAGTCACTAGCAGTTTACTGTATTTCCTTTCTATTTAAGAATGTTGTCTAAAAGATAAAAAAGATAGAAGCCCAATGTTGTGTTACTACATTTCTAAAGTTCTCATTTAATCACAGTATATCATGACTATTCTAGACCTGACAAGATATATTGCACTATAATGTTGAAATATTCTCTTAGCTTGATAATTATGACTATTTTTCTAATCTTCTAACATTCTATACATGTTTAATTTCACAATCTTAAAAATATGCATAAATGCTAGACTATTATCTTTTATTTATTTTTATTTTATTTTTTAAAGGGTTTATTTATTTATTTTGAGAGAGAGTGCAGGTGAGCAGAAGAGGGACAGAGAGAGGGAGAGAGAATCCCAGGCAGACTCCACATTGTCGGCACAGAGTCAGACCCAGGGCTTGATCTCATGAACCCAGAGATCATGACCCGAACTGAAATCAAGAGTCAGACGCTTGACTGACTGAACCACCCAGGCACTCCTGGAATATTATCTTTTAAAAAGGCATGTTGAAATAAGGTGTGGATGAGTGAAAAAACATGGATAGATATAAATATAGACATAGATGGGATTGGGATAGGGAGATGGTGAGGAGGAAAGAGGAGAGAGGGAAAGAGGGAGGGAGGGAGGGAAGAAAGGAAGGAAAAAAGAGAGGGTAGAAGAAAGGAGAATGAGAACCTATGTGGCCATGACCACATCAAGAATGGGGCTAGGAGCCCAGCGACTCTGGCTGTGATTTATCCAATCACTATGACCCCACTTCTCACCAAAAAGAACCACAGTGCAGATTTCTAACACCAGTTTGTCTGCTTTTTTAACCTTATATAAATAGAATCATAGTGTATATATTCTCTTGTATCTGGCTTCTTATTTCAACATTAACTTTGTGACTTACCCTGCTGCCGGATGTAGCTATTATTCACTTTATTTCAGCATTTTTTTAGAGCTCATCGAACACACGTACCACAAAACACATATCTATTTTGCTGTAATGGACATCTGACTTATTTCCAGTTTGGAGCTAGTATAAATAATATGACATGAATATTCTTGAACAAATCTCCCAGTGCCATGTGTATGCATTTCTGTGGGTTTTATATACGAAGGAGAGGGATTTCTAAGTTTTTGTTGGTAATTCTAAATGTTTTTTCCCAAGTGGTCCCTACTAAAAGGGAAATAATGTGGAACAGCTCATGGCTCACTGACCTACAAGTGCCAGGAAACTAATTAATGAACAATGTACTTAAGACTCTCAATGTGCTTGAGAGTAATTTACTTAAAAAATGAAATTCTATAAATATATTTTTTTGCATTGAAATTTGTGACTATAAAAGAAAAGTTTTATAACTGAATTTTCTAGTTTTTCAGCCTGAGTGCAATTGAATTATCTGTTAAGCCCTGAATTCCCCAGGAGGTTTCTAATGTGAGAAAAGATGTCTTATGGCAAGATTTCCTAAACATTCAGAAAAATACATAAAACCACATTAGTACAAGATGTGACCTGGTGAAGAGAGTATATTTAAGTTAACACATCCAGATGACTGCTGCTCCTTTAAATTGGCCATTTGGGAGAAGCCAGGCATTGACAAAAAGAGGAGAGCCTCAATTAAATAGTGATGCATGCAGTGTCCCCAAGTGCACGCTGGGCAGGGGTGACAAAACCCACCCCCTGCAGCCTCCTCTCCCTCCATGCTGCTACCACAGTAATCTTCTGGAAGGCAAAGCCAATCCCATTCTTCCACTGGATAAAATTTTCAGCTATTTCCCTTTTATCCAGGTCCAAGTCTGAGGACATTTGCCTGGCCCACAAAGCCTCAATAACTTGCCTTCAGCATTCATAGGGTAGGTGGTTTTATTCGAGCTCACTGCATAAAATGCCATGTGCCTGGCACTCTTGGAAGTGAGTGACAAGTATTAACTTACTTGATCTTCATGTCAACCGATGGAATGGGCACCCTTATTTATACCCCAGTATAAACTGAAATGCGAGGAGAAAATGTCTTAGCCAAAGTCACCAAGCCATGTGGCTCTGGGGCTGGGCTTGGAGCCACTGTCACTACACCCAGCCCATGTGATTCTGGGACCATGTGACTCGGGCGAAGCTTGTAGCCACTGTCCCTTCACCTCTCCCCACTGCCCCTCGCTCACACTCTGCAGCCACAATGACCCTGATCTTCCCACCACTTCATCCCTAGCTTATCATTGTCCATCCTGGCCCTTCTTCTGGAAGGTCTCTCTTCCTCATTGGCACCCTCCTGAGGGTGGTCTTCTGTTCATCTTTGGTCCTCTTTGGGCCCCCAGTGGACTTTATACTTCCTTATCTTACTTCTTTGTTAACTTTTGTATTTTAATGAAATTACCGTTTTTCATATCTGTGTCCTCTACTAAAGTGGGAATTTATTGAGAGATAAATTGACATGGTATTTACTGTTTTTATCTTGAGAGTCTCAAATGGTGCTTGGATCACATTAGCAATTCAGTAAAAAAACCGTTGATTGGTTTGATGGGGAGGAGGAAAGGCCAGAAGAAAGAAGGGAAAGGAGAACTTATTTGGATGTTAGATAGTGGAAAATGGAGTCAGAAGTGCATGGTTTTGAATTACAGTTTTAAATACTGGTTAGCTATCAAATAACTAAATCTCCCTGAAGCTTCACTTCCAAATTTGTATAATAAACATTACTATGACTACTTTTGTAGAATTATTATAAGAATCAGTCACTTTGTAAAATGACTTACACAATATAAACTATTATCATTACTACTACTATTTTTTAGTGCCATCTATACTGCACAGTGACATTTTCCTTATATCTCTGGTGATCTATATCCCGGGTTATGTAAAATCAGTTGTCCTCACCTTCAGGAAGAGCAGTGTAATCTTTCTATGCCAATAATCAACATCACCTATATGCCTAATATTTTTGTATATTCGCAAAAGATTTCAATTGCTCAAGTACATGCTGTCAGGGGCTGGAAATTGAGAACTTGTGGAAGTCAGTCTACATTACTCAAGACATGAGAAGACTCCACCATTCACTGTAATGTTGCAATTCTTGACTTGAATGCTTATAATTAAAAGGTCAGACACAAACAGATCATGCACTCAGAGAACCTGACACATGATACTGCATGTGATGAGGGAACAGTCACTTGTCTTTTCTCCTTGAGGCTCCGGGCAAGCCCAGGGCCCTGGAAGGATCTGCACAAACTGCGAGATGAGCATGTAATATCTTAAAACACTGGTGTGTTGTTCCTACCTTCCTATAAAATGAAGACAAAGCTTATTTTTCTAGGAAACCTCTAGCCCATAAAACACGTGAATCCGCGAGCTCCATAGCATCACTCCTTCAGCAACTGAAACTTCTATTTGGCAGCAAACAAGTGGGAGTAAAATACTCTTAAGTAAGGAATGCACTTGAAGTGCTTCTGTACTGGTAATTATACATTAGGTGTAAACACAGGTCCAACTCTTTCCAAAACCCTGATTTATTGTTCATACTTCCACCTGTGAGAGACAAGTGCTTACAGGAAAAGCCTAGGTATATTTTACTCACCCGCATAGATATATACTACATCTCTGATGGAAAAGGATATGTGAAAAACTGATGTGATGTGGATTCCTCACTGTGGCAGCTCCTTTCCCAGATCTGAAATTAGATATTTATTATTATGATTACTAAATGTGCATCACAAATGTTACAAGATTAATAATTAAAATTACTGCAGGAATTCTGAGAGTGATTTTCAAGTATTGGCCATGGATGTGATACGGCAATATTTTTTAGAATGCATAGGATTACTATTTTATAGCATAAATGTTTCTAGGATAAACCAAATAAAATACAATATTCTAGGAAATTTCAAATTAACAACTTTGTACCAGTTACAACTATTGGTCACACAAATTATAAATAATGAGTGCATGGCCAATGAGCTATGCATGAAATGGAAAAATAGCCAATACTTTTTAATGGGCAGTTCATAAAGTCTCTTTATTTATTAACACGCAAATGAACAATGACTTTCTAAATTGCTTGTGAATTGGTAAACAAATCTACTCAGGGTGAGTTAGAGAAGCTGGAGGGAAATGAAAAGGCTGGGAAAAAAAGGTAAGATTGGCTGGTCAGGAAGGAACTGAAGGGCAATGTCTGGAGACACATGAATCCCCTGCCCAGAGTTTACGTGCAACAACACCAAGGGGCATCTACAATGAAGAGCAGTCATGAGGAATGTCAATTTAGAGTAAAATTCCCAAAGAGAGAGCAAACTCAAGGGAAACATTTGAGAAGACAATGACAGTGTAGGTCAAAATTGTCTGATCAAAGAGTCAGGAGGCAGAAGAAGAGAACAAGTTACCCAAGAGAGTTACAAGGATGTCCAGGGAAATATGTGACCCATGCAGTCTCTTGTAGTGAAGTTCAGCTATATTTAAAAGACTAGAAAATAGACATTCATATTCTACCTATGATCTGTGCTTTGTTTACGGACATTACAAGCTGGCCTAACTAACCCACTAATTATTTGTCCGAACTATTAGTTGAGGAGGACTCTTAAAAAGGATGAAGAAAGTGCTCATTCTTTATAGTCAGACAGAACTTAGTTTGAAGTTCAGCACTACCATTTCCATGGGCAAGTAAAGACATTGTTAAGCTTCAAACTAATTCCTGTACATGACCTACCTTATGGTGTCCGTGATTAGCCTGTGAATGCCCAAAACACTGCATGTCAAAAATGAATTTCTTATAAACTTGACTTAGAGCCCTATGGGTAC
>NW_027532595.1:50626-64638 GCF_008692635.1 Crocuta crocuta
TATATATATATATATACAACATAATGATATGTGTGTGTGCATGTGTGTATATCTGATGTATATATGTATATAGAATATGTATATATGTATATATGAAAATAGAATCATTGCTCTAGGGCAGGTACAGGGTTAGGGTCCCGTGAGTCTCTGGTCGCAATATTCCATTAGTATATAAATATATACCTGCTCTATGTGTATTTCTGTTTAGAAATCTTATTTAATATGTATCATTAAATATATATATAGAGGTTATTTAATATATATCATTAATTCATTAGTTGTTTAGTCACCCAACAGCACTATAACCTATGCCTGAACAAAACTTTCTGATGCACACATTTTCTCTGTTAGGCACATCACAGCTGTCCTACACTTGGGGCACTAGACAGCACTTCGGTATTATGTTTTGGGGCTATTTTACACATAAAAACCTCCAACAAAAATGTGAAACACCTGACACCAAGTAGACTGTGAAGAGGACACTAGTTGGCATTGTGAGTGGGATCAAGAAGGCAGAGCTTCTTGCCTTATTTAACCTCAGCGGGGAACATACGTGTCTGTCAAGTCGAAGTTTTGTCACTCACCAAACATCCCCAATGACTGAAAGCACAACAATTTGGGGGAATACAAATAAATTTTAGAGTAGGCAAATTCTCAATAGAGAATTCATGAATGATGAAAATCAATCATATATTCACCAGATTCCTCCAGAAACATAGATTTTAAATAAATATACTCTTTCCAATGATAAGCTATTTTCTTGTCTCTATTATATCAATCTCTGTTAACTGAAGATCTCCTTCTCACTAAGACTGTCTCCTGACAAAACTTTTGTGGCCCAGTATGCTTTGTGATGCTTTTTTTCTCTTGCCAGAACATTTTTCTTGATTCCTGCTTTCAATTTGATGAAGTTTACAGTTGGTTGGCAGGTTGTAATTGAGAGTAAAGAAGTCAGAAGAAAAAGATAAAGGAGACATCCAATGTCCTTCCATTGCTTCATCAGCATTCATCTTTTCTCTGCAACTATTACAAACTCTTTGAGGAAAATGACCACATCACACTTAATATTTTTTTCTAAGTACCTGGTATAGGTATGAGTCCCTGGAAGATAATAGTGAGCATTTAAGGCTAAGGAATAAGTAGAAAAGAGTATAGAAGGAAGAGGTATAAAGAATAAGGAAGAAGGACATATTTCTATCAGTATTCAGATCAAAAGTGTGAGGGCACAGAATTGACTGTAAGGATTGGAAAAGTGGGCAAAAGCAGAGATGGGGAGATGGAAAACAAGGGAGGAGACTATTAATAGAAAAGGGCCTTATTTGTAACCATCTACCTTCAGTATATTCTTGGAAAATAGTTTTGGTTTGTTTCTCATTTAGTGTGTATTTCCATGACCTCAATATAAAAGGAGTATAGCCACACAGAATTTGATTCTTGATACAAGTTAAAAGTGGAGTCTATCTCTTGTGTGAAGAGAAAATAAAGTGGTGATTTCTGGAGTAGTAATAACAATAGTCTTATGTCAGAGAGAGTAAGTATGCAGAAGCAATCTATAAGTACTCTGTACACAATGCTCACATGTTCACAATGCTTCCTCCATTTTTCCAATGGCCAGGATATAGCAGCATGGCTTGTTTGTTTGTTTGTTTGTTTTAAGTAGGCTCCATGCCCAACATGGAGCTTGAACTCAGGACCCTGAGAGTCACATGATCTACTGGCTGAATCAGCCAGGCATCCCACATGGCCTCTTATGATCAATCTTAAATAGTCATGTAGGGTCACCACAATCATATACCATGGTTAGAACAATCTCAAGCTTGTGGGGATTCTCAAGGAGGGAACATAGATACCACCTCTCAATAGAAAAAGTATCAAGTTCACCTTATACAAAGGTGGGTCACGTGGGAAATATTTTTGTAGACATCTCTGGAATATATAGTCTGCCACAAGTATTTTACAGACAGTTAAGGAAAGACATGTCTCAAGTAGGAGGCAATGATAACCTGTATCAAGTGTTACAACTAGGCTTGCTGAGATGAGAACTGAAAATTAACTATTACGTTTTGCTGAGTGGTGTTCATTGGTGACACAGACAAGAGCTGCTTACATTGGAGTGGTTGAAAGAGGGCATGGGAGGAGAGAAATTGAAGACAATGAACACAGACAATTCTGTTAGGACTTTTCTTTAAAGGACACAAAAAGGAGGGGACAAACAGTAGCCAAAGATAATATGAGGTCAAGAGCCTAAGTGTCCATCAACGGACGAATGGATCAAGAAGATGTGGTTTACTATGGAATAATACAATGGAGTACTACATGGCAATGAGAAAGAATGAAATCTGGCCATGTGTAGCAACATGGATGGACCTTGAGGGTGTTATGCTGAGCGAAATAAGTCAGGCAGAAAAGGAAACATATCATATGTTTGCACGTATAGGAGGATTGGGAGGAACTTAACGGAGGACCATGGGGGAGAAGAAGGGGAGAAATGGTGGGGGAAAGGGAGAGAGGCAAACCATGAGAGACTCTTGAATGCTGAGAACAAACTGAGGACTCATGGGTTGGGGGGAAAGGGGGGAGATGGGCATGGGCAGGGCACTTGTGGGGATGAGCACGGGGTGTTATATGGAAACCAACTTGACAATAAACTATTGTAAAAAAAAAGTACTAAAATAAATAAATAAATAAATTTAAAAAAAGATAATATGAGGTCAAATGACAGTTTGGCTTTGATGTTTTTGAGATGGAAGACATTACAATATGCTTCTGATGGGATATATATATATATATATACATTTATTTATTTATTTATATACATATAAAGCCTTTCCACTTCTGAAAGTCTCTATCACTTAATCTATTGAGTAGGACCGTAATGCCTACCTTTCTAGAATACACTGGTGAACTGATTGATTATTTGATTCAACAATTATCACTGAGGATGGTATCACTGAGGATGAAACACTAACACTCATGGATGTTAGTGTTTGAGGCACAGAGAGAGGCCAATAAAACATAAGTGATGTTGCTACACTCATAGAATTTACATCTTAATTGTAGAAGCAACACTCTAGAAATGTAAAGACAAAAGTAAATAAATAATATGAATTTAGACTGTGATGATTAGTGCCAAGAAGAAATTAAATAAGGAACTGTGATAGAGGACAGCGTGTGAAGTGACTTACAATGGGGTTCAGAGAAAGATTTTTCAAGCAAGTGACGCTTTTATATTAAATGAATTATAATAGCTTAAGTACAATAGATGCTAAATAGATTAAAAGTATATTGATAATGTTACAGTGTACATAATGTATACATAATAAGTATAATGCATATAATGTTATAATGTATATAATGTTGGTTACATTCTTGTATTGTGTTTTAAAGCATAATAGACATTTAAATGACACCAAAGTGAAAACCTTAGTTAGCATCCTTTTACATATACAAAAATGAATATGAAAAATCAAACTTTAAGCAGAGATGATGCTGTATCTAAGGTTCCATGATGAAAGCTTAAGTTTGGTTTAAATTACTAAACCAGGTTATACATGCCTAACACCACTCTCTCAGAGCAGCAGGCTGTATTAGAACTTTCTTTATGTTCTGAGACTGCACTAAATCTTACTTAAGGCAATTAAGAACATCACTAAAGACTTTAATGAAAAAGTTGCTGAAAAGTGGAAGCAGGGTAAGAGCACTCTCAACAAACCTGGCATGCATCATTCTGTTACCACATCAGTATCTTCTTTTTCCTTTAGTTTTCCTCTGAGGAAAGATATATGTGGGCTGCCACTGTCTGGTTCTAACACCAAGAGGAATTCCTGTGAGATTAACAACACTCCACCTAAAGAGGACTATTGACTAGTGACTACCAGAAAAAAGTAAGAGCTAGATTGAGGATACCGGCTCTATGTGTTCAGTTATTTTATATTTTTCCATGTGTGTCCAAGCACTGCAGTGTGTAGTTACAAGATGGATCATACATAAATGTCTCTCTTGTTCTTGCTAACTCCTAAATATCTTGGATCTGCTATGTTCAGTAAGTCTGTGAGACAGACTTAATGCAAAAGGGCAGAATGTGAATTTTCCCTTTTACTCAACCCAACAAAACATGGTCATCTCCAATCATTAGGTAATGCCCAAGCCTCAAGTCCCCATTTCCTATTTATCTTCATTCTAACATTTTGCTGGCTTCAACTTGTCTGTAAAACTATTACAATCTTGGTTTGTATGAGCTTTTCATTCTGTGGTTCGGGCTTTGTTTACCTTGGCTTATGAAATCTCACCTTCAACTGGCACTTCGGAAAGAGGAAGCATGTACTTTACCCACATAAAGACAGGTGGACAAATGGCTTCCCCATTCCACTCCCCCATTCAACTATAGTACTGACACAGTTGCAAAACCTTCCAGAATTGAGTACCACTGTATGGTTTACCTGATTGTAAATGACATCCAAATAACAGCAGAATAGTCAGTTATCAAAAGGAAAATGGAATTCATAGAATAAGTCTGAGGGTGACTTGCAGTTATTTCAGGCTAAAGTAGTTCTGTTCCTAAAAGGCCAACTCATCTACAACTTAAAATACTTAGCCTTAACACACAAAAAAACCAAGCATATGAAGATTTTGAGAGATGAAAAGAAGAAGGAAGACATTCTAGGAAACTCAGCACTTGAAGAACAATATAGAAGAGCATTATTTTGGTTTTCTGATTGCCTCCTATTTATATTTGGCTGCTATGGAAGCTTCCAATCCAGAATCACCAGCAGTACAAGAAGACTTCCAAGAAAAGCCTGTTTTCCTGTCCAAATAAACAGGAAGAGGGTGACCTAATAACAGAAAACCTTTTTGATAATATGTCCTCTTCTGTGGGCAAATACCAGTAGAGAACCATACCCCATTTCTCTCTTTCTGCCTTTACATTTTCAGTAAGCCAAAGGGGGATTTGAAATTCCATATGTGGCTCTCAAATTCCCCTTCTGGGGTAATGGCAGCAGGAAAAAGCAAGGAGCAAACCTTCCATTTCCCACCAGGGAAGTAGAGAGTCTCAGGGACCAGGCAAAAAATAGCAAAGGTCCAACATCCCATGCTATCAGACACCCAGAAGGAAAGGAGTAAGAAAGTGGGGTTGGAAGAGCTTCAAAGAAATAATGGGTGTAGACTTCCCAAATGTGAAAGGTGAAAGACATCGAATCATTTTCAAAAAGCTGAGCGAGCCCCCAACAGAATAAACCCATGGAAGTCCGTGCCAGTACATATCATACTCAAATGTCTGAAAACTAAAGGCAAAGAAAAAAATTGTTAATAACAGCCAAAGGAATGACTTATTTCCATAGAAGAACACCAACTGGAGTGACAGCAGATTTCTTACCCAAAACTATAGAGGAAAGAAGGAATTGACACAATATTTCTTTAAGTGCTGAAAAAAGAAAGAAAGAAAGAAAGAAAGAAAGAAAGAAAGAAAGAAAGAAAGAAAGAAAGAAAGAAAGAAAGAAAAGAAACATGAGTCATGAATTTAATACCCAGCAAAAATATCCTTCAATGATGTAGGGGAAAGAAATATTCTCCAACAAAGGAAGACAAAAAGAGCCTACTATTAGCAAATTGGTCCTTGAAGAACAGAGAAAGGAAATTCTCAAAACAGTAAAGAAATATTATATTGCTCATACTTTCAGAAAGGAAAGAAAACCAGCGGAATATGTAAGATACGGGTAAATATAATAGAATTTCCTAAAACATATTTGTTGTTTAAATCAAAATATATAACACCATCTGATGTAGTGCTAAGTATGTATATAAAAAATATTTAAATCAGTTTTTTTTTTTTTTTTTTTTTTTTTTTTAAATTTTTTATATTANTTTTTTTTTTTTTTTTTTTTTTACAATTTGATAGTATAATGGATGGGACCTACATGGAACTATGGTTTCTACACTTCATTAGGGGTAAAAGAGTGATACCAGTAGACATGATATATTCTGTATATGGTAATACCTAAAGCAACCACTAATTAAACTATAAAATGCAATCTACTAAAAAACACTATAAATAAACAAAAATGGAATCTTAAAAGTGTTTGTGTAATCCACAAAAAGTCAAGAAAGTAGAAACTAAGGAATGAGAAAGGGAAACAAATAGAAAACAATGAATTGGCCTCGTTGAGCCTTAACTTTCTAATAATAACCTCCAAGTGTCTTAAATACACTTAATCAAAACACAGAAATTGATGAGAAAGGACACAAAAAATTATACAACAGTATTTGCCTCCTGCTCCCAGAATTTATTAGGCCAAGAAATGTTGAGCATTTCTTTCTCCTGAGTAGGCAAAGGGTCTGCAAGTGAGGGAGCTGGTCTGGGCCATCCTGTTTTCTGTGCAATAGCTGTCTGTGGGGTTGCTGGGGCCTCAGCAAGAAAGACCTGGACATGGACCATCAGATTCCTGTGGTGCTACAGAAAGATTAAACCACTCAGCAAGACAGAGATGTGTCTGTTCGCATCAAGGGAACACCAAGGAAAAGACACCCACACAAGGATGCTCCAGAGAATCCACCAAAGCTCCTCATTAAAGTCTGCTTTAACCACTGGCTGGACTCAGAGAATTCAAGAGAGCTTATAATATTATTACTCAGGTGGTACATATGAACACTGCATGGGGAAACTATCTTCATTTTCTTGGGATGTCTGGAATTATCCCAAGAATCTAAATACAAATGTCGAGAGGAGGGAGGTGTGAAGCTCTCATTTCCACAAGGTTTAAGCTTGAGAGAAGCAATCAAAGGTCCAGAGTAGTGGTGTTCTACAGGTCTCAGTTAGGGGTTGCTCCTTTAAACTTGAACCCCAGAATGAAGACATGGGGAGCAGAGCAACAGCCGATCTGCAGCCAACGTGAACATTGATGAGAAATAACCCCTTGTTGCTGCTTGGACACATGACTTGCCTTGGCCAATGGAGCATGAGTATAAGTGATGTGTGCTATTCCTAGCAGAAGTTTTGAGAGCCATTGCTGCTTCCAGTTCTGTGGCTTTGTTCCAGATTGCAACGTGTCCCTATCAGCAGTCTGGAGCCCAGACTGAAGAAGACACATGGGGGCAATGCCGCAGCCAGGCCACAGCCAAAATACCCTATGAATGATAAATAAAACTTTATTGATATAAGCCACAAAAAGAAAATAAAAAGAAAAAAATTTACTTCAAATACAATGGCACAGGCTATTGAAAGTTAAAAGATGGTAAACGATATATCATGCAACATTAAGAACAAAAGATAAAAGTAGGTTTGGCCATATTAACATCTAATAAAGTACACTTCAGGGAAAAAGAAAATAACTAGAGGCAAAGATGGATATGACATACTGCTTATAATGGGTTGAATTGTGACCCCCCCCCAAAAAAAAAAAGATATGATCAAGTCCTTATGCCTGGTACCAGTGAATGTGAATGTGACCTTATTTGGAAGTAGGATGTTTGCAAGTGCAATCAACTTAAGATATGGTGTTTCTGGATTAGGAAGGATCTAATCTAATGTGACTGGTGTCCTTATAAGAAGAGGGAAATTTAGGGGCACCTGGGTGGCTTAGTCGGTTAAGCGTCCGACTTTCGCTTAGGTCATGATCTCGCGGTTCGTGGGTTCGAGCCCCGCATCAGGCTCTGTGCTGACTGCCAGCTCAGAGCCTGGAGCCTGTTTCAGTCTGTGACTCCCTCTCTCTCTGACCCTGCCCTGCTCACGCTGTCTCTCTCTCTCTCCTAGAAATAAATAAAAAAAATTAAAAAAAAAAAAAGAAGAGGGAAATTTAGACACAGACAGACACATATGGAGAATACCAAGTGACAGCAGAGGCAGAAACAGGCAACCACTTGAGAATTAGGGGAAAAGCAGGGAAAGATTCTTTCTGGTAGCCTTCAGAGGGAGCATAATGCTGACCACACTTTGGTTTCAAACTTCTAACCCCTAGAAGTTGGAAAAAAATTTCTCTTCTTTTAGGCCAGCTAGTTTGTGCGAATTTGTTATGCAGTCCTAGGAAACTAATGGACTGGTAAAGGGATCGATACATGGCTGCAAAATATATATGCACCAAACAATAGAAATTCAAAGCCATGAAACAAAAATTCAGGGAGTCCTTCATTTCTATAATTTTGTCATATCATGAATGTTATAAGCATTGATTCATTGAATATGTAACTTTCTCTGGTAGTCAACATTTATCAACCAGGTCTATCCTGTCATTCAGGTCCTAGCTTGGACACTTCCTAACACTGAGTAGTAAATGGGGTCGCATCCAACATCCATATTCTTCTTCAGTCACATAACTCTGATTGTACTTGGAAACAGTAGAATTCTCCTTTGAAAATCCACATTGTCAAGACTCCCTTGTCTGATAGAAATGATAATTCCTATGTGTTTCTGGAAATACAGGATATTCCAAATAATTAATTACAAAATTTCTGTGGATTTAGATACTTTGACTAACCTAGCTGCTAAACAGGCTGTTCTAAAGCCCATGTTCAAGTGTGTTGTCTGAAACTAATAGCCAAAACAAAAACAAAAATAAAACAAAAAAACAAAAGAAAAGAAAAAGAAAAGAAAATTTATAAGTTCCAAAAGGTAATGCTATAACTACAGAGAATAGAATAGTGGCTGACACATGATTGTTCAGATTTACTGAATACATGAATGGAAACAAGAATTAATCACCCTAATAATTTTTACATCTAGTACTATTCCTCAGTGACCTACTTGATATGATTCAGGTTTATTTTCTTTTACTTACTAAATCGAATATGTTCAGAAAGTTCTTAAATTAGACTACCTTTGATCAAAATGTGCTGTTAAATAAAACCAGTAGTACTAATACTATTAAAAAGGTTTACAAAAAAAAAAAACACTATTGAGAGCTTACCATATGTCAGTTCTGTTTTCAGTACTTATGTGCATTATCTCATTTAATCCTTACAATAGCCCAAGGAAGTAGTAATATCATTATGCTCATTTTATATGAGAACATCAGGATTTTAAGTGTTTACTAAATTGCCCAAAGTCACACAGCAAATAAATTCTGGAGCTTATTACTTATGTCAGTTGCATGTTCAGTTTTGTAAGAAACTGCCAAACTGTTTTTCAGAGAGGCTGTACCACTTTAGAATGGTACATGTATGAGTGATCCAGTTTCTCCACATCATCACCAGTACTTGACGTTGTTACCATTTTTTGTTCTAAAGGCAAAGAAGGGTATGACATACTGCTAATTGCGGGTTGAATTATGATCCCCCCAAAAAAGATACAATCTAGTCCTAATACCTGGTACCTGTGACTGTGTTTTATTTCAATATATTGAAACAAATATTGTTTGTTTGTATATTGAATATTGCTATTCAATAATAGCAAGTGATGGTAAATATTTTTCATGGGTCTTTTGTCATCTGCATATCCTCTTCATCAAAATGGTTTGTTCATGTCTTTTACCAATTGTCTAATTGGTTTTTACTGTTGAGTTCTGGGAGTTCTTTATATATATTAGATATTAATCCTTTGTTGGATATATAATGGATACCCATGCTTTGTTGAAATCCTAATCCTCTGTTGGTAGTCTGTTTTTTCATGCTTTTTGCAGGGCCTTTGACAGAGGAAAAGTTCTTAATTTTGATGAAGGCTAATTTATCACTTCCATCTTGATTTCTTATAGTAAGTTTTAGGATGTTGCTTCATATGTTTTTCTTAGTGGTTGCCATAAGTATAACAATATGCATACATAAGTTATTGCAGTCTACTGATACCAATATTTTACCAACTCTAGTGAAGTTTAGAAGATATATGTCCTTTTATGTCTCTTGACTCATTCACTCTTTAAATACAATTCTCTCTTTTTTTTTTTTTTTAATAGTTTATTGTCAAATTAGTTTCCACATAACACTCAGTGCTCATCCCCACAAGTGTCCTCCTCCATGCCCATCCCCCCTCCCCCCCACATCCATCAGTCCTCAGTTTTTGTCAGCATTCAAGAGTCTCTCATGGTTTGCTTCTCTCCCTTTCCCCCACCATTTCCGCCCTTCTTCTCCCCCTTGTTCCTCCGTCAAGTTCCTCCTAATCCTCCTATACGTGCAAACATATGTCAATACAGTTCTCTTATGTATTTCTTCAACATATAGTGAATGTAATTCAGATGGTTTTATAAATTTTGCCTCACACATCAAATATGATTTAGTAAATCATAAGAAGAAGAGTCTACTATATTGTATCGTCCTTCTTTCCTTTCTAAAGTTCTGAGACTGTCTTTCTGCTTAGGGAACTTCTGATGCTCATTCTTGAAGAGCTGGGTCACTAGCAGCAAATGTTTTCTTCTTTCCCTCTTTCTCTCCTGAAAGATGCTTTTGCTGGGTAAAGAATTTATAGTTTACAATTCTTTTCCTACAGCATTTACAAAGGGTGTTCCACTTCTTCTGGCCTCCATGTTTTCAGAAAAGACATTTGCTATCCATCAAAGTCATGTTTTTCTCTGGCTGCTTTTAAGATTTTTTTTTTATTTGCCTTTAGTTTTCAGGCATTTGACCTTTAGTATATTGGCATGGATTTCCATGGGTTCGTCCTATTGAAGGTTGGTTCAGCTTTTTGAAACTGTAATTTATATCTTTCATCTTTCACATTTGGGAAGACTGTATTCATTATTTATTTGAAGTTCTTCTAGCCTCACTCCTTTACTCCTCTCTTTCTATGCCTCTGATAACATTGATGTTAGACCTTTCTATTTTCTGCCTGGTCACTGGAACCCCTCTTGTTTTTAAACCGAGTTTTCTCTCCTTTATTCAGATTGCCCTTAAGTGCAGTGATTCTGTTGTCCATCATCTCCACACTGATAGTGAGCCCGGCCAATGTGTTTTTATTTTTGCTATTGTATTTTTCAGCTTTATAATTTTATTTGATTCTTTCTTAAAACTCCTCTTTCTTTGCTTCTATAATTGCTACTTCTATTTTTAATTTATTTCAGAAGAATTTTAAATTGCACATTAAAGAATTTTTATGGCTACTTTAAAACTCTTGTCAGCTAATCCCAACATCTGATTCAGTTCCACATTCGCCTCTGTTGACCATCTTTTCTCATTCTGTTTGTGATTTGTCTTGGTTCTTTGTCTCACAGGTGACTTTTGATTGCATCCTGATATTTTTTTATCATTATTAGGAGTCTCTGGGTCCTATTCAGATCCTCCATTTTTTATATGCAGTCTCTCTTTCTAGGATGACTAGCAGGTCCTGGGTAATTTTGTGGGCTGTGGCTCCAGTGACAATTTAAGTTCAGAGTTCTTGTGGTGTTATTTTGGTCTGGTTGGTTTGTCTGGGGCCACTGGTGCTCCATCACTGATCCCTTTTGGTGCTAGCTGAGGGTGTAGAAGGAGCTCCCTAGAGCAAGAGGCAAGGCATCTCTGAAAGGAGAGGGGTTCTGAGGTCTCTGGGAGAAAGAACACTCCTCAGGCCAGTACTTACTGTGACCAGATAGCTCCATTACTGTGCCTTGTCCCTAAGAAGGGGAGGGAAGTCTCAGATTCAGCCTGGCACACAAGATCACCCCCAAAGAGTGCCTGCTTCTTGTGGTTGAATCAACTGCTTGTTGGCTGCCCAACTGCCTGGTGTGCGCAGGTGGTAGAATTCCTGCCCTTGGGCTTGAAGAGTGCTTCTGGGTCCAGAAGCTATTGTAGTGGATCCACTGGCCCCACAGTGCCTCTAGCAGGGTAAAGGGGTTCCACAGGGCAGAGATCTCTGTCCTGTGGGGACAAAGAGCATGTGATGGCATCTTATCTGTTGGTGCTTCCCACTAGGGCAAAAAGGAGGTCTTAGACCCATTGGGATGGAGAGCCTGCCCCTGGCCTCTCATGTCAGCAAGGTTCTACAAAGACATACTTGCAGGTGCCATGGGCTGGCTTGTATCATCCAGGAAGGAAGGAGCACACCTGGGCCTCCTTCTGTTGGTTGGGGTCCTAAGCCCTCTGTACTAAGCTACTCTTGGAACCCTGAGTCCTGAACCAGACTGCTTTCCTCTTTCCACTGTAGAGTCCTCCTGTGACTTTGTTTGTGTTGTTTCTAGAGTTTATAGATGAACTTGTAGACATGAGCAGAAGTGAGTCAGTGCTCTCTTGTCTGGGCCAAAAGACCTGGAACTCAGTTTTGTATATTTAGAAATTAAAATTGAATATGGCCGGGGCACCTGGGTGGCTCAGTCGGTTAAGCGTCCAACTTTAGCTCAGGTCATGATCTCACGGTTAGTGGCTCTGAGCCCCAAGTCGGGCTCATGCTGACAGCCAGCTCAGAGCCTGGAGCCTGTTTCAGATTCTGTATCTCCCTCTCTCTCTGATCTCCCCTGTTCATGCTGTCTCTCTCTCTCTCAGAAATAAATTTAAAAAAACATTAAAATTAAAAAAAAAAAATTGAATATGGCCATGCCATGGGACACGTCAAAATTGCTGCTAAGAAGATAGGGCATTATCGAAGGGAATATCTGTGAAGCAAAAATAAAAATTTGGGAATTATCTGCATAGAGGTGTACTGAAGCCATTCATACTTCAAAGATCTCTTAGACACTAAGGAAACAATGGGACACAGAGTCCCAGAATATGACACAGCAGTGAGCAGCTGGTAGCAAAATTATCAGTATATATTACTGCCATTTTAAAGCACTTTTATTATAGATAATGAATGTGTAATAGTTCATATAATAAAAAGAAAGAATGAAAATCTTACAAAGAACATGTGGAGCATAAGGAAAGTGGGCATATTCTCCTTATATGCCCACATATATTTGTCTTTATCAAATACATATCAAGGAACAGAGAGGTTCAGAGATCTCTGATTAGACTAGGACTATATGCTGCAAGTAAATGGAAGAAAATCTGGGTTTATCTGGTGAAGCGCATTCAAACTAATGTCAGTCCTGTGTGTCTCTCTCTGAGTTTAGTAATTCCTTTTCTATCTCTCTTGAGTGGAGAAGGTTTTTATTCAGAAAGCAACAGTTACAAAGGAAGCAATAAGAGCAAGCACGTTTCTGAATGCATCCTGCACTCTTCTTCTGTTCAGGAGCTCATGCTCACTGCATGCCGTACACAGACTAAGAGATACGGCATGATGTCAGCTGACAATTGCAAACACTGCCTTCTCATGTGACCCCATGAGAAACTGAACATTTATGGGGTAAGACCGTGGTCTGGTTCCTAACAGAATTCTGATTGGGTCAGCCTTGGGATTTCCTTCTCCCATAAGCCTGTGGTTCATGATCCCACCCAGTCAATTCTGTTGTGGGAAGACTGACACAAGTATCAGGCTCACAATACTGCAGGCACATGTGCAGCTCCCTGTCAGTGCCCCAGCATCTCAAGAGCTGGGTGGAAATATTCAGACCTGGCATCTTTCCCACTGTTCCCTGAAGGACCCAGAGCATCCCCTGTACACAAGGCTCTATGCAATGAAATCCAGAGTGTCACTCCTACACATGTCTAATCACTGTCCTCGGGGCGCCGTGTAGGCACCTAATGAACGGGAATGTGACAAAGAACCACTGTTATTGTAGAAGTCTTCTAGCACCCACGTTAAAATATGTTCGATCATGTACGTTTGACAAGTATTTTGCTTTAATTTTCTAACAAGTGGGTTCATTCTCCTCTTTTCTCTCTAACCATTTCCAAGTTGGGTGGGGGGGACGTGGAAAGAAAGGTATGCAAATACCAGTACCCACCACAACCCAGTACACCTGCTTCTGAGAATGCACTTTGTGGGGGGAGTGGGAGGTGGGGAGGAGAAGGGAATGGAGGGAAGGGTGCGCCTGCGGTTGTGTCAGTCCACACCACAGCCGACCTGTCTAAACACTCGGTGCTCACTTCACGTGAGGAAATCATTAAAGCGAGACCCGCGGGAGCATCAGTTTGGAAGCCAGAAGGCAGAGCTCAGAGCTCTGGCCCGAAGCCCCCTAGACACTGGGCTCTTTATTTACCTGCTGCCCTGACTCACGGAGAGGCGGGGCGCTGCCCACTTCATG
>NW_027532595.1:64747-113045 GCF_008692635.1 Crocuta crocuta
CAAGCCGGTCTGCGGAGGCAGGATGCCCACTGGGCGAGCAGAGCAAACAAAGCCTGCTCAGAGAGGACCGCCGCCCCGGGCCGCCTAATTACAAGTCCCTGCACTGCCTGACGTTCCTCAGCTGACATGCCCGGGCTGTGCCGAGACCTTCAAGTGAACCGCGCGCAGAGCCGCGCGTCACAGGTCTCGCGCCCGGGGAGGCAGGCGCGGCCCCCGCGCCCTGGGCGCTGCGGCTGCGAGCCGGGCCGCCTAGGGCGGGCGCGGGGATGGGGCCTTGCTCCTGCAGCCCGTCGCGCTGCTGCTCCGATTTACTTCGCTCTGGCAGAGGGCTCACAGCAGGCGTTCAGGCCTCCCTTGTTAGCGGGCAGGTGCACCTCAGAACCCTCCTGGGGCTCCCTGTACTGACGCTTACGCCAGCCCTGTGCTCTGGCCTTCTTGCCTCCTTACCACCAGTGTGGACGTTAAGGCACATCAGGCACTCTAGCAATTTGGAAGGGACAGGTAAACCAAAATCCCCTGTTAAAATACGTGGACCACCTGAATCGTGTTCCGTTTTTGGTACTTGGGAACATTATGAAAACTAGTTAGCAGACATAAACATCAGGGCAGTTTCCTAAATTCTATATATGATATCTCTATAAGTATGTCGGCATTAGCCTAAGATACAGATATTTTACATATCTTAATTTTTTTTTATCTTCATGGGATTCCTGTTGAGGTATGCAGCCAAGAACAAGTATTATCCCCAGTTTATGAAGGAAGAAACTGAGGCTCAAAGAGATTCAGCTTACATGCCCCCAAATATTTCACATATGCCTAGTGAAGGTAAGAATAAAAGAGCCTCAGAATTAGGATATCTCAGAATCCTAGTACAACATAGAGATTGTTGACCCCTGGCCACCATGGTTCAGTGAAGAAAGGCAACATAGATATGAAAGGGCTCTGTTGCAGGGTATTTGACTTAGAAATGGTGTGGAATATTCAGACATCACTGAGGTTCTACCTACAACCCTTCTCCAGCCCCTATCCCATCCTATAGCCACAGCCTGCACATTGCTTTCTGTCCTGGGCTACTCCTGCATCATCATCCCTTCCCATTCACAGCAGATAGATCCCTCTGCACCTGGCCCTCTCACCCCAACCCCACTGCCACCCACAGAGCCCCCACTGTAGGGTGCTAACCCTTCCCACTTTCCTACTTGGCTGCTTCCAAGATCTGGTTCTACTAATGCTTGGAGAGCTGCCTGGCTTCCAGAACTTCCACCTGGATCTCCACCTCCTGTCTCCTGCCCTGATCACTATTGGCTTTGGGGCTCAGAGAGCGCTGGGCTCACTGGAATCTGAGTCACTGATCTATAGCTGGGAATGTAGTCTTGCCACACTGTGGGTTAAACAGGATTGTATGGGCTAAGCTGAGAATACAACCACAATCAATAGCATCATTTCTATGAGAAAATAAATTTTGACTTTGAAACAACCAACTCATCAATTAACTTTGAGATCACAATGTGTTTGCAAACTGCAAAATCCCTGTGATTAAACTGAATAAATATCTTGTCTCAGCAAAGCTGACTGCTTATTAAATATTACTTGTTGAAAAGAAAGGCACTCCCCTAAAGGAGTTAGGTGTTATGGGTACATTTTCTTTGCTAATTCTTATTTTAGTTGTTTTTGTATGAAACTGGATCTCCACAATTAGGTTTCCGTCTTTGCTTTTGGCCTGAAAATCAAATCAATTGCTTGGGTGCTGATTTGAAAACCCCACGAAGAGCCAATTTACCTACTGAACAGGTTAAGCATATTTTCTATATATTTACTGGCCATGAATGCTGAAGAAAAGCTTAAATATGTCTGGAAATACAAAGTCCCCTTACTGGTAATTAAACAACAACAACAAAAAGAGCTAGACCTGAATATTCATGTGAAGATCTTGCCCTGCAAATCCTACAAATTATCATCCATTTAGTAACCACATGTGACATCATCCTAAGATCTTTTGGACTTCATAAAGTTTCTGTCTAACTACAGAAAATAAAAATGGCTGGGAGGCCTGGGTGGCTCAGGCGCTTGAGTGTCCAACTTCAGGTCAGGTCATGACCTCACAGCTTATGAGGTCAAGCGCTGCATCAGGCTCTGTGCTGATGGATCAGAGCCTGGAGCCTGCTTAGGATTCTGTGTCTCCCTCTCTCTCTGCCCCTCCCCCACTCACACTCTGTCTCTCTCACAAAATAAACACACATTAAAAAAATTTTAAGAAACTATAAAAATGGCTTCAATAGCCAGTGATGTGAAAAAAAATAATGGGAAAAATGACATTGTGTCATGTGCATTTTTCTACTAAACTAAAACCTACTTATTCATATAGGACCTTAGGCAGGGGAGCATTTTGGAGATTTGATCTGAACTGATTAAGAATCCATCATTTTTAAACAAACTTTATTAGTGTTTCCTAAAGCCAGCTGATTCTTACAAGCAGTAAATCCAATACAAAGCCTAAGGAAAATAATTTTATTCAAGGAAAAATATGACCCCAATCACCTAACTCTTTTTTTTTTTTTTTTAATTTTTGAAATGTTTATTTATTTGAGACAGAGAGAGAGTGAGCAGGCATGTGCGCACATGATGGTGGAGGGGCAGAGAGAGGGAGACAGAATCTGAAGCAGGCTCCAGGCTCTGAGCTGTCAACACAGAGCCCAACGTGAGACTCAAACTCACAGACCTTGAGATCATGACCTGAGCTGAAGTTGGATACCCAACTGACTGAGCCACCCAGGCATCCCTAACTTTTAAGATGTCAAATGTAAAAAGAATGCAATCTAGTGTTTACAAATTTATTGCTGGTTGTGTTTCCCCCCTCTGTAATAAGGGAAATTGTGTCAAGGTGACACTGTTGTCAGTAGAATACCCATTAGTGCTGATGCCCTGCTCTGCACCAACGATTACAATCTACCACTCATTTAAAAGTCTGATGGTGTTTTGACCAAAAATGCTCTGATTTCCCGCCTCAGTGGGCTCTTATGGAATCAAATAAGGGCATTTCTGCAGGAAGGAAGCCCATGGTGTTCTCAGTCATCTGTGGGCTTCTTTCTAACACAAAGTTTAATTTTAGTGTTACTATTTAGAAAATAATTTTTAAGCAACATATGGACACAGCTGTGTCTGTTTGGTATAGTTTTGAACTTGAAGTGAATTACATCTTCCTTTAAAAGGGGGCAACTTTCTACTCCTTTGTTAAAGCAGAAGTCAAATAATTATAAATTGATAATAAACATGTCTAGAACTTTTTCTCCAACCTAAAAACCAAGAGATACTGTCCATGACCTCTGCTCTTATTTGGTCTCCCATTTTTAGGAGAGAACTTTCATCTGCTCCGAAGTATGAACTTAATGCGTAAACATCATTGAGGTTTAACACTCTTCATTTAGTTTGATAAACAAGAAGGGAAAAAAATGAAAACGCCTCCAAACTTGAATAGCTCACTTTCTAGCCAGAAAAATTTCCTATAAGGCAATCTACTGACTATGTAACATTAAAAATGAAGTGAATATATTAAATGATATTGTCTAGGGCCATGGATGTGGATTTTGATCTGTTTTATACCTTTAAAAGATCATGATATATTGACCTTTAAATATATGCAATGCTGTCCAATAGAATTTCTTGCAATGATGGGAATGTTCTGTAATCAGTGTTTACCAATATGGTAGCCATTAGCCACAGGTGGCCATTGATCACATGAATTGTAGCTAGTTCCACTGAGGAACTAAATTTTAATGTAATTCAATTTTAATTTATTTAAAAATAAACAGCCACCTGTGGTTAGCAGTCACTGTATTGGAGAGTCCATCTATGTAGCCTAATGGAGCAACAAAAGGGAATAAAATGGCTCAAGTGTGATGAAACTATATATAGAAGAAACAACAAAGAGGAGGTATGAGTAGAAGTGGGGGTATAGACAGAGTAAAATCAAATTAACAAACACTTCTTGACACTTACTGCAAATGATAATTGAAGGTGCCTTGAAGCAGACAGACCCTGCTCTGAAGCACAACACAAGTACTGGTGTTTTAAACATGAATGGCTTAATTAATAAGCTGAAGGCAATGGAAAATAGATCACAAACATGGTAATGACTTACAATTTGCAAACAGAATAGTGGGTGGGAAGAAAGTCAGAAACACTTGGGGTCCAAAACCTATAGAATGTACAAACACCAAGAGTGGACCTTACTATAAACTACGGACTCTGGGTGACTGTGGTGTGTCAGTGTAGGTTCATGGGTTGTAACAAATGTACAGCTCTATGGAGAATATTGATAAATGGGGGAAACTACATGGGAAATCCTGCATCTTCCTCTCGATTTTGATGTGAACCTAAGAATGCTCTAAAAAATAAAGTCTATTAAAAATATTCCAGAAGGGTTAAGGAGGGATCAACTCTCCAGATGTGGTGGGAGGGGATTCCAAAGAGTAGAACAAAGAAGAGTGAGCCCAAGTATAGAGAGGAGGGCTCAAAGGGGTCAGGAAGACAAGAGGTAGGCTAGAAGGTGGGAAAGATTGGTGAGCCAGGCGGTGCAAGGCCTGGAATGCCATGCTGGGACAGTTAGACATATCTCTTGTAGCCATTTGAAGGGCATCATATTCAATCTTTTGAGAAATGTGTACCTACTATAATGGCTACTGATGAATTTATAGAAAGTAACATTATGTTTTCATGTTAATCAAAACAGCTTGGCTGTCAGAAGAGATTATTATCTCTCATTTACCAAATTAATTTATGGCATGATACCCTTTGACAAAACTAATTTTTAGTGTGTGCAGTCTTCTTAAGGCCTCTCTCAATTATTTCCCTGTAGTCTTCCTTTTCTTACACATTCCCTTTGTTACTACTTTCTCCACTTACATGAACTGAGGTCATTTTTTAAACTGTCTTAGATGCGATGATAAGCAGAGTTGCATTGCTAAAGTTGGGCAATATGGACAGCATCTTATTAAAGACAGAAGCATCTGGGTGAAGGAACGGAGGGTCCACATCCATGGAACAGTACCGTGTGGTGGAGGCTAGCCTGACATTGACAGACGGACACAGCAATGCAATCAGCAGGAAAATATCCTCCCCTGCTAGAAAAACAACAAGCAGCTTGCCCAAGGACACAGAGCTCATTAGTAGCAAAGCTGGAAGTAGAACTCAGGTTAATTGGGTAGACCCCACAGTCAACTTCAGCAGAGTGTATGGCCTCTACAGTTGCTCCCTTCCAGGATGAGTGCACTATAACCTAGAAGTGTTGGTATTAGCACACTTGCACTCAAATACCACAGAAGAGTGCCACAAGGACCCAGCGCTACCCAATGGCCCCCTCAGGGCCTCTGACACAGTGTGATAGGAAGTATGCACATATGCATACAAAGTATGCACACTGAACCTCAAACAGATTTCCCTGAAAGGTGATTGGTGTCTTATTCTGATGTAATCTGAAATGAAAAAAAAAACAAAAAAAAACCCGAATCATCAAAATCCACAGGGAACAAATTTTGGTCCTTTTCCATAGAAATCACCCAAATCTCCATGTTTTCATGCCCTTGCTGTCTCCTGCAGAAGTATAACGTGAGGCTGAGCCCTCACACTCAGCGCCCAGTTCTTCCCCTCAGGGCGAGGCAGCCAACAGGGCTATTTTGAGCTGTACTCAGACCCAGAGACATTCGTCAAGCAGGGCAGGCCATCCACCCCCACCCCGAGCACAGGCCAAGGTGCGGCATGCAGCAAGCGCCGCTGCGGTGACCATGCGCTCAGGAATGCAGACACCTGCAGGAGCAGGAACGGAGAATAACAGTCACCTGTCCAGCCTGATCCCCCAGGTGGAAAGGGTGTGTGCGGGCATGGCTGTGAGTTTGGCGTTGGCCTGCGGAACAGAAGGAAGGAAGCGGGCACCTGCAGGGTGGAATGCAGCCCGCTCCTCCCCAGCAGGGCCCGCTCCCCTGACAAAGGGCTCTCTCCTCCTCTGTGACCCTCCTTTGTCACAGCACCAAATGTACCTCCAAGCTGATCTTGTTTGTTTGAACACGGATGCCACTCTGCCTGTTGACAGCCCCGCTCTGTTACTCCCAAGGAATCCAAGCTTCGTGGCTCCATCTTTTCTCCCCAGAAAGAATAGTCAATGATGGAAACAGCTAAAGAGAAAGGGGAAGTGTGGTTCTCACTCCACTGGTCGTCTCCCTCCTTGAGTACAACGGCTGCAGAGCTCTCTATTAACTGTACATGGCTGAAAACAGACACATATGCACGCACACCTATACACGCACACACACACACTCCCACACACTGAACATACACACCTGTTGACCTTGCACAGCTCCACTTAGAATTCCAAAAGGTGCCATCACTTGTGTGGAGGAGGAGAGAAAGAAAGCTGGTGGGTGGCTAAATGCAGACCCCTGCTAAGAGCAAATGGAGCAGGAGTGAGAAGGAGTGCACTTCTATCTGCCCCGTATCAGGGTCTGGGCAGGTGGAGCAGAGGCCCCTCATGCATGGGTAGTACTGGGTGGAGCACTCAGACCTCGCTGCCCCTGGGCTACATGCAGACCCTGTGTCCCCCCAACCCTGCTATCAATGTAACCTTGGAGCTTTGCGTGAACTTCCGAGTTGCCCTCACTTGTCATTTTTTTTCTTAGCTATTTCTTGAACAAATCATTATGCTGCTAAAATGTCAAATGCTATTTTCCTTGGCAGATACAGAGTTGGGGGGTGGGGAGGAAGCACATTCCTATCACTCTTTTTAAACATTGCAGGGGATAATTGGGACGTTAACCCAGATGTCACCAGGCAGGGATCCTTGGTGCAGTCATAGCTCTCCAAGATGCCCCGTCAGACAGACAGGGATGTTTCTGTCAGTCAGGACAGCAGTGCCCAGTGCCTGCTTCCTTCCCTCGTTGCAACAAGACTTCCCAAGGAAGCGCTGGCCCTACAGGGACCATAAGGCTCTTGCCCTGCCCTTTCCTACTTTGAAGACCCTTATCTCTCTGGGAGCCCACACTGAAAACAGGTCTGAGAGTACTTGAATGGTGGTGAGCCCCAGCCCTGTCCCGAGTGGCCCTGCAAACCCATGGCGTTGATTTGTTGCCTGGGGCAGTGTGGGCTGTGGAGCTGGCATGTCTGTGGAAGGAATGAGGGCATTGTCCAGGCTCCAGTAGCTGCAGGCACTTGCTCACCACATGCTTTGCTCCCTGTGCCTCAAGGCACCGTAAAACTCCTTGGATCTCTGTCCTTCTGGACAAGTGCCTCTGCAGGGGATTTGCACTCTCCGTACACCCCTCAGAAGTCTCAGGGAAAACCTCTCACACCCCCTGTAGCAAGTTAAGTACAAATTCAGCCATGATAATATTATTTACAACTTTTCTGAGTAGTTGTGTTGCTGTTGGCAATATGCACCCACGCCCTGTAAAGAGAAGGACCCTCTTGCCGATCTTCTGAATGTTCTCCTTCAGGGTGCGGGCACAGCAGCCTGGGGATGAGGCTGCCTCATGGCAAACACTTCACCCCTTCAGCTCTGGCCCAGAGGACCCTCCCAACCCCACCTCCCCACACTTCACCCCTTCAGCTCTGGCCCAGAGGACCCTCCCAACCCCACCTCCCCACACTTCACCCCTTCAGCTCTGGCCCAGAGGACCCTCCCAACCACACCTCCCCACACTTCACCCCTTCAGCTCTGGCCCAGAGGACCCTCCCAATCACACCTCCCCACACTTCACCCCCTTCAGCTCTGGCCCAGAGGACCCTCCCGACCCCGCCTCCCCATCAACACTTGCAGCAGATTAGCAGAGGTTACACCCATTTTACGAGATGTTAATGAGAGGCAGGGCATCAGACCTGACCTAACTGTGGTCACCTGCGTGGGAGGCACAGCAGAGAACATCATAGGAAGGCACAGACTTCACAGGGGCTCATTAACCCCTGCCTAGTGCTGAAACACCCTTCTCAAAGACCCACAAACACAAGTGTGAGGCTAACCAGAAACTGCCATGGGACATGTGCTCAGGAAGGGAGTGTTTTGCTGGATGCAGGTTTATCTCTCAGGGTATGTGCTCAGTAGGCAGGATTTCTCTTCTTTGTCTCTTACAGGGAACTGGAGACCCTCAGACGGAAGATGGATGGGCCTGTAGGAGCCTTCCTCTCTGAACAGGGCTTCATTAGTCCACCGAGAGCGTGCAGAGCCTGCTGCGGGCTGTCCACGAGGCTCTGCACTGCACCCCAGGCAAGATTACAAACACCCTTTTCATTCTTTAGGGCCTCAGAGTGCCCCTCCCCCTCTTTTCTGCTGTTTCTGCAGCTAAGACACTGGTGCAACAGGCTGGGAATCCCAAAGCACTTCAAACACTGTTTTTTCAAAAGTGTGAATTGCAGTGGTCAAAAAGGAGAGCAGCTACTTAGCCTTGGTGGTACTGAGACACGATCACCGCAGGGGCCAGGCGACCATTTCCTACAGGATCGTGAGAACAATAATGCAGAGATGCCTTCCAGGCCATGCAAGACACTGAGCTGAAAACGAATACCCCCATAATGGCCCATGGACCAGCAGCATGGCGCCCCCGAAACATCCACACTGAGCTCTGCACAGCCGCCAGGCACTGTGAGCAACATCGGTGCCCCCTGGAGCAGCCACCACAGCCTTGCCACGCGGTCCCTGGATTCAGCACCACCCCCCAGGGGACCCTCCCACTGCCCTCTATACCTCCAAACTCACAGTGTGCTTCACGGATGAGCAGCGGCACCACTCACTGTTCCCTGAGCCCCAGAATGTAGGGCGGCCCACAGAGCAGAGTATCAGTGTCTCCTGTGAACACAACTCTGTGCTGTACACTCAGGACTCACAGCATGACCCACGGGCCAGCACCATGTGCATCCCCGGGGCTCCTGACCCTGTGACCTCTACTTCGGTTCCCCAGGGCAATTTGTGAACCACCCCCCTTGTGCCCACTGTGCAGCAGTACCCACGTCCTAGGGACCCCACACTCTGCCCACACTCACTTGAGTCACATGCCCACTCCTCCTGGGTCTTACCCTCTCTTCTCTCCACACCCACAACCCACAGCCGGGCCATGAAGCAGCATGCTGGCCAGCCCTGGCTTCCGATGCTGCCGCTGGTCCCGGGAAAGAGAAGATGCTCACCTGAGACACACAGCCCCATACTCCACAGCCCACCCCTCACAAGCTGCCTGTGAGATAGCTACATGGGACTCATGAAGGAAACCCAATACTACACTTCTCTTTCAGGGTTCTCCAGAGAAACAGAACCAACATTTACATGTGGAGAGGGACAGGGGTATTTAAAGAGATTGGTTTACATCATTGTCAGGACTAGCCATTCCCAATTCTGCAGAGCAGTCGGGTGGTCCAGAGACCCAGGGAAGAAGCTGGTGTTGCAACAAGAGTATGAAGGCTGTCCTGAGCAGAATTCCCTTTTCCTTGGGGAACCACAGCTGTTTTTCCCCGCTCTAAGGGCCGTCAACTGATTGGATGAGGCCCACCCACATTATGGAAGGAAATCTGCTCTATTCAAAGTCTGCTGGTGTTAAATGCTAATCACATTTTATTTATTTATTTATTTATTTAATTTTTTAAAAAATTTATTTCTGAGACATAGAGAGACAGCATGAGCAGGGGAGGGTCAGATAGAGAGGGAGACATAGAATCTGAAGCAGGCTCCAGGCTCTGAGCTGGCTGTCAGCACAGAGCCTGATGCGGGGCTCGAACCCACAGACCATGAGATCATGACAGGAGCCAAAGTTGGATGCTTAACCGACTGAGCCACCCAGGTACCCCATGCTAACCACATTTTAAAAATACCTTCACAGCAACATCTAGACTGATTTTTGACCAGATATCTGCATACTGTGGGCTTGCCACGTAGATATATAAAATAGAGCATTACAGTGTTCTAAGACCCAGCCTCCACGATAGGCTCTGTGGAAAAGTAGCAAAGTCCCCTGAAAAGCTGCCAGCACTGTGCTCTCTACCCATGCCCACAGCAGGTGAGAAGGTATGCACCTCACTTGGGACACCCAGCACCCTGTGCCATCCCCAGCCACCAGCATAGTCACTTTGCAAGGACACAGGTAACGGTGAGGACAGCAAGCCCTATGTTATAAAACCCCACCCTCCTAGCAGTCCACAGAGATGTCACATAGGCACCACAGATCCCCAGGATAAAGATGTCTCTGCTCTCCCAAAGCTCAGTGTGGCTGGTAGGCAGCTGAATGGACTTCCAGGTGGGAACCCTGTGCTGTGTACACACTACAGCAGCAGCCCGGTCACCACTGGGGACCCAGAGCTCTGCTCACCCTCCCTGCTCCCTGCGGGCTCGAGGGCCAGGATGATGGCACCTACTGGGACACCTGCACTGCTCTCCATATGCAGGAACTGGCAGGGACCTCATATGGGTCCCCAACCAATGTGCTCAGCACCCCAACTCTCACAAGGGTGTCAGTAACAGCGGCCAGGCATCACCTGGAATGCCCCGCAGAGTATAATCCCCCAGTCCCAGCATAGGGAGTGGGGGAGCCTGTGGGCCTGCTGGTATACCCCTCTTTATAACACCTCCCCAGCACCTCACCCCTTCCTCAGACAGGGCTCAGTACCAGTAGCTCTGCCATCATCACCTAGCATATCATTGGGGTGAATCTCAGGCCCTGCTTAGAGCTAGTGGATTATAGCTCCATTTTACCAAAACCCAGGCCACTTGAGTTTAAGGAGCACCCGCTAAAGCAGAAGCCCACCTCTCTCTCAAGTTCTTAGTTTGCTTAAACTCCTGGGAGCATATTGCATGAGAGTTTCCATAAAGAATGTTATCAAACTGTAAAGAGAGCCTACCCTTCATCCAATTGTTTTTCACAGCCTACCAGAGTGGGCAGAGTGGGACTTTTAAAGACAGCAAAGTCTCACCAAATGGATAGTCTATCCCCTATCTTCTAATAAATCAGACTGTCCAATGAGACTAAAAATAATCTGGGGATGACTGCATGTGGGGTCTGAAGATGCATTTTCTGTACCACTTCATCATGAAATATCCCCTGCCTGTGGTGGAAGTGTCTCCCCCAACACCTTTTCCTTGCACAAGCACATGTACACATCACCCATGAGCAGCCTGCTACAAACCTCCTGTGCACCACACCAAGCTGGCCAGCTCATCACTCCTCTCTCCTCCTCCCCATAGCCCTACATTTTACAGAACAAGAAACTGGGACACAGAATTAGTGTGCTTTTTTCTTGAATTTTGGTGTTCATACCTTTCTTTTTGCAGCCTGTTCAAGTCACCCATCCCTCAAGACGGCAAGGGTCCACTGGGCAAGGGGAGGAGACATAAGGTGGTTCAGCAGGAATGCATAGAAAGAAAGCTGAATATAGCTCATAGTCAACTTCTGGCATGAACCACAAGACTTTGGGGCTTGGCCTCTGATGGAAGCGTGGTGGGGGGTGGGGGTGGGTTTCATGTCTCTTATCTAGGTTTTGCCCTGGCAGAAGGGTCAGCACGGGGCAAATCTCAGATAACCAAGGGAATTCAGAGGGCAAGGATGTTTTTTGCCTGACGTTCAGGGCTCTGGAAGAAGGTTGCCTATCAGGCCACCCACGACCCCATCCATAAAAAATGAAGTCACACTGAAGATGTAGTGAGGCACAATGAGGTAAAAGGAAGGACAGCTATGGGTAGTTAGTTTTCCCCTTTTTAGTTACCACATGGCAGAAACGAGAGCCAGAAATTCCCAGATGGCCCTACAGTGAATTGAGGGAAGCAGCAGATTGGAAAGCTAGGAGGGGTATTAAGGTAGGGTCCATGTGGCCGTGCCAGATATGTGCATACAGATATACTAGACACATTGAGTCTTTGTAATAATGGCTTCGTTGGCCAGTAGGTCTCTTTCTAAAGGCTCTATTTGATTCCCCCAGTGCCTCCAGCTCACAGTGTACAGTGTTTAGAACATAACTAGATGCTCAATAAATATTTCCAGTTAACATAATTCTTATTTATTAGTAAAAACATTCCATTTATTCCTATTCCCACTGGAAATACGATAAATATATCATATGTAAGCATATCAATGTCAAAGGTTACCGAATTATTAGCTGCCTTAGACCACATCACATTCTGGCTCTGGCATGAATTAAAGGTTGTCATAATGGTTACATGTAACTAAAGGCCTCTTCAACACAGTAAATTGTAACACCTTCCCCCCCTCCACCAGGAAGGAGTGTCTATCCAAATGTTCAAGTGTTCACTTTGATTGGAGCATGGCAGCCCTTAGCACAGTGGTACTGTGGTCCCCTCCCAGATACCACGCGTGCCGAATTATATTTGCCCCTGCTTTCCCTGTTTCTCTACATCAGCTCCTCTCAGCCTGTCCTCACACACTCATATGCTGGCCAAATCTCACAGCCTTTCATCCAATGCACACCTTGGCTGTGCCCATTTGCAAACTGCCTTTAATTCTGAAGAGAGCCTGTGTAGTTAGTAGAGGATGTTGCCTTCAGCCCAAATTTCCCTGGCACACAAACGAGCTCCATCTGGTCCCAATGCCCACTCTGCACCCCAAACCATGAGGCTTTTATTTGTATCTGAACCTTCTACCTTTCAATTACTGTATTCAGGATCTATTGCTGTCAGAACAGAGTACCACAGTTGTGGGGCTGAAAACAACACACAGGTGTAATCTCAGGGTTCTGGAGTCTCCCAGGGCTAAAATCCAGGTGTTGGCAAGGCTGCTGCTTCTGGAGGCTCCTGTCATTCCTGGTTTCTAGAGAACAGGGCATTCCTTGGCTCTGGGCCCCTTCCCCCATCTTCAAAGCCAGCAGTGGTGAGTTGGGTCCCTTCATTCTTTAAATTCTTCCTGCCCCATTTCTCTGGTCTCCCATCATTCTCTCTCACTGCAGTTGGGAAAGGCTCCCTGCTTTTAAAGATGTGATTAGATTGGGCTATCATGATAATCCAGAAAAATCTCTCTGTCTCAAGAGACTTAGTCTTAATCACATCTTAAAAGACCCCTTTGCTGGGGTACCTGGGTGCCTCAGTCAGTTGAGTGTCCAACTTTGGCTCAGGTTGTGATCTTAAGGTTCCTGAGAAAGATTCCTGAGAACAAACCCTTCATCGGGCTCACTGATGTCAGTGCAAAGCCTGCTTCAATTCTCTGTCCACCTTTCTCTCTGCCTATCCTCCACTTTCACTCCTTCTCAAAAATATATAAAACATTAAAAAATGGTCCCCTTTTCCAGGTAAGACAACATATCCACAAGTTCTGAGAATCAGGATGTGTATGTACATCCTTGGTGGCCATTGCTCTGTCTACTGGGATAGCTAATACCTCTCTCTTTTATTTTCTTTTCCTCTGACCGGTCTTCCCAGGCTGCTTCCATCTCTGATTTGTGACAGGGGCGGTACAAAGGCTTCAAGGTGCTAATGACAGGAACAGCCCTCCTTTCCATTCCCTGGTGTTTCTTAAATGTTGTAGAAGTCAATTAATGACTGCCCAGATAAATTCACGAAAGATGCTTGGAATGATAGATGGATAGAAGCAATTTTTATTAAAAACCTACTATGTTTTAAATATTCTTTAGACCGCTCTCACATGTTATTTCATTTATTTGCAAAAATAGGCCTTATCCTCTATGTTTGCAGATGAGAAAATTAAAGTTCAGAGTTTTGAGTTGATAGGGTCATTCAGGTTACTTCTGATAGGGGTGGGGCATTAGTGTGCCTTCACCTGAATTCAGATGGGCGGGCCCTTTCCATAACTGCACAATTCATATTACCTTTCTTACCCTAGGCTGTTAGAAATCAATAAAAAATAGCCCAGGTTTTCTGTGCTAGAGTCTGGGATGGCAGAAGATGAAAGGAGTGATGGGCGCCGCACGGCTAAGTTGCTTTAGAAACAAATCGATGACAGACTCAGTATTAAGCATTGTCACGATTATTGATTATAGTTATCATTGATGTGGTTGGAAAATAAAATGTCTTATTATCATTACCTCACATTTACTGAGTTATATGATGCTTCAGTATCTCTGCTTCACAATTTATATTTATTACCCCATTTAATTTCCTAAAACCCAGCAAGATAGAATCTGTTACCATCCGATTCTGGAAAAAAGAAATTGAGGTAGAAGGAGGTTAAGTGACTAGCCCACATTCACACAAAATGTCAGCAACTGATCCAGGAACCCAACGCAGATCTGTTCAGGTTCTGTAGCCAATGCTTTAACAAGCCTGTCGTACCTCCCACTTCCTGAGCTATTAAAAAATCCGAACACATATTGTATTTTACCAAAACAAATCCATGATATGAAAAGCATAATGAGTTCTCTTAAGATAGTAATATATTTTCTCGTAGACTATCGAAATGACTTTTAAAAAGAAAGAAAATTTTTTATGAAATTGTTTCCAAATACCTTATATTGTTTCATCATAGGAATTTCAATTATTCTTCGTGTTATTTTTTCCCTCCCGTAGCTTTGCCATATATGGATGGCCTTTGCTGGTGATACCAACCTCCTCCTTTGGGAGCAGGTATAAAAAATAATCAATATTTATATATCTCCAAACCATTAAAAAAGAATCCTGGCCCTGGGGGTGAGCAATGAAAAGATGCCAAGCTGGAAAAGCCCAGGAAAGAAGTCCAGGGCATGCGTGGCTTTGGAGCAATTATCTTTGTATCAGGCAGCTATTCAGGCATTGAAAGAGGAAAGGGCTTGAGGGAAATTTCATGAAAAGAAAACTGTTCCGTATCCAATGTTTTCCAAGCAAAAAAGGGGAGAGGATGACAGAGGAGAGAGCTGGTAGGTGAGTTACAGAAGACAGAGTTCTTTGCAGACAGCACGTGTGGACTATCCTGGACCACATAGATTACCCTTTGGCTCTAGGCCACCCCGGAGTCTGGGTGGGGGCGTGGAGGGTAGCAATATCACATCTTCTGGGCTGCAAATCGCCATCAGCAGATGCATGTTCTACTGCAAATGCATGAGTGTCCTCAGCTGCTCCCCATCAGACCCTTAGAGTGCTGCTTTGAGAAGTCTCCACGTTGTTATTTTCTGTTATATTTCAGGCAAAAAGAGATGGCATTTGCTTTTGTTATTTCCCACTTATATTCAAACTTGCTCCCCAGCCTAGATCCCACTAGAAATAAGCCTGTGGCTTTTAATTCCTCTTAACTGACATTCTTCTATGCATCTTATTATGTCACTTCATAGTGACCATCCAAAAAAACCCTACTGGATGTGCCCATGAGAGTTAAGATCTATAGACCAACAGAAAACACTTGCCATTGTCAATGGCAATGACAATTGTCTTGAAAACAATGGTTTCTATGACAAAAGCCATGTAGCATCAATCAGTGTGGGAATCTCATATGTAGACCCTCCGCCTACCTGGATCTTCATCCTTCATGTACCTGCTGACTTGAAGCCCCAGGTCTCTGCAGCTCCCTTAGAGGATACTGTAAGGCTGTTCTGCTCCACCATTCTCATCCTGGGAACATAACTGAGATCCCTTGTTGGTAGGGGAGCTTATCTGTCCCAAGCACCAGCCCTGCCTTTCACTGGGACCTTATCAATTACTACGTCACTGATTTTCCCTCCTCTGCCACCAGTATGGTGGGATCTCAGAGACAATTAGGAGTAAAAACACATCCCTACTGCCATTTTAAACCATATTCCTTTTCCTTTAGATTCTAACTTTAGTTTTATAATTTCCATTACCTCAAGCAGTTAAGTTTGTTTATATATAAAGAAATCAGTCTAGATCTAGCTCTCTCATATCTGCAGAAGGAGATTGGAAAAAAATTTCCAGTGTCAAAGTATTCATATTAACTTTTACCTTATCTTCTAACTCTCCAATTAAATTTCATTAGAGCACAATTAACATCAGTGGAGTACTACCCACACATGTTCAGTTAGTATTAGTTCCAACTAGTATATCTTACCTTTTCATTAAGTAAATCCGAGATTATTTTGTGTGCAATCATCTCTGAATTCCCTCTGATGAGGCATTAACATTTTGGACAAATAAAATGTTTATATATTTTATACATGTATACTATTTTATATATTAATGTAAACATTCCATTATGTATGTAGAGTTTGGATTCTGATTATTAAGCCAAGCAAAATAGTCTAATAATATAAAAGTTATTTTATGCTGTCCCATCAATGTAAGGTATTTAAAAAAAAATACAAGTTTGAACTTCAATACTGTCTATTACAAGATCTAAAGATCAACAGGGCAGAGTGAGCTTTTGGAAAAGACTATAGTTACTTGTATTAACAGGACTGCACTGAATGTGTTTCCAATCCATTTTCAGTTATCACATAACATTATTACTAGAATAATAATATAAGTAATATCAATAACTATTGCATATTGAGTATTACACTGTACTTTGCATCTAACCAGGTAGATGCTATTATCTTACCCATTTTGCAGATAAGAACACAGAGGCCTGGATGGGCCTAAGAAATGGTTTAAGTTCCAAAGTGAATGAAGGGGGAAACCTGCTTGTTATGTTCAGTGGCTGAAACGCTGAGCACTGTGAGAGGGACTTGAAGGGTGACCAGCCCAGAGAAAAGCTACAGTAATCGAGTAGGCACAGATGGAGAGCAAGAGTTGTTCTTACTCCCGGTTTGTGATCCCAGCTGTTCTCCTGACTCCCTGAGAGCCTCTTGGAAGGGGGTCACCAGGCCTTGGCTTTTAAGCCTGAGCCACATGCTCCATGCTTGGTCTACCTGCTTCTTATGCAAGGGACACACTGTGCTGAATGTGCACCAGTTCAATTTGGGACCAGCCTGGGTAGCTGCAACTTTCTTACTGGGTACCTAGTCATTAATAACTGCATGCCAAACATTAAAAGATATTTTGGAAAAGGATTGTTGGTAGCAAGGCACTATTTCCTGAAACAAATACTTTATAACTGCTAATGGAAAAAAACTGTGGGGATCTGCTTAAGACATTCTGTCAAGATGACATTGAGTCAGGCCAACCCAAACGCAGGCTACTGCGCCAAAATCAAGATGGCCACTTCCTAATGGCTGCCCTCCTTCCAAACATTCCTCCTGTGTGCCTTCAGGAATGGTAATCCTGTGAAACCCTTGAATACCAAGTCTGTACATTTGAAAAGAAATATTCCTGAAAAGGAAACCTAGATTTAACAGAACAAAATTTGTTTACTGACACTACTTTAGTATGTACCTATAAGTTTGCAAAAACTTGGCTTAGTTAGGGCAAAATTTGGGTTAATTCAACTGATACAAAGTAAGAACTTTGTATGCTATTATTTTTATACTATACAAAGTTCTTACTTTGTAAGTAAAGTATAGTGTAAAATAATAGCATATAATAAGCAGTACACAGAATATGCTAAAAATGAAAACTACACACACACACACACACACACAAATTATCTGAGTGGCCTAGAGTTGTCATGCAAACGTGACTCTTGAGACCAAGGTATGTAAAACAGTACATTTCAAGGCTGGTTTTACTAGTGCACTCTGTATCCCATTTGTCCAGCACAGAGATTGGAAGTGAGTTACAAATGCTCAAAAGACCTTGCTGTGGTATTATCACAACCAACACAATTTTGTCCAGGTCTTACCCTTTATTTGTGAGGAGTCAGAATGCCTAATTATTTTAATATTAAGTAAAATATGCTCTACATTTTCTTAAATAGTGAAATAAATCTCATCTTCATCTTAAGATATATTAAGCTCTTTATGGACAAGAACTATAATCTTTATCTCCTTAACATTGGATACAAGGCCTATGGCCCACTTCATCAAATTAAACAGAGAAGTCCGTAATCTTTTCATGAATCTCAGCTAGGGAGAGAAACTCAGCTCAGTTTTATGCTCTGTGGCAGTAGTTGTCTGAGGATGGTTAACAGAATTAAACCACTCACTTATTCCCAAGTGAAGGAATAAGGGAAAACTCATTACCTCCTTCTCAGAACCAGAGTAACATGAGTCTCATCTTCTTAGACCATCTCCAAGGAAAGATGGTCCCTCCAAGCAAAAATGGAACATTGTAGAGAATGTACACACACACACACACACACACACACACACAGATTTAAAACACCAAATAAACTCATGGCAATATATTTGGCGTTAGTAACTCATACTTACATGATGAGGGTTTATTTTCCACTACAAGGAAAATAAGCTTAACAATATTGCTGCTATACACACAGCCAGAGAGTTGAATCTTTAAAATACATCTAATTTTTTCAGAGTATGGACTCTGCAACATTCTCTGGTTAGCCTACAACATGTTCCTTATACCAAACTCAACAAGATACATCACGCCCGCCTGGTGGACATCATGCAGTTTGGATTTGCGTAACACCTGATTAAAACAAATGGCTATTCTTTCCCTTTGTATCTCATGGTTCAGTTAATTACCACTTCTTGGCATGTTGTCTAGCTTGGCACTAAAAAAGGAATCAAGTAATTTTATTAAATCAGTGAGGGCCAAAAGAACTTTAAGACTTTTTATTGAACTTTAAAAAATGTAAAGGAGTAAAAGTTTTAACATTTTTGTAAATATTGCTCATGTCCAATTAATACTATTATATCTTGTTCCTCAAATAAATGGTCTAGAAGTTCTCTGCACTCTATATTATCAGCAGATATTTACTATCTTCCCTGAGGTCAGTGAAGGAAATTTCACTGTGTTTTGTAATATTTATACTCATGGTAATAGATGCCCAACCATTATGACCAGTTTTGCATTCAGCAAGAAGGGAAAATAAAAGAGAAAGACAGAGAGAGAGACAGAGGCAGTAATTATTAGTGCTGCTCTTAATTATTTTTAGTTCTTTCCCCTTGGAGGACTGTACTTCTGACACTCTATTGGGTGGATGAGACTATGTAATTTTTCTACCCTATGAGTCAAGAGTGGAATTGATATATGTCTCTTCCCAGCCAAACATGCAATTGCTAATGCAAGACTTTCCAGAGTTCAGAGCTCTCTCTCCCTGTGACCCACAGCTGCCAACTTTCAAGAAGGTCATAGCTCCATTAGCCTGGCTTATGAGCCACAGAGGTAAGCAACAGTCCCTGCTGAGTGCATCTGGCTTACATGTCTGGGCTAACTGTTATTTCCCAGCACTGGGATGCGGGCTGACAGCTGGTTACTCTAGCAAAGCACAGCTGATCCCAACACACACCTTGTTGCTCTGTGAGACACATCAGCGTTAGTGCGCTCCCCAGTCTAGTCTGGTGCTGGTTCTGCATGTATGTGTGTTTCCGGACATATCAGTCTATCCAAAGTGAGTTCCGGGCCACTTGGCTAAAAGGGACTGGAAGAGGGTTAGCCTAGGCTTCAGTGACCTAAATAAGCACCTCACTGCTTTTACAGGTGCCTCTGTCGGCTATGCAGACGAGTTTGCTTCTTTGTGATAGTTTATCTGCAAGCATTGGGCAAGAGTGCTTTGCTTTGTTTTTGTTTTTGTTTTTAATTCTTCCCCTTGACCTCATAGTGTCCACAGCTGCTGACCTTTTCAGTCACAAAAGGAAGAAACTCAGGGATTTGAGTTTCTAATTTCTTCATCTGGGAAAAATGGAGTATTTCCCTTTCTGCAAATAGGACTCCAAGTAAACCGCTTCTGTTAAAACAATATCCAGGGACACCTGGGTAGCTCAGTCGGTTAAGTATCTGACTTCAGATCGGGTCATGATCTTGCAGTCCTTGAGTTCGAGCTCCGCATCAGGCTCTGTGCTGGCAGCCTGGAGCCTGCTTCAGATTCTTTGTTTCCCTCTCTCTCTCTCTCTCTGCCACTCCCCTGCTCACAGTCCATCTCTCTTTCTCTCAAAAAATAAAAATTAAAAAATTAAAAAATAAATCCAGAAAGAGAGAGAGATTTCATAATGCTTATGGGCAAGCTATTTAGCAATCTTGATAGCTGGTAAAAGCTACTTAATGTCTCACCTCACTCTTCTCTGCTTTAATGTATAGTCATTTACTTGTATACTGGTTTTTATGGAGATTAACACCACCCTCAATGCTATCTCCAAAGACTACAAAGTGATATTCAATGTTATACAATACAATATTTAAAAAATAAACAATGGAGAAGAAATGGTGGAATGAAAATAGGAGAAAGGAATAGAATAAGCCCATAAAGCTAGAGTCATAGGGTTTGTATTCTTGTTAGAAGTGGAGCAGAAAGTGGTCTCTGCAATTTTCAGCATCCAGTATAGCAGGGGAAGCATTCTGCTTCACTCCATGTAGAAGGACCTTGGAGCTGAATGGGAACTCCTTCATGCCAGGGAGGCATACCAGCATGCCCAGGCAGGTGGGGAAATGCCTGGTCTTGGGTCCACCTGGGTTCAGATCACATCCCACGTACACAAGAAGATATCCCTGCTGGGCCCTTGGCATGTCCACCCCTCCCCTCACACATACAGTAAGGAAATCTGAAGTAAGAGGAAAACTCTGAATGGTACTTAGATGACCTCCCACTATGTACTATAATACTTCATAACGCGGGACAACAGCTCTCTTGGATACAGAGAAAGAACAGTGAGGACTCCAACCCTGAAGAGTGGCTGCACCTTCCAGAACAAAATCCCGACTCTTAGCTTTCACTTTCACTTTCCCATTTTGGACTCTGAATGTCATCCCCAGCTCCAATCTGAACCCCAACAAAAATTGTGTATTGCTTTTTCTCTCTCATTCACACACACACACGTACGCACACAACAGTGAAAGGGGACTGTCCTCATAGCAGAGTTTCACTCAGACCCCCTCGGTTGACTTTTCACACCTTAGCACTAACTTAGGGGCTCACCAGTGCCCCTCCTTCTCTCTAGTGCTGAACTAATCCCAGGGTTACTACTCCTCTAATGTGACTTTACTAGTGGATCAGAAAATAATACAAAGCACAACACAACAGAACGTAAATCAAGCCCTAAAACAAACCAGCTGAGTCCTTAGAATTAGTCACATCATATTCCCCACAATTTGAGTAAAGCACTGGGTGTTCAATAAAAACCCTGTGAATAAATGGAAAACTGGATAAATGAATCAAGGCTTTGACATCCTCCCTTCAATCTCTTTCCTCAAGCACATGCTTCTTGGAAGAAGCACTCTCAGACTGAATCACAGCCAGTGGGTAAAAATGGCAGCTATCTGCATGGAAACTTGTGTGGGCTTCAATTTTATGGATCTTATGTTATATTGTGGCTTAGCAAACTACATGCTTTATCCAAGGCAACCAAAGAGACCTCTGTCTATGTAGCAAATTCCTTTGCAAACTACATTTGTAAAATGTAGTTTACAAATTATTGAAAACAATCCATTTGGAAAATTTTCAGCTGCTATTTTGTTTAAAGATAGAGCACTCAAACTAAAATTAAATCTAAACTCAATATAAACATCCTTTAATAGAGTACCAATGCTTTACCGAAGTCAATCAACTTTTTTTTTAAGTTGCCATGGAAGAGAGAAAATATGAAATACTGAGCAGACAAGTTAAAACAGAGCCCTCCATTGTCCCTAGTATAAAAGATGGCACTGCTCTGCCAGCAGCTAACAGTTGACAACATATCAAATGCACTATCTTGGTTTGGGGTTCCCCAGCAGCAGACCCTGAGACAACAATTTAAATGCACGTAGTTTACTTAAGACATGATTCCAAAACACACTCAGAGGCAGTAGGAAATCAAGACATAAAAGAGTGGAAAGCAATAAGAGAGTAAATGAATGGTGGCTCAAATCAGTCTCCACTCAGTGCAGACCCAGGGGGAGACAACTCAGAGTTGTCCGTTTGAGGGACAAGGAAGCTGGAGGATTTATTCACAGGCTCTCCTCTAGTTTGTTGAGCATCCTCCTGGGTGTCGCTGTCCTCAAGCTGCCCTGGCTGGGTGAGGCAGCTGCCAGGTCTCTGCAGCAAGCCCAAGTAAGCTGAGCTGAGCTGGTCAGGGCATCCACAGCTTCTGCTCCACGCCCTGCAAAGACAAGGACCTGTTGACATCAAGGTAGTTATGAGATGTCTCCTCATGAATAAAGGTCTCGGAGGATTTTATGGACTTGGCTGAGTAAACCTCTTCTTAAACCAATCCTTCATTTTTGTAACTTAAAAGTGCCCTCTCAAAAAAAGAAATCAATCTTGCTCTAAATATCTTTGCATACATCTTGAAACTTGAACTGCCAATGTCCTATCCCAGATATTTCCCCATGTATTTTAAGTGTTTTCTGACGGACATGGAAGATACAGAAGAGATGGTGTTCCCCGGCTTCACAACTGGTGAAGTGGCAGGGGAAAGCTTATTCGCTCCTCTGTATGGGAGATAGTTAGTGTCTCTCCCAGGGGTGGTGCAAAGGACTTCTATGATTCCTCCTCATCTCTTTCTGAGGATGCATTTACCCCCTTACATTAAATATTTTTAACTTCTTATTTATTTTTGAGAGGAAGAGGGAGGGAGGGAGGAAAGGAGAGAGGGAGGGAGGGAAGGGAAGAGAGAGAGGAAGAAAGAGAGAGAGAGAATGAGAAGGGGAGAGGCAGAGAGAGAATGAGAAGGGGAGAGGCAGAGAGAGAGAGATACACAGAATCCAAAGCAGTCTCCAGGCTCTGAGTTACCAGCACAGAGCCTGACATGGGGCTTGAACTTACAGACCATGAGATCATGACCTAGGCTGAAGTCGGATTCTTAACCAACAGAGCCACCCAGGAGCCCCTACCTCCCTACATTTTTATTTGACTTTATGACCACTATTGTCTACTCTTCTCTGCTAACATGCCTTCTTATGTAAAATGTTAGGACTATAAAGATGTTTATGCTATATTTCCATGGAACTTTACATGCTTATACATGTAAGACCAAGCAAGAGGACCCTGCTATCCCCACAATGAGTCTGAAAGATAAATTGAGTAGATATAAAATTTGCTTTACAGATACAGAGATAGATGCTCATAGAAATTAAATATATAACTCCAATTCAAAATGAAATAAAGCCCATGTTGATGCTTTCTTACTGTTCTACTTACCAGTAATTTCTTCCAAACATTAAAGGGTAAAAATCAGCAACTTTTACACAAAATTTCCCATAGAATAGAAAACAAGAGAATAGCAATCAACTCATTTTATAAGATCAGCACAAATTTCATACAAAAATCCAACAAGAATATCATTGCAAGGGAAATGTATAGACCAACCTCTTCCGTAGGCAGATGCTAATATTTTAAATAACATATTAGCAAAATTCCAATGTTACAAAAAAGTGTTTCCTTTTTAAAAAATTCTTCTTTTTTCTCTGAGACTTTGAGTTTAGATTTCTTATTACATTAATGAGTTACTGGGGGGTTAACAAATTGTTTCCTTGATAAAAAAGAAGGCTATTAAAACCCAACCGTGATTTTCCTGCACGTAGTTTTGATGTATTTAAAATATTACAATCTTCATCCCCTCTCTTTCAACCCCTTCCCAAATATCCCATAGTATACCTCTAAGGGCAAAGTTTGAAATCCCATAATATACCACTGATTAAAGGCAAAGTTTGAAATATATTTCCAGTCTTGACCATATTCTCCGTCAACTCCAGTACTGAAGCTGAGCCTACAGAGAGATGAGAACTCTTACCCATGAATAATGCACTTGAATTGAGGCACACCAACCTTCACTTTTGACTTGAGTAAACTCTTGAAACTATTTGATTTTCTTTCACTACAGATAGCACCATCTGTGGCAAGTGGAATTTTTGTTCTCTTTGCCCAGATCACATTTCTCAAATGTTTACTCAAATTCTGTATTCACAAATTTGAGTGTCTGTTATGCCTGCTTTGTTTTTGACAAAGCTTTCAAGTACTTCTTTTCTGTGGCCATGCCCAGCTCCCCCCTCACCTGTCCCACCAACCAGGTGGACCATGCGTCCATGTTTCCTACCCCATCATGGTTCATAGTTTACAAATTGAATGAAGACCAACTCAAGAGTCTTCTCCATAGCTAAGTGTTGGTAATGCTAAAACAAAAGCCCACCTATGCTTCTTTTACTCACTGCCTTATAGAAACTATATTGATTCTCAATAATTAGTCAGCTTTGTTTATCATTAAATATTTTTTGATGTTTTAAAATATAGGATGCAGCTATGTTTTAACAGTAGAAAAGAATTAACATGTTGAATTCGTGGCAGTTTTCTAACAACTTGTGAAAATGCACATTCAAATGGATGAAATGACACCAACTATTTTCTGAGACTAATTAGAAGAAATTTTATAACATCTTTCCGAAAGAAACTACACAGATTGATGTGCTACAAACACACCTGTATTTTTTCTATCCATGATCAAAAACTCTAAAACAGGATTTTTACCAAAGGAGAAAATAGTTCAGACCATCTGCATGGAAGCTTGCTCTTGTCCGCATTGTCCCCACTGACCCATTCTAGTGACACTTTTACTTACAGTCACATAAACACAAAGTGTATTTATATTTTAGGAAACTAGAGAGCATTTGAAAACAAACATCATAATTGTTTCTTTAAGACTAAAACAAATCCTATTAAATGTTTGCAGTATGTATATGTATAAAATGATTAAGCTTCTATGAAGTCATCCACTCTAAGTAAATCTAAAATTTAACATGCTCCCATCAAAAACAAGATGAGATGTTTTTAAAATTAGATGAATTAATTTAAAAATCAAAGAAGTAAGAATATCAAGAAAAATTCTGGAGAAAGAAGGTGGTGATGCTTCCAGAAAATAAGCCTTGACAAGTATGAAGACTTGACAATTGAATTAATGTGGCTCTAATGTAAGACTAACAGTGTAATGGGATGGAATAAAAAAATGTGTAGACTCAAATATAGTTGTGAATATTGTATATAATAATAAAGGAACTATTTCATATAGAGATTAAAATAAAAATAAAAAAGATTATTCAATCACTGACATTGGGTCAAGTGAATAGTCATATGGGGGGGGAATGCTAGACCTTACACTAACAACATAAAATAAATCAATCATGTAAACCAAAAAGTGGAAACTTTAAAGGACTATATGAAGACAATTATTTTATAAACCCAGAGAAGCAAAGGCCATTGTAGCTATGAAACAAATTCAGAAACCACAAAAAATAATTGATAAATTTTATTACATAAAAATAAAGTGTTAGTGTCAAACACCATCATAAGTAAAAACAAAAGCAAAGGACAAGTTAGAAATAAATGTTAGAAATTCATACCATAAAAAAGACCTATTTTCCTAACATATATCAAGAGATTCTATAAACTAATGAAAAATGAGTGAAGCATATAAACAATTGGTAAAAGATGAAACTCAAATAGTTCTTAAACATATACAAAGTGCTCAATTTCAAAATGATACATATTCAAATGAATGTTATATGGAAGTTCATATTTTCAGATTGAAACAAAGATTGAAATGTTTTAAAAGTACACAATTTTGGTAAGAGTGTCAAGAACAAACTCTTGTTGGTGAGAATGTGAACTGACCCAACTGTCCAGGGCTATGTGCAATGGCAATTCCAACCATAACTAACATATCCATTGACCCAGATTCCACTTTTAGAAATTTACTTTACAGATACATTTGTGCATGTAAGAAATGGAATAGGTTAAGGTTACTCTCAGAAACATTGGTTGTAGTAACCAAAAGTTGGAAATAACTTAAATGTCCATCAAAAGACAACATTTAAATACATTGTGTTATATCCAGAAAGTGGAACACTTTATAGCCATGGTGGGGACAAGGAGATATAACACTTTATGTACAAAGATGGGAGAATAGTGCACAATAGATAAAGAAGGTAAAGCAAGGTGCACAGTGGCATGTGTAGAAGGGAAGATGGAATACTGGGGGTGCATACCGTGTGTGTGTGTGTGTGTGTGTGTGTACGCAAAGTATTTTTGGACATGTACACTAGGCATAGGTCAACAATATTGGCTGCCTTTGTTGGATCCATCCCAGCAGAGTGGCTGCCGGACAGTGAGGGGAGAATTTCCCTGTACCAAGTTTTGTTACTGATTGGATTTCCAAACTTGTGGATGCATGTTTATTCAACAAATCAGTGCTCACTAATGTATTGGTTTTCAGGAATATGTGAAGCATCAGTTACTTGTTATAAATCCTAAACACCTGTTTTAAAATCAATTCTTTTAAGATTGTGCTACTACATAAAAGTAGAGCTAATGATAAAATAATGAGATCGTTGCCATTTCAATAGCATAGTTCATAGGATAGCAAAGCCATTTACTAATTTGGCAACTATTTACTGAAGGTCTTCATGTACCAGGCATTGCACTAGTTTCTGGGGTCACATAGTGGAAGACAAGCCACATCCCTTATGCCCTAGGCTCAGGCAGCCTGACTTTCCTCACTGCCTTTATAAGTCTTCTTTTCCTAGTTTGCAGAGCTCAGGACTCACACCTTTGTATTTTGTTCTGCTGAGCAGATATTCCCTCCTTGTGAACACACCCCGTCTCTTGGCTTTAAATGTCACTTCTATATCAGCAATGCCCACATTTTCAATCTCCAGTACAGATTTACTTTCTAAAATCCCAGACTCCAAAACCTCCTTGCCATCTTCCCTTAGATGCTACATTAATCTGCTAATTAGTTTGCTATTAGGACTGCCATGACAAAGCACTGCAGATCAGGTGACATAACAGAAATTTATTGTCTCATGGTTCTGGGGCCAGAAATGCATGGAGCAAGATGTTAGCGAGGTTGGTTCCTCCTGAGTGTTCTGAGAGACACTTTATTCTATGCTTCTCCCTAGCTCTTGCTGGTTTGCTGGCCATCTTTGACTTCTCTTGGTGTGGAGAAGTACCACCCACTCTCTGCCTTCATCTTCAGGTGGGCTTCTCTCTGTGCACGTGTCCATGTCCAAATCCTCCCTCCCTTATAAGCACTCCATTTGTCCTAAATTAGGAACTCACCACACTCCAGTATGATCTCATCTCAACTAATTATATTTGTGATGACCCTTTCCAAATAAGGTCACATTTTCAGGTATGAGGAGGAGGTCTTCAACATTTAAATTTCCAGGGGACACAGTTCAACGCATAACAGGTGTCTATAGATAACTCAAACTTAACATGTTCAAAACCAAAGTCCTGGTTCTGCCCCCATCACCATGTCTGTTCTTCTCCAGTCTTTGACTTCTCAACTGAGGCAGTTCCTCTCCTCTCAGGCCAAGGCTAACCTTGGATCGAGACTTCACATCCCTCTCCCTTCTGGCAACCACCAGTTTGTTGTGAAAAGCCTTTGTCAAAGCCTTTACTCTTCTTTTAATAGAGACTGTTTAGATATATTAAAACAACTGTATGATCACTGAATTGTTGATTCCACTTTAACTTCATTCTCAATATGTGTTTGGGCTGTTATGAAAACACTACTAAACAAGAGCCGGCTTCAAATTCAATATTCAATTTTATAGGTAGGTGGTCCTGTGGTGTGCTCACTTTATAAAATAACTTCTGTGTAAAACTTACATTAAAAAAATATTTCCGGGGGCTTCTGGGTGGCTCATCCAGTAAAGTGTCCAACTCTTGGTTTTGGCTCAGGTAATGATCTCACAGTTTGTGAGTTCAAGTCCCACATCAGGCTCTGCACTGCACTGACAGCACAGAGTCTGCTTGGATTCTCTCTCCCTCTCTCTCTGCCCCTCCTCGACTTTCTCTGTCTCAAAATAAAAAAAAAAACAAAACAAATAAAAGTTTAAAAATAGTTTCACTTTAGCAAATATTTATTTAGGTTGTTTCCATGTCTTGGCTGTTACTGTAAATAATACTGCAATGAATATGTGGATACAGATTTCTCTTTGAGAGAGTGATTTCATTTCTTTGGGGAACAGTCCAGACATGGAATTGCTGGATCATGTGGTAGCTCTATTTTTAATTTTTTTGAGGAACCTCCACACTGTTTTCCATAATGGCTACAGAGGTTTACATTCCCACCCACAGTGGGAAGTTTCCCTTTTCTCCACATCCTTGCCAACACTTATTATCTCTTGTTTTTTTGATACTAGCCATTCTGACAAGTATGAAATGATGTCTCATTGTGGTCTGATTTTCACTTCCCTGATGATGAGTGATGTTGAGCATCTTTCCGTGTGTCTGTTGGTCATATGTATATCTTTGGAAAATTGTCTATTCATGTCCTCTACAGATTTCAAGTTTAAAAGCTCTAATATCTAGGTTAAATTAATGAGTAAGTTTCAATATTTAATGATTAAATGTAAGTGTTTTTTCTTTTTTCAGTGTTTGGGCACTCTGCAGATTATTGAATATGCAAAAATAGAGTCCCTCCCATCATGAGCTGGGTGGGAGAGCACATGTAACGTGTAAGTACCCCAAGGTATTATGCTAGTAGCTATCATGGTGATGTGTGCAAGTCCTTTGGGGAACATAGCAGGGGAAAGTCTTCACGTGCCTGAAGAGGGGCAAGGAAGATCTGCCCAAGAGCTTACGTTGGAGCTGGGTCTCGAAGGAAGAGTGTGTGGTCTTTGACTGTGGTGAGGATGCACATACCTGGCAGAGGACACCACACACATATAAGTGCAAAGGTGCAGAGGGATGTGGCACTTTCTAGAAACTACACCTGGTTCAGCAGGGCTAAGGAATGGGCTATCCATGGGAGACTGCCAGGAGAAGTGTTTAGGAGACAGGCAGGCTGAGTCATGTGTGCCTAGTGCCTGCTATGCTGAGGTCTGGGGAGTCAGAGGGTAGTTTTGACCAAGGCCATAGAGGAGCCATAGGGCCAGGTTTTTGTTTTTAAAAGGCTAGTGTGACATAGGGAGGGGGTAGGGCAGAGATGATGGGCAAAAGAGAAAGGTTTGTACTCATCCTTGACACTTTAGCTCAGGTTCTATGTTGACATTTGGTTGGGGCCCATTTTGTGTGTGCCTCTGCTCTTTGGTTCCCATAGTCTTTAAGCATCTCCAGGGGAGGGGTCCACACCTGAGATGCCAAACACACATCGACTTTCAGGAGATTTGGGAGCCTTCTGGGAATACCGCAACTTGAGAGAGGAAAGGGTGAGGCAGAAAGCTTCACTGCTGACCTGGCTCGGTGCCTGAGGAGAGGTGAGTGCTCATACAGCTTGTATGACCTGAATTCTGGGCCTGTGGCTTAATACTTCGGCTCTAAAAGTAGGCTGCTTCCTTTCTGGTTCCATATCTTCCCTTGAAAGCTTCACTGCCCTCCCCAATGAAGGAAATGGTACTAGGAAAGCACCTACCTTTGTAGGGGTTTTGCCTATTGTCTTCTCATTGGGCTTTGAAACCCCTTCTGGGCCCCCACCGTCACCATGCTCTCAACCAGATTTGTGCCCATTGATGGAGGTGTGGCCAGTTGGGAGCTCAGCAGGATGGTGGACATTGGGGGGAGGCGGAGGGAGGGAAGAGGTACAGAGTGAGGGTCCCTGTTGTATGTTCCTTCGGGGTCGGTGTGCCTCTCAATGTCTAGTAGTCCTGCTAGCTCAGGCCCTGGGACAGCCATGTTCACCTGCCCCTGTGTACATACCCTCCCCAGTCACACTGGCAGCCTGTCTGCTGCTGCGCTTATGGGAGAGCTAGGAGAGCTCTTTTTAAATGTCTTTAAATGTCTTTTTAAATGTCTTTTAAAAATGTAATAATGACTTATGGTTAAGTTCCACTAAAATGCTTTATAAAAAGATTCTAAGAGGGGCACCTAGGTGGCTCAGTCCTTTAAGCATCAGATGCTTGATTTCAGCTCAGGTCATGATCTCAAGGTTCATAAGTTGGAGCCCTGCATCGGGCTCTGTGCTGGTGGCCTGGAGCTTGCTTAAGATTCTTTCTCTCTCCTTCTCTTCGTGCCTCCCAGCTCACACTCTTTCTCTCAAAATAAAAATAAAAATAAAAGATTCTAAGATATTTCAGTACCATGGAGCAGAAAAACTAATTAGATCATGATGGGAAGCTGAAAATTCCGTAGGGGGAAATACTCAAAGCTCCTTTGCATCTAGTGCTCAAGGGCCCTCAAAGTTTTGCGATGCCCTCTTTCCTCTGTGCACTGAGTACACTTGCCTGTCTGGTCCCAGAGCCCTCTGAATGCTTATTAAAGCAGAGGTAACCAAAGGCTCATCCTTTCGAAGGCTGATGATTTCAATTTCACAGGAAGTGCAATCTCATTTGATTTTGCAACTCGGTTTGGATTATTTTCTTAATGCCTCTGCCATACTTTGCTCTTTGCAGTCAGTCATTCATGCTGCTATTTAAATTATACGAATTAAGAATTATCTGGCAGCATTCCATCCTGAAAACTTTGTGGCAGCGCCTCATTTAAAAGCACGTATTAGGACTGGTGCCATGACCTGCAAACATGCCTGACGGTTTGGTTCAGGCTTCTTCTTGTTGTGGCTTACAGGTTAATTACCTTGAAGAGTGCAGTGCAAGGAGGAAATGCCAGGTGGGCTTGATCATATGTTCCAGAACAGTGCTCTTCAGCAGCTGTGTTTCCAGAGGACAGGGGTGGAACTGTGAACATTTGAGAACTGGATCACTGCATGAGTTGAACACGAACATTAAGGCAAACACTCTACTGTATCCATGTTACATTTGGTCTCTTCTATGTCATCAGCCAGGAACAATGTTCTTATAAGATTGACTTCCCCAACAGCAATATGCAAATAATCAATAGTTAGCAAGTTGTTAGTAATTCCCTCTTGGTCCAAAAATATGAAAAATACCACAAGTGATGCCAGAATCCCTTGGTAATTAAGGGGAATCCTACATTTCATGGAGTAGCATACCTTTAGGAATGCTGGGAAAGAATCACCTGTTCTTGTAGTTTTAAATTTCATTTGCAAAATTCTTCCAAGTATGTACTGGAAGGAATATACAACTCCCTCAAAAGTCTATTTTGTTTGTAGTCTCTAAGCATCTATAGAATACCCAGTGGATATTTTTAACGTAGACTGTTTAAATGATTCATATAAGAGGGACATGAATGCCTAATACACAGTCCTAATGTAAAGGATCAAGATTAGTGAAATAATGTTTCTCCCCTCAAGACCATATAGAATTCAATGGAAGTGGACAATAGTTGATTCAGCACTATGCTACCATCAATGTAACATTGAGTATAATTTTTAAAATGGAATATTTCATTTAAAAAATTAAGATTCTGGGACAACTGGAGTTAAAGTCACAATCTGCAGTTTTCTATCTCAGTATGAAAATGCAAATAGGAGCCAGAAGCCCTTCCTTGCACCCCTTATTTCACATTAGTGTCCCTAAATAAAAGTGTACCCTTCCATGTGAAGCTGTCATGTGACAGCGATGGCCAGACCCCCTTGATATCTGCCCTGGATAACCATTCTTTACAACAAATAAACTCTGTTGTTCTATACCTTTGCAATTTTCATGTGGTTTGCTATCAGAGTATAACTTAGGATATCCTGACTGACATCGCCAGAGCATAGTGTGAATGGAGGTACCGCAAAAGTTTGGAAGAAGACAGTATTAGATAAGGTAGACCCTGTTCCATTGACTGGCCTTCTTGCACTGCGGAAACAATGGCTGTGCTCACTGTTAGGTGGTGGATGCAAACACACATACCCATCTTTCTCACCTTTCAGATACCCAGCCTTTCACTTGCTTACTTATGGACTTTTTTTCTCTGTTTGACACATCTTTGCTTACCAGTCTCCTTTTCCTTCTCATCAAGTACTTGAACTAGGAAATGCACCTCTCAGAGTTACTGCCATTTCCTCCAAGTATCCAACCTTCTCAATGCAGTCTCTGTTTCCCCCCTCTTTCATGATTATTCACCATCATGCTTCTTTTCAGAATAGTTAGAAGTGATGGGAGGCCTACATGACATAGTGCTACAGGGCTGGCAGAAAGGTGTGGCCAGCCACTGCTGGCTACAGCACTGTGGGAACCAGGAAGAGCAGCAGGATTTTGGAAGGTGGGCATTATAACATATTGTCAGTAGGACAGTAAAGTGGGACAACTCTTGCTTTTCATATAATCCAATTAACACTCTCAGATTTACCAACAAATCAAAACTTCCCTGACTATTAAAATACATTCAGGGTAACAATATGGAATTGTATGTGCCTATTACATAGTAGGTGCTTAATAGGTATTGAGGGAATGGGATGAGTTTATTCTCCAGCATCAGATTATGCAAAGCCTTCCATTGTTGTCATTTGAGGTATGGTCTTTAAGGAGAAATGAATGATCCTTCAAAAAGAAGACACTGTCTGTAGTGACCTCACAGCCAACTGCCACTTGGAGCATACAACAGGTACTCAATGAATACTCATTGATTTGAATCAAGGTCCCTGCCACCATGTTGGCATGTCACGCCTACAGCAAATGCCATATTACACAGATTTCACCCTCAGTGTAAGATCATCAGCATGGGGAACGCTTTGTGGAAGGTAACTTTTCTATAACTACTCTCTTCACTCTGAATCCTAAATGTTTCAATGCATTATAACTATAGTGGCTTGAATACTATTGCTCATTTCTTGTTTGATGGTACAATAATCTCAGATGTTGCATTGTAACACTATGCTCAAGGGACTAGAGAAAAATAGCCTCCCATTACACTTCTAAAAAATATATAAAACCTGGTGGCTTTACTGATCGTGAATCAGTTATATCTAATGGAAATTCTAGGGGCACGTGGGTGGCTCAGTTGGTTGAGCATCCAACTTTGGCTCAGGTCACAGTCTCGCAGTTAGTGAGTTTGAGCCCCACATCAGGCTCTGTGCTGACAGCTCAGAGCCTGGGGCCTGCTTTAGGTTCTGTGTCTCCCTCTCTCTCTGACGCTCCCCCACTCACAGTTTGTCTCTCTCTCTCAAAAATAACATAAAATTTAAAAAATAAATTCTAATAGGAAAAAATATGGTGAAAATAATAAACAATTTCCTTAAATATGATGCAAGCAAAGCCTATTTTTTTCTTAAGGACTAGTATTGAATTATCGTCTTTAGGCAGAAATTTCAACAGTTCCAAAAAACAAAGGTGAAAAAGGCTTCAGCAACTGCTGGATTTAATTGTTTATACCTTTAAAGAGAAAAATAAGAGAGCACTGCTTGGGGAGGAGACAAAGAGAGTGAAGCTGCGTGGTGGAAGCCAATGTAACAGTTTCATTTGTTGAGAGAGATTCAGTCAGGAAACAGCAGTGGGAGAAAAGTCTGCTCATTTCTTGCTTCGGAAACAAACTTACTCTAAGCTAGAGAGTCAACCAGTCAGAGTCTGACTCTGGAAATCCCACTCGCATTGAGGGAAGGCATTCCTAAGGCTTGGAAAGATGAATTGCCTGTTGGTTTGTGTCTGTGTATGCAAATATAAGTAGATTCTGGAGTCTGTCTATTGCCCATTGTAAGCACAAAGGCATTGAGGGGAAGTGGGTCACACCAACTTTGGCCAGAACCATACTGTGGAAATTTGGAGCACTGACACCTGAGAGCCATTAGGGGGCATGTTATTTAACCCACCCACATGTGCAAAAGAGGAAACTGAGGCCCAGAGAACTCCCTTGAAGGGCCAAAGCCACAAAGCAAATTAGAAGAGCTAGAGCCAGACCTGTGTCTTTTCCTCTCTGCTTTCTCCCCCAGGAAACCTTTCTTTGGGGGTAATCACACCAGTTAACCAAAGGCACTGTGTGAGATATGTGTACATCACCTTCTTTGCGAGAAGTCAGAACCCTCTAACCTATACTTCTCCATCCTTTAGAGACTACCTTACATCAGGTTGACAACTACATCTGAGACCTGGGGCAAAACCACTCTGGCTATTCCACCTTTTCTGGGCAACCAGACACAGAGAATGTCATGGTTTTTAAGGCCTATTTTAAAAACTGCTTCCTTTTGTGTGGTATGTTTCTGCCTCTGGAAAGAATGCACTGGGAGTCCAGCCACCAAGGCTGGAGGCATGTGGTGTCTCCTTGTGCAGTGCACGGTCAGTAGGACACAATGCTCCAGTAGCACCAATCTCAGATGAGACCTGTTATGCCCGAATCGCGAGTCCCCAGAGACCTCCAAGGAGCCAGCACCGATGCAAGTACAAAAGGGTCTTTATTACAAGCTCGAGCAGGGGCTCACCTGTCTCCCGGCGCAGCGGCAGTGAAGTGGAGCTCCCAACAGTGGTGAGCAGGGATTTTATGGGGTAAGGGCGGGGGGTGTTTCCATGCACACGTTGTGCGTTTTGCATCATTACATAAGCACCAATCATAATTGTACAATACCCATAGTAACAGTTTTGACCATTCAGTATCTGCAAGGTGTTACTTTTGGTGGGACCCAATCATGACCTTTGAGAATCTTTTGAAAATGACCAATTATGAGGTGGGCTCAGAGGATCTATGTGAGGCTTATGCAAGCGGTGAATGATTGGCTATGACTGGCTATTTTGTACAAAGTAACTACCTGCAGTTCCCAGCCCTNCATAGTAACAGTTTTGACCATTCAGTATCTGCAAGGTGTTACTTTTGGTGGGACCCAATCATGACCTTTGAGAATCTTTTGAAAATGACCAATTATGAGGTGGGCTCAGAGGATCTATGTGAGGCTTATGCAAGCGGTGAATGATTGGCTATGACTGGCTATTTTGTACAAAGTAACTACCTGCAGTTCCCAGCCCTGACTCATCTCCAAGACTACAGGAATGTTACACATTTCTTTTGATTGGCAGATCCGAGGGCGGTCTGAAGGTGGCTTCAGCTGAGGCTTTTCCTGGAACTGGGACTACGTGCAGCCTGAGGTTGTTTCTAATGGAGGACTTCATTTCAGGCTCCTCAAGAGCCATCCACCCAGCTTCATGCTTATGTCAGAAAATGTTAACTCACAGTCGTGAGATCCAACCCCGTCAGGCTCTGTACTGGGCCTCTATCCTGCTTAACATTCTCTCTCTTTCTGCTCTGTCCCTCCCCCACACATGCATACTCTCTCTTCTCTGTCCCTCCTGTTCTGTCTCTCTCCCTCCAACCCTGCTCTGTTCTGCTCCTCCCCACTCCTTTTCTCCATCCATCCCGCCCCCAACAAAAAAACTGTCCAGGCTAGATCCTCATGTCCATCTCACTTCTGTCCGAGTACAAGGTCTTAGCGGCCTAGTCAGGGCCCGTGGCCTCTGACCCCCAGACAACCTCCAGGGACACCTGTGTAGAGCCCTCTTTCTCCCCGGACTGCTGTGCGCTTCCATCAACATGAGAAGTGTCCTCAGTGCAGCATCACATTCCGGGGCGGATGCACCTCCTTGTAGGTGCAGAAGTGTCCGTGTGGCAGGGCGGAGCCCGAAGACGCATGGAAATTCCACTTAATTACGTATCAAGGCACTTTGAGGTGTGCTGTTTGCCGCCCCCACCCCCCCGGGAACTAGTGGTGGTCCTGGCCCTCTCCTTGCACCTTCACTGTTTCCTCACACCCTTTTAGTATGTGCCCAGTGTGTACCTCTTACTCATTTCTCATCTCTGCTCAGTACGTGTGCTCTCCAGTTTCTTCCTGCTCGTTCAGCTGCTCCCTGCTCCTAATCCCTCCTGACAAGTGATGGGTCTCTCTATATGCAGCCTGGGTTAGGGAACGGAGAAGAGGCAAACCTAGGTCTACAAATAATAGTGTGTGCTTGTGTGTGTGTGAGTATGTGAGTGTGTGTGTGTGAGACTGATTTCCAAGTTAACAGCTGAATATTTTAAATATCGCTTCTTATTGAGTCAAGACTTGAGTTAGAAATTGGTACTCAGGGCTCCTGTGTCCCAATAGGGAGGCAGTTCCAAAGCCCTGTTTCTGCCACATTTGCCTGTTTCAACACAGATCCTCCTTCCACTCAAGGCAGAGCTGCAGCTGAGACCCTTGTGTGAAATGTTCACAGGGATGGGGCTACCCTGTTCCTCCTGGGGTCTGAAGTGAGGCCAAGGTGCCCACGTAGCTAGAAAATTTGTGAGGGAAGAGCTCCATTCTGACCTCACCCCAGGAAGCTGACAATGATATGCTGGAGAGACTAGTGTTCCATTCCAAGAGATGGCTCACAGGCAGGAGAAGAACCATCAAGTTTTGAGTCCAAATCTGTGTCAGGAACTTGATGTAAGCTACTCTTCTCAATTTGCAGGACAGGCCTGAGGGTTGGGTTTTATTATCCTCAACTTACAGATGAGAGAACAGAGCTGGAGGAGGTCACTGATGGCCCAAAGTCACCCCGAGTCACACCTCAGAGCCTGGGTCTGTGGGGGTGCTGAGCCCAAGTCTTTTATACCACAGGATGGCTGCAGGCCTCCCCAACCCGTTCTGACTGCAACCCCTATAATGTCAGGGTGTCAGCATCAACATAAAGGGTCATGAAAGCTCATAATAATGAACTTCTAAAGGAGGTGAATGTTGCCTCAATTTAAAAAAAATCAATATCCCAATCCAAAGTTCGTGATTGTATTAACACAAACCACCTATTTGTACCCTAAATGATTTTCTATAGTGGTTTTGTAGAATATTTTCATAGATAAAAGGAATATTTCCTCTGACATGACAGAGGAAATTCAAATCATACTTCCCTGACTTACCTGAGGAAAAACAAAGACAGCTTATGTTTATCATTTAAACTTATTACTGAATGATAGGAATGCATTTTCTTTTATTGCTTTCCTTAGCTATGCCTTTAGGAAGAATTAGCCTATTAGACCACTGGGCATAATTGTATGTGAAACAGTGATAAATTAACCTGACTTAAGTATATTTGAAGAAAATGATTATAAAACTTGCATAAAGTCAACTTAATCATGAAAAGTGTCATTAGACAAAGAAATGTCTCTTTCCTTTCTAAGCTGCTTGTGGGAAGTTGCTCAGTAATCATTGGTGGGTGACTGCACTCGGTTCATGCCCGGTCGCCAACTGTGACACATACATTTGCCTTTTCACAGATTCCATTTTTACTTGGAATACACTATCCTGAGAAACTTCCTTTGTGGAACCCAGCTTTCCTATTCAAACTGTGTGAACACTGTTCATTGTGTGTAAAGGAAAGTAGACATTTAGAGAATATATTCCTTGAATTAAGTTTCTATAGGAAAAATAGTTTGCAAAATACTTTATATTTCACTCTTATCTTGAATCCCCTATTCAATTACAAGGAAATAATGGCTATTACTTTCCAATTCAAAAAGAAAAGAGACAAAAATCAGAAAAAGACATTTGAAAACCCAAAAGAAAGGGGAAAATGAGTGATGGATGATATTAATCTGAAGATTAAATGTCTAAATTCAAAGGGTTCTGAGGATATAGGAAAAAATAAATAATAATTTCTGCCTTCAGAAAGCTTATAGTCTAAATAAGGAAATAAGCATGCAAACAGACAATTGATTATAAGATAGTGTACCAACTGCAATGATAAGAATGACTAACATGGTACCAGCCTTGTGTGAGACAGACACATAAACAGAAAAATGGATAAGGTATTGGGAAAGCCATTTTCATTGGGGAGAATGGCATTCACCAATTTGGAGAGATTATGGAAGGCTTTTCTGAGGAGGTCACCCCTAACTTAGTGCTTAAAGGGAGTTACAATTAGCCAGGAAAGAAAGGTAGAGAATGAATGAATTAGATAGAGGAACCAAAGTGGCATGTGGGGACTTCAGGAAGCTAAGTGTATGAGTGAGGAAGAAATCAAAGGCAACCCCAAGGTAGTAGGTGTGGGGGCCTCCTCTGGTGGTCTTAGGAGAAAACAGGACAAGGTCCTAGATCAGAGATGATCAGTGAGAAGGTCGGACCAAGGAGCCAAAATCTAAAATGAGGGAGCTCAGTTTTGCAGTTATTACTATAGTCGCAGGAGGACTTGACACAAGTTGAACTAGGCTGTGACTATATATGTAAAAGAAGAGACAAATTGGATACCTGACAAAAGATGTAGAATTTTCACAAGGTTATTTGCTGGATGTAAACCTGAGGGATTAAAGCAGCTCTGTGGACTTTGGGTCCCAACACATAGGTAGACCCATTCTCACTGTATGTGCTTTTCTACTAAGCACAATCACACACCCCAATAAGGTACTTGAGGTAACCCCAGGAGGACTCCAGAAGGAAGTGAGAGGAAGGTGCTGACCCAGGGTCAGCAGCACAGTGACTGGCCTCAGTCCCCACCCACTAGAGGAAGTCCACCACACATGGCACTTCATGACCTTCAACCAGATGGGCTCATTTTCTGGATAGAAGAGGGGCCCTCCACCGGGTGGTCTCCCTGGAGCCCTATAAGAAATCAGCCACCAGAGGGCTTTCTTTCTCACTGGGCCTGAGCTGCCACCTTTCCTGCCTAGACATCTCTGGGCAGGGATGGGACTGGTCACAGGAAGGGCTGGTGGAGAATAGTCACAAAGGGCTTGAGGTTCTCCTGCTCTGCCCAGACATACCTGGGAAGCCCAGAGCAAAAGTGCAGGGATGCCACCACACCCCTTTGTGGGTGGTAGGAAAAATATCTACCACCTGGCCTGGAGAAGCCCCCTCCACTCCTCAGACCACACCGGCAGGGACCAGTGGGAAACTCAAGGAACTGGAAAAACCAAGCAGACCTAAATAACACTACAAAGGTGGAAAATTAAACTACCATTGCAATCACAGTCCACAAAATATTACAGGATTCATGTGCTAAACTTAAACAGCACGACTGTCTTCTAACATACAAAATCTAAATAGGGCTCACAGATGGAGTATCCAGGATACAACTGAAATTCATCTGTAATACTAAGAACTAGGGAAATAACAGTTTGAATGAAAAAAGACAATAAACGAAAGCTAACAGTGCTATTAATACGACACTGAAATTCTCTTGCAAGAATTTTAAAGAAGCAATTATAAAAACACTTTAATAACCACCTACTTATACCCTGGAAACAAACAAAAATGTAGAAAAACCCCAATAAAGAAATAGAAACTATAGAAAGAGTAACAGAGTAAAAATGATGGAATATGTAATCAGTCAAATTGAGGAGCTAGAAAAAAATACACCCAATCTCAACAGGAAAAAAAGTAAAAAAAAAAAACAAAAAAACCCCTGAAAACTTCTCAAAGTAATGAAAGACATGAGCCTACATATTCAAGAAGCTGAACAATTCATAAGCAGTTTAAGCCCCCCCCCCCGTAAATACACACCCAAACACATCATAATTACCTTTCAAAAACTAAAAGCAAAGCAGCTAGAGGAAAATGACATGTTACCTATAGAGGAACACCAATCAGAATGAAAGTGAATTTCTCATTTGAAGTCATGGAGGTCAGAAGGAATATTTTGAAAATGCTCAAAGAAAAGAACTGTTGACTGCTAGTTTTATATATGACAAAAACTATTTTTCAGACATGAGTGGGAAATAAAAGCATTCTCAGATTAAGAAAACTAAGAGAATATGTTGCTACTAGACCTATTCTTAAGGAATTATTAAAGGAAGTCCTTCAAACCTAAAGGAAATCATAATAGAAACAATCTTGGAACATCAGAGAAGGACCAATTAAAAATGAGAAATATGGGTACATACAATAAACTGTCCATTTCCTCAAGAGTTTTATAAAATATTTGATGATTAGAACAAAATTTATGGCACATCTGATATTCAAGACAATGATATTTAAAAGTGAGGATGATAAAGACACCAAAATCGAAGTGAGTTTTCCATACTTGAAGTAATAAAATGTTGGTACTGGTAAAATGTTATAATTCACATATGTGTAGAGTAAAAATCAGAGCAATGAAAATTAAAATTATACAAAGAGATACAATCCAAAACACTATAAACAAACAAAAAACAAAAAACAAAAACAGAAAAAACCCACTACAAACAAATCAATAAGGGATACCACCAAAAATAAAAATATAAAAATTAAATAATCCATAGGAAACCAAGAGAAAGTAAGCAGATGAAGATAACCCAACAGAAACAAAGAGAAGACAAAAATTAGTGACAAATTTATGTGCTACCATATCAATAAATACCTCAAATGTAAATAATCTAATGTGCCAATTAAAAAGCAAGCATTATCAGAGTGGATAAAAACATAAGTCCCAATTAAATGCTACATAGAAGAAACTCTTTTCATTCAGTAACATAAGTAGGTTACTGGATTAAAAGACTCCACATCATAAAGATATAAATTATCCTTAAAGTTATATATATATGAATGAATATATAGAATACTATTTATATATTTATATTATTTAAATGTTAATTTATCATGTAAATATTACATACATATAAACACATAAGCATATACACATCTGTGCTGATGTAATTTCATGTGATTCCTATCAAATACCCAGCAAGGATTTTTGTAAAGATGGACAAGCCTGTTCCAAAATTTATAGGGCACAGGCTACAGAATAGGGAAAACCATCTTGACACTGAAGAATGAAAAGAGAGGAATCACTTTAATCAGTGTTAAGGCTTGCCATATAGCCACAGTAATCAAGACATTGTGATATTGTCAGAGGGTAGAGCTGTAGACCAATGGAACTGAAGGGAAAATAAAAAAGTAGACCCATACAAGTATGTTGAATTTATTTTTGACAAAGGTACAAAAACAATTAAATGGCAGAAAGACACCTTTTTCAAAAAATATGGCTGGAGCAATTGAACATCCACATGCAAAAGAACCTTGAAACTTGATCTAAAGTTTATAGCTCAAAAGGGGTTAAATGCGGGGCGCCTGGGTGTCTCAGTCGGTTGAGCGTCTGACTTTGGCTCAGGTCATGATCTCATGGTTCATGGGTTTGAGCCCCACACCCGGCTCTGTGCTGACAGCTAGCTCAGAGCCTGGATCCTGCTTCAGATTCTGTCTCTCTCTCTCTCTGACCCTCCCCTGCTCATGCTGTGCCTCTGTCTCTCTCAGAAATAAATAAAAACATTTAAAAAAATTTTAAAAAGGGGATTAAATGCTAAATGTAAATGAATAAATCTCTGAGGAAAAAAGGAGAAAATATTTGAGATTTAGGCTAGACAATAAGGGATTAGATTGACACGAAAGCATGATCCATTAAGCAAAAAAATATATAAACTGAATCACATCCAGATTAAAACTTTTTGTTTTATGGAAGCCCATGTGAAGAGAATAAAGTAAAAAGCTAAAGATGAGGAGGAAATATTTACACACATTCAACAAAAGACTGGTATCTAGAATATATAAAGATCTCTCAGAAGTCAATGGTAAATATAAACAATCCAATGAAACAATGGGTAAAAGATATGAACAGACTTTTACTTCATTTTACTGAAGAAGATATACCTATGAAAAAAAGAAAGAAAGCACATCATTAGCCTACAAGGAAATACAAACTGAAGTCATAATGAGGCATCTCCTACCAGAAATGCTAATTTTGGGGCCACCTGAGTGGCTCAGTCAGTTAAGCATCCGACTTCAGCTCAGGTCATGATCTCACAGCTCATGGGTTCGAGCCCCTCATCAGGCTCTGTGCTGACAGCTAGCTCAGAGTCTGGAGCCTCCTTTTGATTCTGTGTCTCCCTCTCTCTGTCTCTGCTCTTCTCCCACTCATAATCTCTCTCAATCTTTCTCTCTCTCAAAAACAAATAAAAACATTAAAAAAAATGCTAATTTTTATTTTCTTAAGTGACAACACCAAATCCTGATGAGGATGCAAAGAAACTGGATGACTCTGAGACAGTGGGATGTGAAATGGCACACCCAACTCTGGAAAAGTTTGATAGTTTCATATAAAATCAAGCATTCAATTGTCATACAACCCAGCAATGGTACTCTTTGGCATTTATCCCAGAGAAATGAAAACTTACATTTGTGAACATTGTTCCCAATGTTGAGAAGCAGCTTTATTTTCAATAGTCAAAAACTGGAAATGGTCCACCTGCCCTCTTACAGGTGAATGGTTAAACAAGCCACTAATATAGTCTATTTATATAACGTTTAAAAATTTTAGAATTGGAGGACACCTAGCTGGTAGCCAGGATCTGTGTCCAGAGGTGGGAGAGGAATGCAGGAGGGAGATGGGTTTTCTACCGGATTGTACAAGAGCAACAGAAAGGAACATGTTAGAACTTTAGTTTGACTGTGGTGGTAGATACAAGAAACTACACTCATGATAAGTCTGTATAGGACTAATTCACACATATGCAATGAATACCAGTAAAGCTAGGGAAATCTGAATAAGATTGACAGGTGGTATCAACATCAATATTCTAGTTGTAATAAAATACTATACTTTTCCAAAATGTTAGCTTTGGAAGGAAATGAGTAAAGTGTGCAAAGGATCTCTCTGTACTATTGCTCACAACTGGATTGGAATCTATAATTATTATGTCTAAAATTTTCAATTAAAGTAAAAACAGATTAGTTACTGTGAGTAATGAAATGAGATTTATAGACAGCTTATGAAAAGTCATCCAAAGGTTTGTTCCAGAGTGGGAGGAGCCAAGGATAAGGAGGTATGCCAAATTCTGAAGGAAGTAGTTGCCTTTTGCTGGATGATCCTGGATAACAAGGATTAAATGCCTCCCTGCAAGGGCCCAGTCTCAATGATCTGCCTTTTTTTTTTTTTTTCTTTTTTTTGGATCAGACTTGGCAAAGGCTCCCTAGCAATGTCTAGCCTGATCAAGAAGTAGAGGGGTTTTATTTAAGGTTTTTTCCCCAAGCTACTAAGGGCCTTTCTAGAAGAAGGGCTATGTATTGTTTTTCAGAGAAACACCCAGAGTCTAGAGTTCTCTGGCTTTTGGAACATTGTCAAAGGTCCTAATGTGGACAACATGATGTTGTAAAGACTAAAAGTTCTAAAGAACTCTGGTAAGGAGAAAGACAACAATGGCCTTACTAAAGGAAGAAACTCAAGTGGAAGCTTCCTTTGGGAAGTTTTGACTCACTTGTTTAAAACCCTGCCTAGTGTTTGGCTGCTTCCCACCTTTAATCTTATAGTAAATAAAATAGATTGGGATATAGAGAACATGGAGATAGCTAACTCCCATGATTCATATGCTTGCTTTTTTTAGCATGATTTTTGTATATACACAGACTATCATGAAAACTACAAAATAATACACAAATAAATCTAAACAAGATTGGACATAGATATTTACTAACATCTTATAGATTAATATTAAGGGAATATTTCAAGCCAAATAACAACAACAAAAAATCACCAAGTAAATGAGGATGTTACCTTTCAACCACCATTTCCCTTTTCTATTACTCATCATAGTTCACAAAGATAATTTTAAAATTCCCCAAAACTTTATCATTATAATGTGATTGGTTTATAAAATTTTGGAAGTATCTCATTCAGCATATTTTATCAATCAAAAAATGCAAAAGTCTACAATGTTTGCACAGAACAGAACCATAATGTAGGGGAAATATTTTCTGTTCAGTCTTTCCTCCTCAATTTATTTATTGTACCATTCTCTATTAATACATTTACCACAGATGTATGCATCTATTATACCTTGGTATCAACACATTAAGGAAAATGACAATATTTAAACAAATTTCTCATTCAACTCAATAGCAAAGTGTTCATTTATAGCAAAATTGATTGTTTTATTTTCCTGGCCTGAAATGGACAACACATGAGAAAGGGATTTAATAGTAGCCCCAACTACTGCTTGTGTTCAGAACTAAAATGATACCACCACCCTACCTTAGGAGACTTTGCTCCTAACATGCTGTTCCTCCAGGTACAGGATAGTCTTTCAGACTGATGACCTAGAAAGAAAGCACTTGACCTGTGGTCCCATCTTCAATCCTGAGCCTGCCTACATTCCATGTCAACTACACTCAGTAGTTTTTTATCTTCCCTGAGTTTGATCACTACCTGCATTTATGCTTTTTTTCCTTTGGTTGGAACCCAACTTCCTTCAATGGGAGAAATTTTACCATTTTTTCTTTGTATCTGCCTACCATTGCCTCAAAATTTCTAGCACTGGAATTTTATATAAAAGTTCACACTCAGGGCGCCTGGGTGGCTCAGTCAGTTGAGCGTCTGACTTCAGCTCAGGTCATGATCTTGTGGTTCATGTGTTCTAGGCCTGTGTTGGGCTCTGTGCTCACAGCTCAGAGCCTGGAGCCTGCTTTTGATTCTGTGTCACCATTCTCTCTGCCCTTCCCTTGCTCACGCTTTGTCTTTCTCTAAAAAAAAAAAAAAGTCCAAACTCAGAATCTTAAATTTTATACAATTAACTTAGCATACCATACATTTAATTGAATCTCTTAGAAAAATATTCCAGTGTTACTGCATTTTCAATTGTAATTATAGTTCTTAAGTAAAAACTTCTTTTAAAGAATTGTCATGATCTAGGGTACTTGGGTGACTCAGCGTTAAATGTCAGTCTCTTTTGATTTTGGCTTAGGTCATGATCTCATAGTTCATGGGATCAAGTCTCACATCAGGCTTTATATTGACAGCATAGAGCCTGCTTAGGATTCTCTCTCTCCTACTTATATTTTTTTCTCTCAAAAAAAACCATAAATAAACATTTTAAAAATTAAAATAAAAAGAATTGCCATGATCCAGTAATCATAGTTTGAATGTCCAGGACTTCTTCCTCATGGCTCTAATGCTCCATCAAACTCATGGAAACCTACTGAATCCTAATAATGTATCAGTTCTTCTTAACAGTGAAATGAAAGAAAAGAAGAAAGTTCAGTGTCTCCAGATGCAGAGAGTTACAACTCTGCTCCATTTCCCTACACTTAGAAACATTAGGGTTTTTTCAACTTTGAACAAAAATAAAGCAATGGAAATGAAATCCAGTGAAAGATGAATATTTCTGTATAAAAAGCTAATGAAAATATTGTCTTGAGTACCCTGAGATATGCATGTTTATTTTCTTCCTTAGGATTTTAAACAATTCTTCCTTGTTTCTTTCCCCAAGGGGGACCACACTGCTGTTCACTATCAAATTGCCTTGTGCATTCCCCCTTTTACGGACTCTGCCACCTGTTACAAGATGCTGTCCAATTTTGGTTTAGTTAGCACTTTTTAAAAAAATCCATGCTAACAAATAAAAATATTTCAAGAAAGTGTTATTTTGAGTCCTTTAAATTATTTTTTATTAAAACAAAGAATAAAAAAGAGAGGAAGAAAGGAGACGAGGGGGAGAAAAACAGAGAGAGGGAGAGAGAGATCTATAAATCTCTGAAAAGCAGTTCTCCATTTCTTTGAGATTCAGCATCTACTAATAAAACAAAGATCTCTGCATAAAATCTCCAAAAGTCTTTTATTTTTGCCCACTGTGTCCTTTCCCATTCTTCTTCTCTGTCTTTGAGATATTAACCTTTGTATTCAAGTTCTCTTTTGGGATCTATTACAATTTAGACTATATCTACATTTACAACTGATTTGCAAATTTTGACTGAACTGAATATACAATCTTGTTTCTAGGAGAAAAAGTATTATGATTATATGATAGGGAGCAGTAGTGTAAGAATTCTTAAGAAATGAAAGAGAAAGTAACTATAAAATCTTGACAAAAAATTAAATGCTCAAGCTATTTTTCTTTGTATTCTTTATTTAATCCAGATTCTCCCAAATCAAGCTGTGTCCATCACTTTTCTTTTTTTTTAATCTTACAGAGGAATTGTCTGATATTTTTGGACATGGATAGAGGAAGTGGAATGTCTAGAGCCCAGAAGGGCATGGAGTGTTGGGTTTCTCTTTTAAACTTAACAGGAAAATAACACTGATAGAAAATGACTTCAGCTGAACATGAGATAACAGCATACAGGTCTAAACTGCTTCAGGAGAGAGTAGGGTAAAAATGTTTACTAAATAGTTTCCTTCCTTTTTTTGATGTGTAGGACTGCGCTGCCTGAAGCAAAGCAGAAAATAAAGCTAAGAAAAATAAAACCAAATAATAAGCAAACAAGTGCTAATAGCCCTGAATACGTATTAATATTTGCAGAATAATGTGAGGAGCCAAAGAGGCCAGATAAGTGCTTCCATCAGGGTTGGCAATGATTAGTCACAAGTCCCTGTTAGGTGTCGATCAATGTGCAAGGCTTTGGATTTCAGAATCACTCCAAAAATGAAATGCTGCAGGTGAAATATAAAGAAAAGTCTTGCTAGCTATATATTTTAAATGATCTGAGGAAGTGAAAAACTTATTTCAACAATTTAACTTCCCATTGTATGTCAAAACGTTTTTGAGGCACTAGGCCATTAAGATAGATAAACGTTGCTAATTTCCTGTTTGGGGAGAATCCATACTTAGAGTTAAATCAAAAGTAACCCTCAAGAATTATTATTAAGTCCAATGGATTGGGGACTAGGAAAGAAACAAGCTGGGGCTTCCAAAGATACCCTAAATGCTAAAGGTCATACACTTTTTCTTACATTTTTTAGAGCAGAATTTTTTTTAAAAAACCATGAAGCTTCAAAGAAAAGATATGCAAATTTTATTCAGATGAATCTGAGAGTCTTCCTGCTGCCTTATAAGTGGATGTGGGACATGTATAGGGGTCAGTCACAGGGTAGGAAAAAGGAGGAGGTCTAGCAAAGATCATCCCAGTGGGTCTGGAGAGAACTGATCTCAATGTACTTAGTAGCAGTAGGAAAGCCTGAACAGAAAAGTGAGATGAACATCAGGGTTTGTCTCCTCCCTCCTCCTGAACAGAATTTATAGTTTGTTCAGACATCCACCTTTAACCAAGAGGCTCAGAAGGAAGTGACCTCACTTCAGATCAATTCTGATTATCTCAGCTTTGACACTATTAAAGTTTGGAGAAAGTGATACGTTGTAGTGGGGTGCTGCCTAGTGCATTGAAGGATCCTTAACAGCACTCTTAGCCTCTATAAACTAGTTGCCAGTAGCACCCATTCTCCCTCCCCCAGCTGTACAATTCAAAATCTCTCCAGACATTGCCAAATGTGCCCCGAGAAAAGGAGGTAAAAATCACTCTGATTGAGAATCCCTGGCAAAACCAAAAAGCACAGGGCATTTCTCTGAAGTCTAATGCTCCGAGGACACTTGACTCAAGTTGGCCTTACCATGGTGGTGTGGGGACTAATCACTCCCTTGCCATCCCCATTCCAAAGTGAAGGAAAAGGCTAAACTCCAAACTGCCACCAGTAGCTACTCTGCCAATCCAAACAAAATGACCAGCTTTGCTCCATCTTGCAGTAGATGCTGAGGGCAGTCAAGCATGCAAGACAAAAAGATCCCATGCTAGAGGATAGCATTCAGTACTGGAATTCCAGCTATGGGAGGTAAAAGCATTTCTATGATTAAACCAGTTTTGAGTAAGTTTATCTTGTCACTTTCTGGCAAAGTCCTATTAAATGATATAAGAGGCAAATCCAAGGAAAAGACACCACATACTGGGTCTGTGTAAACTGAATGTCTGCTTAAAGCCTGCATTCACTCAGGGTTCTGTATCTATATGCAACCTACAGCAGATCAAATGGTTAGCAGGCAGTTTATTCCTAACCTATCCTAAACTGGAAGCCTGATGGACCTTATAAACCTGCTCTTCTCAGTCTTCTTCATCTCAGAAACTGGCAGCTCCACTCTAGTAGATGTTCAGGCAAAAACCTATGGGGCCATCCTGGACTCCTCTCTACAGTTCACATCCCTGACATTTGCCCTGTACCTTCCATTTCCTACCACCTTCACTGCTTCTACTTTGGTGCAAGCCAACATCGTCTTTGTTGATACTAGTTCTGGAGCCCCATAAATAATCTCCTTCAATCCACACTTGCCTTCCTTCAGTTTATTATCAACAGAGCATCTTGAGGGATCCTGTTAAAAACATGGGTCACTAAGTGCAGTAATCCAGACCAATGCCAGGACAAGAAAGAGACATTATTGGAAAAACTAGTGAAATTCAGATAAAAGCTATCATTTTAGTTCATCATACTGTACCAATGTCAATTTCTTAGTTTGAAAGATGTGCCATGCTTAAGTAATATGTTATCATTAGGAGAAGCTGAGTGAAGGGTTTATGGGAACTCTCTCTACTTATTTTAGTAACTCTTCTATAAATCTCAAATTCCAAAATAAAAATTTCAAAAATACTGAAATATTTAAAAATTTAAAAAGCATTACATAATTACATTTCTCTGTACTGAACTCTCCAGTTGTACCTCATTTTATGCACAGTAACACAAGGCTTCCCATGATGTGGACTTGGGATCCTTTTCTGACCTCATCTCCCACTAACCAATACCCACACACACCCACACACTCACATACGCATGCTGTTCTAGGCACAACAGCCACCTCCTCAACACTCTGTCTCTGGGCCTTTTACCTGATATCCCACATGGCTCCCTCTCTCACTGCCTATAGGTCTTTACTTCAATGTCACCTTCCCAGCCTTCTGGTCAGCCTACAATAGAAGCCCC
>NW_027532595.1:117710-169156 GCF_008692635.1 Crocuta crocuta
CGCCTCCACTACTTCTTTCACCTTACACGTTCCATTTTTCTTCATAGCATGTATCACTACCTAATATACCACATGTTTTCTTTTTTGTTGGCAGCTCTAGAATAGAAGACAGTTTTGTTTGTCTTGTTCACTATTATTTCAGAGTCTAGGATGATGCCTGGCACTTGGAAGCCTTATTTAATGAATGAATGAATGTGTGTTTAGTATTTTGTTAACTAAACTTGTTATTACCACTCTGTGGTAAAAGTGCCAGTGTTACATTCAACATACATCTAGAAATTCTGGGAAAGGGGAACATCACCTAAATTTAGTACAAGAAATTAACTACCTGCAGGAATTGATGTAAAAGCCTCTCACGGAACTTCTGTTTTTGACTCCCCATGTAAGGGTTTTTCAAAGTCACCACTCTGTTCTAACAAGTAAAAATCTAAACAGACTAAAAACATAACTCTTCTTGGATCCATAAGGAGGCAAAGACACAGGCCAGACCACTGTCTGTAAGACTGGACAGACAGGCAAATACAGGGACTCACAGCCTACCAGAACATTCTCTGCAGCAGAAGTCACCATGGAAAGCAGTGTCTGGGTAGGAACACCTGAGTTGTAATAGAGGCTAGGTGAAGGCAAGTCTGAGAGTTAAAGAATCCAAGGAGATCCACTCATGTGTGGGGTGGGGAGAGCACAAAATTGTGGATTTACCTCCAAGAGCTCAGCCAAGGTTCCCACAGTAAATATCAGAGAAAAAAATCTCCTTGTGCATCCAGCAGTGGGAGGGGGAAAAGGAAACATTTTAACATACTCCAGAGCACTCTGTTCTTTTTTTTTTTTTAATTTCTAGGAGAGAGAGAGAGAGCGAGAGAGCGAGCGTGAGCAGGGGAGGGTCAGAGAGAGAGGGAGTCACAGACTGAAACAGGCCCCAGGCTCCGAGCTGGCAGTCAGCACAGAGCCCGACGCGGGGCTCGAACCCACGAAGCGCGAGATCATGACCTAAGCGAAAGTCGGACGCTTAACCGACTAAGCCACCCAGGCGCCCCCAGAGCACTCTGTTCTTAACAAGGCTTGACTGGGAAAAACTAGTTAACAAGAACCTAACCTGCCAGGATATCATCAGAGACTAATTGACCTGGGGAAAGGGAAATAACAAATTCAGTTCTCTTGAGCCCTCCTGTTCCATCTGAGGGATGGAGTTGGGGGAATAAAGTATAGATTGGGGACGAAGAAATAAAGGTATTTTTGTTGACACAGATGACATGATCATCTGCAGAAAATCTGAAATGAAAAAATTAAACAAAACAAAAGTCCTCCTGAAACTAACAAATGATTATAGTAAAGTTGCCAGATAAAAGGTCAATATACAAAAATAAAACACTTCCTTATATACCAGCAATGAACAAGTGGAATCTGGAATTTAAAACACAATAGCATTTAGATTATGTTCTAAAAATAATAAAAACTTATGTAAAATCCTATCAAAATGTGTATAAGATCTACATGAGGAAGACTACAAAACTGATAAAAGAAATCAGACAAGAACTAAGTAAATGGTGAGATATTCATGTTTATAGACAGAAAGACAGTATTCTCAAGATGCCGATACTTCCCAACTTGATCTATAGATTCAATGTAATTCTAATAAAAATTCCAGCAAATTATTTTGTGGATATTGATAAACTGATTCTCACATTTATATGGAGAGCCAATGGCCTCAAATACCCAACACAAAGTCGAAGGAGAAGAACAACGCTGGAGGACTGACATTATCCAACTTTAAGAGTTACTATAAATCCACAGCAATCAAGACAGTATGATTTTAGAAAACCAAGAAAAAAAAGCAAATAGATCAATGGAATAGAATAGAAGAACCAAAAAATAGACACACATGAATATAGGCAACTAATCTTTGACAAAGGACCAAAAATGGCCTTTTTAAGAATGGTACTAAAGCAACTGAACATCTACACAACACAAAATGGGTCTAGACACATACCATGCATGATTTACAAAAATTAACTTGAATCACATACTTAAATAAAAAGCACTAAACTTATAACTACTTAAAGGTAACATATGAGAAAACCTAGATGACCTTGGGTTTGACAATGAGTGTTTAGGTAAAACACCAAAGGCCTGATCCATGAAAGAAATAATAGATAATCTGGATTTTATTAAAATTAAAAACTTCTTGTCGGAAAAAAAATGTCAAGATAATGAGAAAATAAGCCACAGACTGGGAGAAAATATGTGCAAAAGACACATCTATCTGATACAAGACTGTTAACCAAATATACAAAGAACCCTTACAAAACAAACCTGAGTCAAACAAACATCCTAACAGCTCACCAAACAAGATACACTTTTGGCAAATGAGCACATGAAATGGTGTTCAACATCATATGTCATTAGGGGATTGCAAATTAAAACCAATAATGAAATATTTCTAGGTACCCATTAGAATGGCCAAAATCCAAAACTGACAATGCTGGTGAGGATGTGAGGCAAGAGGTATTCACTTTCATTGCTGATGGAAGTGCAAAATGATACAGCCACTTTGGAAGACAGTTTGGTAGTTTCCTAAAAAACTAAACAATACTCTTACCATATGATATGGAAATCACTCCTTGGTATTCACTCAAAGGAGCTGAAAGTGTATGTCCACATACTGTAAGATATTTATAGCAGCATTGTTCATAACTCCCAAAACTTGGAAGCAACCAAGATGTCCTTCACTAGAAGAATAATACTGAAGAACAGTCAGACAATGGACTTGCTGCTAAAATAAATGAGCTATGAAGCCATGACAAGACATAGAGGAATCTTACATCATATTGCTAAGTGAAAGAAGCCAATATGGAAAGGTGACATACTATATGATTCCAGCTATATGACATCTGGAAAAGAAAGTCTATAGAGAAAGTAAAAACAAATGAACAAACAAAAACAGTGGCTGCCAGGAATAGGCGTGGGGGTGGGGCTGCAGGGAGGAATGAAAAAACAAAGCACAGAGGAGGTAAGAGGAGGTTTAGGGCAGTAAGTCTACTCTATATAATACTGTAATCATAGATACATGTTCTTATACATTCGCCCAAATCTATAGGATATGCAATGCCAAGACAACCACAGTGTAAAGTATGAACTTTTAGGGATTATAATGTATCAATGTAGGCTCATCCTTTGCAACAAATGTATTACCTAGTGTGGGATATTGATAATGGGACAGACTATGCATTGCATGATTTGTACCTACTTATGTGATTTTATTAAAGGAAATTTAAGAGACTGGAAAGGAAAAAAAAAATAAAAAAAACCCTCATCATTGTTACATAGGTTGAGTTTTTTCCAAAAACATTGTATAAAGGTCAGTGAGTTGGATTTTCCTTCCCTTTTTCCCCTCAATATATTTATCTCTAAGAAAAGAATGCCAATTCTAAGCTATAAAGATAAATGGTGTCAAAGCACTCTGTGAGTAATGGGGAATTCCTTTAGGGACTCTGTGGCACAGAAAGAAATTTGATCCTATTACTTTAAAAGTATAGAAAATTATATAACCAATCTGTCTAGAAAATGCAGACAGAATCTTGAATCTGCTAAACCCTTCAATAAAGTGGATAATCTGTATTGAAAACATGGAAGGCATGCTTCCATGAGGAATTAGTGTTAGAATCCATTTCTGTTCACACATCAGAGTCTGTCCTCTTTATTCTCTCACCTCTAGCCCCCTATCCCGCTTGCAGTTTACTCTCCTGCCACTGCTTGAGACACCATGGTATTTCTTGTCTACGCTCTATGAGAGCCTGTACTTGAATCCCCCAGCCTTGCTTTCCAGCCCCTTTCAACCATTGGGTAACTGTGTGCCTCTTAGTATATCACCAAAATTCTGTATCTACTTTTATTTGTTGTTTTAAAAAAATTGTTTTTAAGTTTTATTTATGTCTGAGAGAGAGAGAGAGAGAGAGAGAGAGAGAGAGAGAGCGTGAGCAGTGGAGGGTCAGAGAGAGAGGGAGACACAGAATCTGAAGCAGGCTTCAGGCTCTGAGCTGTCAGCACAGAGCCCAATGTGGGGCTCAAACCCACAAACCGTGGGATCATGACCTGAGCTGAAGTCGGACATTTAACTGACTGAGCTACCCAGGCCCCTACTTTTATTCATTGTAAATGGCCCAAGGTCTCAAAGCCTGATTGAGCTAGTGTCAAACACTGTCAAGTGTGGGGTGCCTAGCAGGTTTATTCAGTAGAACATGGACTCCTGGCCTCAGGGTCATGAGCTCCAACCCCATGTTGAACATAGAGACAACTTTAAAGAACTCTCAAGTGATGCAAAGATTGACACTCCTGTTATTCCTACAGCTTGCCCATGTTTTATTTCATTCCAATTCTGTCTCCCTTGCATGCATTTAGGAAGCACCACATTTGGGGTACTTGGATGGCTCAGCTCGTTAAGTGTCTGACTTCAGCTTAAGTGATGATTTCACGGTTCATGGGTTCAGGCCCCGCATCAGGCTCTGTGCTGAGAGCTCAGAGCCTGGAGCCTGCTTCGGATTCTGTGTCTCCCTCTCTCTCTGCCCCTCTCCCTATTCTCTCTCTCTCTCTCTTTCCTTCTCTCTCTTTGTCTTTCTCAAAAATAAACATTAAAATTAAAAAGAAGAAAGCACCACTTTTCCTTCAAATTATGCTTTGTTATTCCTAGATACTGGTGGAAGCGAAAGACAAGAAGCTGAAGATATGATAGAAACAGGAGTCAAGACATATTAGGTGTCTTAACTACATTTAAATTCTAGAACTAAAACCACTTTGGCAAGTTAGGTATTAACAAGCCATTGAACTGAGGATAAAAAACAATGACTTCAAAAATTTGAGCATCACAAAATTTGAGCCATACTACATCATTTTGTCTATGGTTCTGGTATACATCATAGAGATCCTTAAAAAGAAGTATGTACCATTATTCTCTTAGACATAAAAGTAATTAGAAGACAAGACAAAGATATGTCTGAAGCCTTGAAGGGTCAGAATTAAAACTCAAAGTCTCCATGCTGCAAACCCAGCACCAATAGCTCACAATACTGACACTATGTACTCTCAGCAAAGCAGATGGATGGCAGTATGTAAAGCAGTGAAATCTGGATTCCACTCAGAAATGAATCTTTAGTAAGAAGTCCCTCTTTAGTACTTTCTTACCAAGACATCCAGAGTTTTGCCCACTTTGTTTATTTGACTCACACCTTCAAGATGAAGATGGAAACAGGGTTCTGCATTTATTTTCAGATGGGGAATCAAAATAGTATTTTTTCAAACGATTCAGATAATTAATCTGAGGTCCAAGTTCCAATATTTCCAATTATCAAGAAAACCCACTTTTCTATCAATAAAATGCCATTACTCATTTTTCTCATTTAATGTACCTCAGCTCCAGGGTATTGGTAGTGATTGTGTGACTCTGACTCTAGGTCCATTTTATCATTCTGATAATGCTTTCATTGCAAATATTCAGATAGCAGGCTAAAATAACTTGCTTACAATGGCTGTGGATTGCATTATAAGTACTTGCTTTCACAATTATTTGACAAAAGAATGTAAATCAGGATCAGAAAAGTGACTTGTCTTCTCAATCTGTGTTCTTCCTCAAATAGCCTAAGTAAACATGCACCTACACCTTAATCTCTCGCTGGCCCTACGCCTCCTCCTCTCTATCTCTGCCAACATTGCTATATTCTAAAAACTTATTACATCAGACCTCTCTACTGGGCTTCAGTATTATTGCATATCTGACCTGAATGTCCTTAGAACTTCTCTTTCAACATCTGGCAAGTTCTAATAACCATACTTCTTTGTCAGCATAATGGTTAAAGGAACAGACTTGGAAGAAAAAAAAAATTGTTTGGAATCCCAGTTCTGTCACCCCAGCCTCATAATTCATCTAGCTTTGTCTTCTTGAATTTTTAAATGAGTCCCAGTTTTCTCATGTGTAAAACAGAAAAATAATTCCTACTTCACATTATGTTTTCTATATTAAATGATATATTTCTCTTTCACATACATGTTTTATATATTAAATGATATATATTAAATAATATAATTTATTAAATGATATAATATGTGTAAAACAGTCAGAATTTGCTAAACAATGGATGTTATTGTTTCTTTTGTTAAAAAAATAGTCATTATTTACAATGTTGCCATTGAGGCAAAGCAAGATCCCAAATTGCCTTTGAAATTATAAAAAAATGATAAAATTACTTTCAAATCAGCATTAAACTTTAAACACTTTCTCTCTAGCTATATTTTGTCTCCTTTAAAATTTAGTAATCCTGTAATCATGGTAGGTAATTTTTAGTAAACCAAAATATTTAACAAATTGAAGTAAAGAAATGTTTATCCCACCANTATTCATAAGAAATGTTTGTTATAATTTAAAAAAATTTTTTTAAACTTATTTATTTGACAGAGACAGAGAGAGCATGAGTTAGGGAGGAGCAGAGAGATGGGGAGAAGGGAATCGCAAGCAGGCTCCATGCTGCCAGTGCAGAGCCCAACGTAGGGCCCAAATTCTTGAAATCATGAGATTATGACCTAAACCAAAACCAAGGGTAGGACCCTTAACTGACTGAACCACCAGGCTCCCCATGGCTGTTATAAATTAAAAAAAAATACAATCTCAACTCTTCTAATCATATTTTTCAAATGTAATATTTCTAGATTTACATCTCCAGATAGGAATGATAAAGGAAAAGTTTCCTTGTTTAGACTATCCCTATTTTTTCCCTTGAAATCCAGTGATATTCACATTCTCGTTATGAGTAAATGAAAATAGCAAACTATTAATAGAGTTACAAATATGTTTGCATTTTTTAAATTCCATGCAATAGATTGTGTAAGCGCAGGACATACTTCAATGCTGCCTAACTTTAGGAAGATAGGAATAGAATTATATTATGCAAATATACATTTTATTTTATTTTTTTCTTATTTTATTATTTATTTATTTATTTATTTATTTATTTATTTTTTACAAATAGTTTATTGTCANGCAAATATACATTTTAAAGTCCAATCTTGGATGGAAAAAGTCAGCAGGACTGATGATATTTTCCCAAAATAGGCTTTACCTAGGGCTGCTCTCCCAGCCTGCCCCTGCCACACCTCCCGAATCTCGAAGGATACAAACCAGGATTCTTCTTCATGTTTCTGTGTTCCCCATTTGACCCATAGTTTCCATCTTCTCACTTTCCCTTACGTATTCCCTCATTGACTTGCAATAAATGCATGATCCTGCCCGCCTATGCTAAAGCCTACAGCATTGTTTTCATCATGACCTTGAGTAGCCATGAGGGTCAGACAGACTGTAGATCACTTTAAACTCTGAAGCATCCTTCAAAGCCAGGTGCTATTCACATTTTTGCTTGTATCCACACATAAACCAATAGCTCCTTCCTCAGCCAGCAGGCTCAGACAGGTAATGTGTTAATCTGCTGGGAGTCTGCCCAGGTAAGCACCTCTCAAGATGGTTCACCACTCCCCAGGCAGGTGAGCCACACTCAGGCAGAGCAGCCTTTCCCATCTGATGTGAGGTGTCTGTGCACATCTGGGTACTGGAGGATAGTTTCCCAGCCATAATCCCTCATGGGTAGCTGACAGGACGCAGATGCAGCCTGCCTGTCTAGGGCTGCTCGCCTCCACCCCCAGGGCGACAGAAGCAGCCATAATCCCTCAGACAACAAGATACTGTCACTGGTCATTCAGAAATATCTGAATAGCCTCTCTTTTTCTTATCTCAAGAATCCTCCACCAAGATGATGTCCCCTTATAACAATATCCTTCAAATGCATTCCTATAGGAAATAAATATACTTAATATTTCAATGTAAAATTATTGAACAGCATGAGCTATATAAGCTTCTTTAATTTTTTTCTTTTGTACTTTATTGTCAATTTGGTTTCCATATAAACACCCAGTGTTCATCCCAAGTGCCCTCCTCCATGCCCATCACCCCCTTCCCCTCTCCCCCCTCACCAGCCCTCAATGTGTTCTCAGTATTCAAGAGTCTCTTAGGGTTTGCCTCCTTCTCTCTCTCCAACTGTTTTTCCCCTTCTCCTCCCCCATGTTCCTCCATTAAGTTCCTCCTAATCCTCCTATACATGCAAACATATGATATTTGTCCTTCTCTGCCTGACTTATTTTGCTCAGCATAACACCCTCAAGTCCCATCCATGTTGCTACAAATGGCCAGATTTCATTGTTTCTCATTGCCATGTAGTATTCCATTGTATAGATAAACCACATCTTCTTGATCCATTCGTCCATTGATGGACACTTAGGCTCTTTCCATGTTTTGGCTATTGTTGAGAGTGCTGCTATGAACATTGGGGTCCATGTGCCCCTATGCATCAGCACTCCTGTATCCCTTGGGTAAATTCGTAGCAGTGCTATTGCTGGGTCATAGGGGAGTTCTATTGTTAGTTTCCTGAGGAATCTCCACACTGTTTTCCAGAGGGGCTGCACCAGTTTACATTCCCATCAACAATGTAGGAGGGTGCCCGTTTCTCCACATCCTCGCCGTCATCTAGAGTCTCCTGATTTGTTCATTTTAGCTACTCTGACCAGCATGAGGTGTTTTCAGTGTGGTTTTGATTTGTATTTCCCTGATGAGGAGGGACACTGAGCATTGTTCCATGTGTCTGTTGGCCATATGGATATCCTCTTTGGAGAAATATCTGTTCATATCTTCTGTCCATTTCTTCACTGGATTATTTGTGTTTCAGGTGAGGAGTTTGGTGAGTTCCTTATAGATATTGGATACTGGTCTTTACTCCTAAGCACTGCCACACCATGCTTGTGGAATGTCAGCCTTACACTACTTTGCTGTTTTCTTGTTTCTGAAGATGGGGCTGTACCAGGTTCCCTGAGCTCGTCTTCATATTGACTCAGATGGAAGCCCTGCAGAACGAAGATGGGGGTAGCTGCCATCCAGGTGTCATGCTGCCAGGATGCCCATAGAAACCACCAGAGACTGCACCTGCCATCTGTATGCAAAACATGCCTTCAAATCCTTAATGCAGGTGAGGAGGAAATCTGGATCTACCTGTTTTAAATTCCTTGATCAATAAAGTGGATCCAGACGTTTGACCTTGGTCTTCTAGTGCTTCTCCACTCTTTGGGCCCCTCTCAGTTGAGCACGAAGACTGTGGCATTTTGTACAAGGACTTCAGGTGGATGAGGTCATTGAGGATGAGCTGACATCAGTGCTGCAGGTGGGCATTGTGTGCCTCCACCATCTTCACCTTTGGGACCAAATTCATTTTGTTTTAAAATATTTTCTAAGTTGTTTGTTTCTTAAAAAGCTGACACTCCTCATAATTAAGCTTCTGCAAAATGTATTAAAAAATCAAAAGTAGAATTTTTCTCCAAAAGAATCATTACTTAATATAGTTTTCTAATTGAAACAATTTTTCCCTTATAATTAAGGGTGAATATAGAGGTGATGGTCGAACAAAGGAGAACATTAACCAAATCCAAGTGGTTGGTGCGAGTTGGACAGATGACCTCACAAGAATTAGACAAGACTCCCACAGGATGTTTCCATTTGCACTATGGCCGAACCCAAAGACTTTTCATCCTCTACTATACTGCAACAATCACCCTGAATCTCCTAGAGCAGGTGTTCAGGTATCCCTTCGAATATCTGCCACCTTTATCAGAATTTTTCTCTTTGAGTTCTCTTTTGAACATTCCATCACCCCACTTTGTATGACCTAGAGAACAAAAATGAACTGTTAAAAGATCCAAGACTTAGATGGTGATCCAAGACAGGAAGAGGAGACAGAGTCTTTAAGAAAAGGGGAGTTGGGGCAGGAACAGTGACATAAAATGGTTGAAACCTTCAAAACACAAACTAAGATTACTTTGATCCAATGTCATCCACAGGATTACTGACAAAGAATCAGAAGTTGGAAGTCAATTCTCAAAAACAAATGATCATGGTAGGACACAAAGCACAAGGTGAGGAGACTATCCAGGAGCAACAGAGGCTATTTTTATAACACCTTCAGTGAGGTTCAGCGAGATGAGGCATACCTGAAGGTATTGCGTGTGTCTGGGGGAAGTGGGAGGAGGCACGGATTTTCAAAAATTGAATTCTCTTTCTCTCTCTGTCTTACTCCTTCATTCATTCAGCATTCCTCAAAACTAATGATGCTTATTTGGAGAAAGTGACACAAAACTGTATGGATTCAAATACATCCTGAATACACACTCTTGTGTTGTGCAAGAAGAGAAAAGAATGGATAGTTGTCTGCCTTACATAACCAATTCATCTCCACAGTAAGTTCTAGTAGGTACAAAATAGATTCAGTGTATGGGAAATAAGAAAAAGATATTCCTTGAAGAGGACAACCCCCTTTAAGATTACATTTTGAAGGAGATTCCTCCACTTTCATTTGAAATGCCAGCTTGAATTTGAAGGAATTTTCTAAGACACAGTCAACCTGTCAAGAGTTTTCAGGATGGCTATTCCAGGGGCCTTTACTAAGAGGCCAACACTCTTCCTGATTGGGGCCGAGTGTCATCAGGGTACTTCAGCTGACCTTGAACTATGATCACTGCACCTTACTCGGCAGCACCTGCTCATCGAGGCTGTGTCAGAAGCTCCTGTCGAAGTCTCTCGTTGGTTGCTGCTTTCTCTGATGACCCGGCTATTCACATCAGTCCACTTCCTCCTTTAAAAACTGACCTCCTCAATAGAACTCCCCTATGACCCAGCAATAGCACTGCTACGAATTTACCCAAGGGATACAGAAATGCTGATGCATAGGAGCACATGTACCCCAATGTTCATAGCAGCACTCTCAACAATAGCCAAAACATGGAAAGAGCCTAAGTGTCCATCAACGGATGAATGGATCAAGAAGATGTGGTTTATCTGTACAATCTATACATGGCAATGATAAAGAATGAAATCTGGCCATGTGTAGCAACATGGATGGACCTTGAGGGTGTTATGCTGAGCGAAATAAGTCAGGCAGAGAAGGACAAATATCATATGTTTGCACGTATAGGAGGATTAGGAGGAACTTAATGGAGGACCATGGGGGAGAAGAAGGGGGGAATCTGTGGGGGAATGGGAGAGAGGCAAACCATGAGAGACTCTTGAATGCTGAGAACAAACTGAGGACTCATGGGTGTTGGGGGGAGAGGGAGATGGGCATGGAGGAGGGCACTTGTGGGAATGAGCACTGGGTGTTATATGGAAACCAACTTGATAATAAGCTATTTGTAAAAAAACAAAACAAAACAAAACAAAACAACTGACCTCCTGCACTCTGGCCTAGAGTTTCTTCAGGACCCTTTCAACAGTGAAGACTGAAGTTGGAATCCTAGCTGTGCCCCATACTATTTGACAGTTCTCAGTTTCCGCATCAGGAAGATTGGAATAATACTCACCTCACCAGCCTTTGTGGGATTAAATAAGTTGTATGTAAAAGAAGAGTGAAGACATTGGGCAAATATTTGTTCCCCCCTTACCCACACCCCACCCAATCTCCTCCTTTCCTGCTTACCCCTTTTCTCTTCCCTCACCTCCAGGACCTACTCTCTTAACATCCTCACCTGATGGTTGCTTCTTCCCAGAGTACCGTTGCATGATGCTCTAGCCATGCACCTGGAGGGGCTGGGGAACCCAGTTTAGGCACTGCACGAAACTGGACAGGTGACTGCAGGGCAGAGGAAACAGCAGCAGCCCTGGCCTCAGACACTGATGATGCATGTTCTTGCACTCCTGACAGGGGACACTTACCATCTCTGAGCTGAGGTTCTGCAGCTGGAAAGTGCCTCTAATCACACCTGCCCTTCTTCTACCTCAAAGGTGGAAAAAGGGAATAAGAACACTAAGGAGGAAGCACAAGCAGGTTACACATATCACAAGCACTATATAAATCCTGAGATTAGTTTTCAGACGGACTCTTCCCTCCACTATTAGGACATCAACATGGTTGTGGAAACGGAGCACAGCTCAAGTCTGTGTGGCTCTAAAGTCCAATCCTACTATAGCTTATTGAGAACAGCATCCCACTTACTTCAGGAGGTGCCCTGCTTTCCCAGAGTGATTCCTTCCATGTGCAGCCAGCCTGTCCCTGGGATTTGGAAGCTACACTAGGGGCATGTTATCAACCCACTGCAAGCAACAGTGTGCCTGTGCAGAGCTGGGTCACCTTCAGGTCTTCCCGCTCCCACCTGTGTTCAACCCACACATTGGCAGCCTGCGTTTGCATTACCTCCACCTCATTCAAGTGTTCTGTCCATTCATGTTACCCTTCACAGTACTGAAGAATCTAGCCCCCTTCAGTTCCGTTTGGTATGTTGAAAGCCACACAAAGAGGAAGAAGTCCTAACCTGTTAACTTAAAAGTGACTGTTGTTCCAGACTTCCCAAGCCATTTCCTTTAAAAACAGGCCAGTAGCGTAAAAGAACAAGTTGCTCTTTGGCTCCTGTGGCCTTCACGAGCTGGGAGCAGCACCTGCAGGCAGACAGGATCAAAGGCCTGCAGCCTGCATGTCCCACAGCCCCTGCTCCCTGCCGGCGCCCTGCCCACCTGCCCATGTCCATATTTCTCCTCCATCTGCTCTGCCACCTGCTGTGAGTTTGTGACCCCTTCCTGTGGGCCGGCCCACCTGTTGGTTCCTGACTGTCCCTTCTGTTCTCCCCAATCCTACCAGGTCACGACCGGGATCGGTTTCAGGGCTGACTCATCTGCCTCGCTGTCTGGCAGGGTTCCATTGGGAAGTGACTTCCATCCGCGGACTCTGGCTGTCCTGGCACATGTCCGCCGCAGTCCCAAACTGTTGCCACTGCTCTCGCCCTGCCTGCTGACACGGGCATTTGCTGCTGTTTGGAGGACCCTGCCACCTGCCTCAAGCTGGAACATCCCAGTCAGCTGTTCGCTCCATCTGCTTAGAAACCCCAAGTCTGTGCACAAAGGAATTTTCTTCCCTTTGTCACAGCACATAATCCTTAATGTCAAGGGTGTGGGTCAGGACCAAATTCAAAACCAAGTGACATTTCGTGTTCTGTGAAGATAAGATACAGTGTAGTTAGAGTACCTGCCTGTGCATGTCACAATCCTCGGTTTTTAAAGTAGGGTGGGGGTGGGAGGGGCGCCTGAGTGGCTCAGTCAGTTGAGCGTCTGACTTTGGCTCAGGTCATGATCTCACCGTTTGTGGGTTTGAGCCCCGCGACAGGCTCTGTGCTGACAGCTCAGAGCCTGGAGCTTGCTTCTGACTCTGTGTCTCCCTCTCTCTCTGACCTTCCCCTGCTCACGCTGTCTGTCTCTCTGTCTCACAAATAAATAAAACATTAAAAATATTACTACAGTAGGGTCTGGGCCTTCATTTGTTCACTCAGAAGGTGCCCAAAAGAAGCCCCTGTCTGTGTGATCGATGGAAGAAGGGGATCTCATTCGAGGCTCTGCAGAGAAAGGAAATGTACAGGAAGGAGGAGAAAGAAACTATGACATGTGGAAGTGTGAAGAACAAGGGAAGAGACACAGTTAAGTAAAAGGGATTAAATATGGGGACATGACAACTTTAATGCAAAATCATAAATCCAGAAGCTTTTTCATTTCCAATGCAATTTAGAGCAGAACATGTAAGAAAACTTTGAATTACTGATACAATCAATAACTATACTGTTTAGCATGTCTTAATGAACAGTAAACATATAATTTAATCTTCATTCCGTGTTTTCCCCATGGCTGGCACACATGAAGGCTTGCCGTGGTTCCCCCAGGGCATTCTTGCACTCCCTAGTCACTCTGGCCCAGGGCAGGGGCATCAGAACCCAGACACAGCTGTGAGGAAATCAGGAAGATGTCTCCTATATGTTAAATGAACACAATGTTTCTCAGAACTGAGAGCACCCATCAACTATCGTTGATATTAGCATTGAGGCCAGAGTCACTCCACTGCCTCTAAGGGCTCACAAAAGCCAAATTTAATCCATCACAAGATGCGAAAACACATGGCTGGTTTTCCTCACCCGCTTCCAGTGCGCCCCGACACTGGCCTGGTGTGTGAATGCGTCACCACATCCAGGCTGCACACTGAAACAACTAACTACTGACTCTATCGCCACTGCTGTGTGTGAGCAGCAGGCTTTCAAATGGATGAAAGAATGCTCCAGAATGTATGCAACAGAGCAACAGCTGGAAAAGTCATTGAAATGTAATATCAATCCCAAAATAGTCATAATTTATTTTTTGAGACTTATAAATGGTTAAAGAAATGGAATCTACCTTCGGGAAATAATGTTTCTTTATGTCTCATCATATCCCATTTTCCCCCAAAGATTAAAACAAATGGTGCTGTTGTGGTAAATCATGTTTGTCAGCCTTAGGCAGCCCTGGAGCTCTCCTGTGCTGGCGGTTGGAGTAGACTAGCAGTCCCCAGCTCATGAAGGGGCTGCCACTCATCTTCAGAAAGAAAGCAGGGAAGGAAAGAGGGGGTCAGGACTGGGAAGCGGTGGCAGCACATGAGAAAGAACCCATGGCTGTCTCAGAGGGGACAAGTCTGTGGTGTGGCTGCAGGGAGCCATCCACTTCCTCAATGGCCTTGATGAGCCTCCTCTGCCCAGTGCTCATCCTGTCCTGACCTGGTGGCCCGAACTCCACTGTCTGGACACACCCAGGCTTCTGTCTCTTGATGAGGTCAACTGTCCATTGTTGGTGGACAGACAGAATTTCACAGCCTGAATGAATCACAGTGGCATCCTGCTCTTAGGCCACCTAACAGCATTTAAGAAATATATATCTGAGTTCATTTAAAATGAGTCCGACCTTTCCTTCTCTTGTGCAGTCATCCAGAAACCATTTATTGAGTTCCTATCTTGTGCCATGCACATTGCTGGGTGCCACACAAACATAATGTAAAAAAACACATGGGCCTGTTCTCCTGTAATCAAGTGGGAGAAACAAATCACTTTTTAATGATCCTAAACAATTACTTGTTTATAGCTATAATGAATTTTTTTTTTAGAAAAAGTATTGGGAGAGTATAAACCAGAAGGTCTTCACTTAGTGTGCGGAGGTCTGTGAAAGGGTTCTCTGGATAGTGACAAACTGAGACTAGATTCAGAGGATAACGATTCGGCCAAGCCAGGAAGCAGTGGCTGGGGCTGAGGGTGAGGTGGGAGGGAGGAAACATTCCAGGTGCACAGAAGAGCATTGTAAAGACCCAGAGATGGGTCAAGAGCAGAACAAAAGCCAGCACGGGCACCACTGTGCTGGGGGTCTGCACAACCACAATGTCTACACTTGAATGCTGCCTGCACAACCTCAGGCTGCAGAATGGAGTGCAGTAAGAGTAGAATGAGCACTGAGGCATGGGTGAGGTCATGTAGGACCTTTATTTCCCTTAGGGATGTGTTTAGCTGCAAGGAAGAGGATATCAGAGAAAAGTAATGTACATGAATATAAACCTATTTGTCACATAGAAATAGTTGGAGGTGGTCCATTGAAGATGGTTAAAAAAAACCCTTATTTTTCTCCTTTCTTCTCTCTGTGGTATCATGACCTTCTACCCCTCCAGGGACCAGGCACCACTTCTTCATTTCAGGCAAATAAAGGGACTAACAGACTAACAAGAAAGGGTTGTGAGTTGTGCAGCCAAACCTACCCTTTCTCCCTCCATAAACCACGTTTTCTTGGAAACTTTACTCAGAGAAGAATCAGAATCTAAGCAGAAGAGCATGTGGGTGCGGACTGAGTAAGCACATCACTAACAACTTGCATAGGCTCATTTGGCCATTGTAAGGATTTGAGGTTGTAAAATTTGAAGATATCAAGCCATTGGTCCCTACTGACACTTTCAAACATATCATGTTAGTACCATAGTTCTAAGAAACATGCATAATGTCTTGTAGAGATCTAGCACAGCATTGGTCTCTAGATTCTAATTCCACATTGATTGCTTTGTATTCCTTGAACACACACACACAAGGGACCAAATCCCTTTCATCTCTGCACCTTCAGCATCCAGCATCATGCTCAGGGCTTAGTCTTCAGTAAGTGTATATTCATCCATGAAACAAATATATCGGCTACCAGTGTGCACCACATGGTTCTAGGTGTAGAAGGCTTATTGTTGATACATGCATTGAGGAACTGTTTCAGGAAAGCATATGACTTTCCATAAACAGACCAATTTACTCAATGCTTTCAAACTGGCAGTTGACTGGTTAGAATTTCTCTTTGCACCATCTTTATGGAAATTATAGTAGAGAAGGAAGAAAATTCCTCTTACAATCTTGAATGATAGAGTGTGAATGAGGAACACACTATATTCTTTATTATTCCCTGAAAATACAGTTAACGGGAAAAATAAAGCACATTCCTGCCAAAGCCAGCAATCTCATTTTTGTCTGCTGAACAGGGAAACATTATGGACTTGCCACAATTATTTTTCCTTTTTCCACAAATAGCAAAATTTAAATTCATTCCAAGATGGATGTGTATTATTATGCACCCTGAGAAATTATATTCTATTATAAAAATAAAGGATATTGGATCCTCATCTTCCCCACCTGCTCCTTACTTTCTGATGGGCCTGATGAATTTCCCCTAAATGCCAACAAATCTCAATTTCCACCTGTGAACATTCACAGAGAAATGATGGACAGCTCTATATGGCCATAAACCATAAGCCTGCACAAGAGAATAAATGAAACTAGCTAAGTGGGAAGCACATTTTTTCTTTTTAATAGTCTATAAAATGGAAGTATTATGTGTCTTGAGAAAATATGAAATTATACCAAAGTAATGCAGTAGAAAGTCAGTCTCTAAACTGTTTGACCAATACACTTTACCATTCCCTCGCTGATTTTTCTGTTTCCAATAAGACAGCAACTAAATGCATGGTTAAGCTGAAAAGGTCAAGAATATTCAAGTAAAGCTTAAATTGAAAATTACAAATCTACTGAAAGCTGGAATAAAACCAGGTAAAACCACCCAGGAATTAGTTAAAAATGCTGAAACTTCAAGGTCAGTATCAGTATAGATTGATTTCAAGGGCATTTTTGCTGCCCTTGAAAACCAGTGGGGCTTAGTTCCAGGAGAACCATGGGGCTACAAGGAATGGAAAATCCACTCGTAAAGGACTTGTGCACAGACACACTCATCCCAGGACCCAGCACAAAAACAACAGTTTGAAAGGCACCTGGACCATGTGTGAAAGAGACTCATTTATTAATTTTAAAGCATCTGCCAGAGAGGCAGGAAGCATAGGACTCTCTTCAGGGACAGAGGTGCTGACAGGCACCATTTTTGCATTCTCCTGACTTTTTGGTGCCAGTACTGGTCGGTGCCATTTTTTCAGTCCCTGAAGCCTGCTCGCTGAGAAGGGGGTTTACCACCCTGTTCACACATCTGTGGCCCCCCACCATAGCTGGCATGCATGTGCAGCCCATACAGGAGACACCCCTTGAGCACCAAGGCCCCACAGGTTTGAGACAATTGGAGAAACAAGCCTTTGCAGGCTACCTATCCGGGCCCCACCACCACCCCCCAGAGCACTGCACAAACAGCAGACTGAAACACACAGCCTGTTTTCATGTGGGAAAGGCCTATGTTTTTGCCTAGCAACTTCAACCTAAGAGGCAGAATTCAGGTCTGCTATACATCCAGAGACTACAGAAGTGTCTCCAGGGAATTTTGGCAAGTAGGTACCATATTAGCACCCTCCCTTGGCCTCAAGATAGCCTGTTGATACCTCCCAGAAAAAAGCTTATATACACATCTAAAACCATTTTTGCAACCGTCAGTCAAGGGACACCTCCAGATCTCCTGATCTGGAGGTCAGCAGGATTTATGAATGTGGACCAACAAAACTACATATCTTAAAAGCTACTACATATCTGTCTACATATCTTAAAAGCCAGTGCTTGAGGATATTCCTTATAATTAGCTTGAACTAGATAGACACTGTGTGAGATCCCTCCCTTTGGAACACTGAAGATCTTAGCACATCCTCAACAATTGGAACCTATCAAGGACAAACCAGGCTACTTACACAATCACAAAGGTCCACGAAACAACTAAAAGCTAGGGAAATGATAAATGATCGGGTTCATCACCTACAGAAGACCATTCCTTCAGGTTGAGAAAGGTAGCTTTCACCTAACACATAGAAACAGAGTCAGAGCAAAATGAGAAGACAGAGGAATATGTTCCAAATGACAGAACAAGATAAAATCTCAGAAAAATACCTTAATGATAGGGAGATCAAGTAATCTACCCAATAATGAGCATAATATAAAGATGTTCAGCAAAGTTAGGAGAAGAATGAATGCACATAGTGAGAACTTCAACAAAGAGGCAGAAAACACAATAAAGTACCAAACAGAAGTCACGGAGCTGGAGACTACGATAGCTGACATGAAAAATACACCAGAGGAAATCAATAGCAAGTAGACAAAGTATAAGAATGGACCAGTGGGGCACCTGGGTGGCTCAGTTGGTTGAGCATCCGACTTCGGCTCAGGTCATGATCTCACCATTCGTGGGTTGGAGCCCCGCATCGGGCTCTGTGCTGATGGCCAGCTTAGAGCCTGGAGCCTGTTTCAGATTCTGTGTCTCNGAAAAACCAAAAAGAAAAATAATTTTAAAAAACAAAGATCCTTAAGAGACCTGCAGGACAACATAGAGTGGAATAACATCTACATTATAGAAATCCCAGAAGGAGAAAAAAGGGAAAGGAGTAGGAAACTTATTTGAAGAAAAAATGGCTGAGCACTTCTCTAACCTGAGGAAGGAAACAGACATCCAGTGCCAGGAAGCACAGAATTTCGTATCACACCAAGAAGCCTACACCAGGACACACTATAATTAAATTGTCAAAAGTTAAAGACAGAATCTTAAAAGCAGCAAGAGAAAAGCAAATGGTACAGACAAAAGAGCCCCCGTAAGATTATTACCTAATTTTTCAGCTTAGAAGAAAACTTAGAAGCCAGAGGGAGTAGAACAAATATTCAAAGTACTGAGAGGAAAAACATCCAGCCAAGCATACTTTCCCCAGCAAGTTTGTCATTCAGACTTGAAGGAGAAATAAAGAGTTTTCCAGGGACAACCAAAAACTAAAGAAGTTATCATCACGAAAACAGCATTAACTAGTATCAAGAATAAATATAAAAGTAAAAATCTCAATGGTAATTTAAAATATATAGTAAAGGTAGCTGATACAGCAAAACCAATTCTAAGAAGGAAGTTTATAGTAATACAGGCCTACCTCAAGAAACAAACAAATGATATATACATATATGTATATATACATATATATAATATATGTGTGTGTATACACACACACACATACACACACACACAAATAAACAACCTAACCCTAACATCTAAAGGAACTAAGAAAAGAAGAACAAATGAATCCCAAAGTTAGTAGAGGGAAGGAAATAATAAAAATCAATAGAAATAAATAAAATAGACACTAAAAATGCAATAGAAAAGATCAATAAAACTCAGAGCCATTTCTCTGATGACATAAACAAGATTGATAAAACTTTAGTGAGATTCACCAAGAAAAGAGAGAGATCAAATAAATAAGATCAGAAATGAAAAAGAAGTTATAACTTATAATAGAAATACAAAGTATCATAAGTGACTAACCCAAATAGTTATATGCCAAAAAATGAGACAACCTAGAAAAAAATGGATACGTTCTAGAAATATACACTCTTCCAAGACTGAATCATGAAGTAATGGAAAATCTGAATTGACCAATTACTATCAAAGAGTATTGAATAAGTAATCAAAACACTTCCAACAAGCAAAAGTCTAGGACCAAATGGCTTCACTGGTGAATTCTACCAAACATTCAAAGAAGATTTAATACCTATCCTTCTATTTCAACAATATTGAAAAGGAGAGAACACATCCAAATAATTTTATGAGGCAGGCACTACCCTGACACCAAAACCAGACAGGGACATTACAAAAAGAGAAAACTATAGGCCAATATCTCTAATGAATATAGATGAAAAAAATCTTCAACAAAATATTAGCAAACTGAATTCAACAATACATTAAAAGAATCATACACCATGATCAAGTGCAATTTATTCCAGAGATGCCAGATGGTATACCATCTGCAAGTCAATAAATGTGGTATACCACATTTACAAAAATGAAGGATAAGAATCATACATCTTAATAGATGGAGAAGAAAATCTTTGATAAAATTCAAAATTCATTTATGACAAAAACTCTCAACAAAGTTCATATAGAGTATATGTACCTCGATATAATAAAGAAAATATATGACAACCTCACAGCTGACATCATACTCAATGGTGAAAAGCTGACAGCTTTTCTTTTAAGATCAAGAATAAGACAAGAATACTCAGTCTTTCCTCATTTATTCAAGATAGTATTGGAAGCTGTAGCCATAATAACCAGGCAAGAGAAAACTAAACTAAACTAAACTAAAGTAAATGGCATCAAAATTGGAAAGGAAGAAGTAAAACTGTCACTACTTTCAGATGATATGAAGCTATAGATAGGAAACTGTAGAGACTCTATCAAAAAAAACATTGGAACTCATAAATGAATAAATGATTATAAACTAATAAATGAATCCAGTAAATTTATGGGATACAAAATCAAAATATAGAATCTGTTGCATTTCTATATAGTAACAATGAACTATCAGAAAGAAGTTTACAAAATTGTATTTATAATTACATTAAGAAGAATAAAATACCTAGGAATTAATTTAACCAAGGAGGTAAAAGACCTGTGCACTGAAAACTACAAAATAGTGATAAAAGAAATTATAAAAACATAAATAAGTGGAAGGATATTTCATACTCAAGATTTGTAAGAATTAACATTGTTAAAATGATCCATACTACTCAAAGCAATCTACAGATTCAATGCAATCCTGATCAATATTTCAATGGCATTTTTCACAGAGGTAGAACAAATAATTTTACAGTTTGTATGGATCTACAAAACACCTCAAATAGCCAAAGTGATCTTGAGAAAGAATGACAAGATGAAGGTATAACACTTCCTAATTTCAAAGTATATGACAAAGCTATAATAATTTAAACAGTAGGGTATGGCATAAAAACAAACACATAGACCAGTGGTATAGAATAGAGGGTCTGGAAATAAAGCCAGGCATATATGGTCACTTTATGACAAAGGAGCCAAGAATCTACAATGGTGAAGTGACATTCTCTTCAAAAAATAGTGTTGGTAAAACTGGACAGCCACATGGCCAAAAATGAAACTAGACCACTGTCTTATACCATACACAAACATTAACTCAAAATGGAATACTGACTTGAAAGTAATACCTGAAAACAAAAAATTCCCAGAAGAAAACAAAAACTCCGTGACATTGGTCTTAATTATATATATATATATATATACACACACACATATGTATGTATGTATGTATTTTTGGATCTGACTCCCAAGGTAAGGGAAACAAAGAAAAAAATAAACAAATGGAATTTCATCAAACAAAAATGTTCTGCACAGCAAAGGAAAGCAGAAACAAAAATGAAAAAGCAATCTACTAAATGAGAAAAGAAATTTTTTAAAAATATTTTTATTTATTTCTAGGAGAGAGAGAGAGAGACAGCGTGAGCAGGGGAGGGTCAGAGAGAGAGGGAGTCACAGACTGAAACAGGCTCCAGGCTCTGAGCTGGCAGTCAGCACAGAGCCCGAAGCGGGGCTCGAACCCGCGAAGCGCGAGATCATGACCTAAGCGAAAGTCGGACGCTTAACCGACTAAGCCACCCAGGCGCCCCGAGAAAAGAAATTTTTAAATCATATATCTGATAAAAAGTTAATATCCAAAGTATATAAAGAAATCGTACAACTCAAGAATAACAATAAAAAACAATTCAATTAAAAAATGGGCAGAGCATCTGAACAATTTTCCACATACATAAGACATACAAATGACCAAAAGGCACACAAAAAGATGTTCAACATGACTCATCATCAGTGAAGTGCAAGTCAAAACTACAATGAGATACCACCTCATACCTATTACAATGGCTGTCAACAAAAAGGTAAGAAGTAACAGGTGTTGGGAGGATATGGAGAAAAGGAAGCCCTCATAAAATGTTGGTGTGAGTGGAAATCGGTACAATCACTGTGGAAAACAGTATAGAGATTCTCCCAAAAATTTAAAAATAGAACTACCATCCCACCCAGCAATGTCATTTATTGCATCGCATATATAATTGCCAAGATATGGAAACAACTTAAGTGTCCATGGATGGATGAATGGATACAGATGTGGTATGTACATACAATGGAATGCTACTCGGATATGAAAAAGAAGGACATTTGTGACAAGGATGAGAGTATTTTGTTAAGTGAAAAAAGCCATATGAGGAAACACAAATATAGTATTATCTCACTTGTAAGTAGAATCTATAAAACAAAATAAACAAACAAAACAAGAACAAACTCAAAGATAGAGAGAACAGATTGGTTATTACCAAATGGGAAGGTACTTGACAAATAGTGAAATAGGTGGAGGGATTCAATTGTATGGTGATGATTGGTAACTAGAATTATGGAGGTGCTCATGTGGTAGCATATATAACTATTGGATTATGATGTTGCATATCTGAAATTTATATAATATTATATACTAATTTTTTCATTTAAAAAGTATTGTTTTCAGTTTTTCATCAGGCCATCCTTATGCAGCCTTACCATGAACAGTCTGTTGCACTAGGCTAATCCATTTCAACTGGCACAATGTATAATTATGAAGTCTGCAAAGATAAGTTATTTGATAAGAAGCCTTATAGAGTATGATACTTTGTTAGATTAAAAATGTGTGTGTGTGTGTGTGTGTGTGTGTGTGTGTGCGCGTGTGCGCATGCGCATGCGCACTCGTATGTGTGTGTATGTGTTGGTGGATGGCTTCTGGGAATGGGGCTGATTTAACTTCAATTAAAATATGGCCTAAATCACTCCTTTTCTAGACAGATTCTAAAAGTAAATTACTCTTAGAATCCACTTCCACATATCCTTATCCAATACCAATATTCAACAGATTTTGAGTAAAGGGAACCACATAGCTTTTGAAATCTTTGTCTTCTTAAAAGTCAGTCTTTCTCCTATTAGAGACAGCAGTCCATTTGGCTGACATTATACAGACCTCACATGATTTAGACCCTGAATCCTGATAGCAACCCATGAAATTCAAAGAATTCTTTTGTGTGTGTGTGTGTATGCATAACATGCCCACATACACACACGTATGTGATTTCAACAGAACTGAAGTAGTAGAAGTATCTTATACCAATATTTGGAGCCAAAAACATTGATAGTCTCAAAAATAATATTTTAAAGATATAAAACCAAAGCTAAAAATTATGTCTAAACATGGTAAATATATAAAGACAAGTAAGTCTAATGATCATGCTTATTTCTCTTGTAAAAAATGGACTTATCCCTAGATGTACATAGAAGAAACAGTTGTTTCAGGTGTTTTTAATTAACAGCAATACTGTGGTGAAATTTTTAAAGTGTCAGTATGTATTTTACTACTATTCATTATTACCTGTATCTAATGATCTGAACAACAATGTAAATTGCTAAACAGTTTGCAAAGCATTTTTCCATGTATGATCCCATTTGACATCAGAACAACTTAAAATTTGTGGTGTAGGCAGGGCAGTTGTTACCATCTCCTTTCAAAGTTGAGATTCTGAGCCTCAATAAAGTGAGTTATCTTGCCTCAAGACCCACAAGCTGCATAATCTAGTGCTTTTTTGCTGTACCACATCACCTAAGTACAGATATATATCATTCTGTGAAATTCAAAACCCCAACAGTTTCATTTCCTGCTTCTCTACAGTAGAAAGGAGAAAGTATTCCGTCTGATACTATCGAAGACAATGAAAGAGTTGAAATAATATTGCTCAATTAAACCTCAGACATTTGCTGGAAGGAATCATGATTTAAAAGATTATATAACAAATGAGAATAAGGAATGCTAGAAAGTTTAAGGCAAAGACAGACCCATTCACTGGCCAAAAAACATGAGACAGCCAAATTGATTCTATCCTGCAGTTCAGGCTCATTTTATTCCAATCAACAAATGCCTTTTGCTTGAATTGTACTTGAATGGCCTGAATTCAAAGTCTAATTTGTATTTTAGGTCTCTCCAACTTCATCTGATGTCTGGATTTTATCCCAAATGCACGAACTCTCTGTGAGGTTTTACATACACATTTGTCTCCCATTTCCTTCTCTGCTTCTTCCCTTCCTCCTCCTCTTTCCTCATTCTTTTTCTCTTTTCCACATACCACAGTAACTCCAGGCCAGTAAAATATTTAAAGGCCTGTTTCCAAGGGAATACCTTATAGAAGAATTTGCTCCAGCCCACCAATGCAAAACTGCACCCACATGCCTTGTTAATTCATGAAACCCTGAAGTGCTAGATAGATTCTTCAGGCCATAGCTATACTTATGATCTGAAACTTTTTCTTTTTACCACAAAATAAAATCTACCCAAGTCACAAACTATTCAATCCAATTGAGGAATGGATTTGAGTAGATAGATTCATTGTTAAATGAAAGAGCAACCCAGAGAAATGCAAACTCAGAGAATTTAATAAAAAGTAGTGATAATGGTGATGATGGTGATGATGGTGATGATCATGATGATAATGATGGTGATGGATTGGTAACACTCTCCCTGGGAGCTATATGAAGCACCTTGCATGCATTTGTGCACTTAACATTTATAACAGCTCCATAAGATTAGTATCACCACTACCACACTAGACAAGCTAAGAAACAAGCTCTAAAAAAACAAAGAAATAACAACAGCAACAACAAAACAACATGACTTGCTCGAGCTTCTCTAGTAAGTGGAGTTGCCGGGATTCATATTCAATAGACAGAAGAATATTTACAGAATAGGGAACAAGGAAGAGCTAAGAAAGAAAACCTTCACAACCCTCAGTAGAGAGAGTGATTGCCAGTCATCACAATTCAGAGGTCATGAATTCAAGTCCTTCTTCTGCAAAATATTAGCAAATCCTCTGAGAATCAAATTTCTTAGCATTAGAGTAAACAGAATAACGTTATCTCAAGGGTATTGTCCTGTAGTTTTCCTTTTTGTACTGTGTTGATTTGTTTTCTTATCAAAGTAACATTAGCTTCATAAAATGAATTGGAAGGTATTCATTTTTTCTATTTTCAGGAAAAGAATATGTGTAATTTTGGTTGAGTTTTTGGCAGAATTCTCAGGAGAAAGCATCTGGGTCTGGAGATTTTGTTTTTGAAGAGATAATTAATTACAAATTGAATTTTGTTGATAGTCATAAAACTGTTCATAGTGTCTATTTTATATCAGTAAAGAGTTTGTGCTTTTTTTTAGTTTATTTATTTATTTTGAGAGAGACAGAGACAGCGTGAGAGGGGCAAGGGCAGAGAGAGAGGGAGAGAGAGAGAATCCCAATCAGGGTCCGTGCTGCCAGCACAGAGCCCAATTGGGGCTTGGACCCCAGGGAACCATGAGATCATGAACTGAGATGAAATCAAGAGTCAGATGCTTAACCAACTGAGATATCCAGGTGCCCCAAGTTTGTGCTTTTGAAGGAAACAGTCCATTCCCTTTAAGTTGTCAAATGTGTGTGTGTACAGTGGTAATGGTGTCCCCTTATTCTTCTGATGACTGCAAAGTATATATTGACATTCCCTGTTTCATTTTCTCCCCCTCCCCCCAGTGAATATCACTATTGGCTATCCATCTGTTGCACATTTTCTTTGCCAATCTTGCTAGAGAGTTGTCAAATTTACTGATATTTTCAAAGAGCCAGCTTTTTGTTTAATTCATTTCATATTGTTTTTTTGTTTCAGATTCATTGATTTCTGTTGTTAGCTCTATGCCCTTCCTTTTCCTTGCTTTGACTTTATCTTGCTCTTCTTTTTTCTATTTTACTGAGATGGAATCTTAGGTTACTAGATATTAGATTTTCTTTTTAATTTTTTTATTCATTTCTGAGAGAGAGAAAAACAGCACAAGCAGGGGAGGATCAGAGAGAGAGGGAGACACAGAATCTGAAACAGGCTCCAGGCTCTAAGCTAGCTGTCAGCACAGAGCCCGACGTGGGGCTCGAACCCACAAACAGTGAGATCATGACTGAGCCGAAGTTGGACGCCCAACTGACTGAGCCACCCAGGTGCCCCTAGGCATTAGATTTTCTAAGAGAGGCATTTAGTGCTATAAATTTCCCTCTCAGGACTTAAGTGATATCCCACAAATTCTGATATTTGTACTTTCACTATTGCTGTACTTTTGGTATTTTGTATCTCCTTTGAGACCTCTAGATTATTTAGAAGAGTATTGTTTAGACTTCAAGTGTTTGCATATTTTCTTGTTATCCTTCTGTCATTGTTTTCTTTTTTTATTCCATTATAGTCCTAGAACATGGTTGGCATCATTTCAGTTTTTAAATATTTTTTGAGGCCTTCCCACATCACAATGGGATATGGTCTGTTTTGGTAAATGTTCCATCAGAACTTAAAAACAACACGGATATTGCACTGTTCTTTGATTGAGTGCCCCACAAATGTTTATTACAGCCTGTTGGTTGAGAGTGTTTTTGAACTCTTCTGTATCCTAGCCTCTGTCTAGTTGATCTATCAACTATTGAGAGGGAGCTGTAGAAATCTCTAATTATAACTGTGGATTTGTCTGTCTCTCCTTTCAGTTCTATCATTTTTGGGTTAACATTTTTTTGCATCTATGTTGTTTGCTGCATACAGTATTATAATTGATATGTCTTCCTGATGGATTTACTCTTTTGTTATTGTATAATGACTCTCTGCCTCCATTTTTTTTTTCTTTGCTCTGAAGTGTGGCTTATTTGATACTAATATAACTGTTCTTCCTTTCTATAGTTTTTTAATGTTTATTTTTCAGAGAGAGAGAGACAGAGTATAAATGGGGGAGGGGAAGAAAGAAACGGAGACACAGAATTTGAAGCAGGCTTCAGGCTCTGAGCTGTCAGCACAGAGCCAAATGTGGGGCTCGAACCCACAAACTATGAGATCATGACCTGAGCTGAAGCAGGATGCTTAACCAACTGAGCCACCCAAGTGCCCCTGTTCTTCATTCTTTTGATTACTATCGTTTTGCTTCCAACCAGCCTATATTATATCTGAAATGAGTTTCTTGTATATAATATATAATTTGATTATGTTTTTAATTTCTGCCCTGTGTATTTAGATGAACTATCTATGATATAAATACAGTTGTTAGGGCATAAGTCTGACATTTTGTTTGGTTTTCTGTTTGCTCTTTTTGGGTTTTTATTATTGTTGTTTATTTTCTGTGCCTGTGTCAGGCTGCTATTACAAAGCACTATAAATGGGCAGTTTTTGGATTGATGGATTGATTACTTGTTTCTCATAGCTCTGGAGGCTGGAAGTCCAAGATTAGGGTGCCAGCAAGGTTGTATTCCAATGAGGTCCCTTTTCCAGGTTGCAGACTGACAATTTCTCCTTTTATCTTTGTAAGGGAGAGAGAAGATTAGATAGCTCTCTGGTCTCTTCTTATAAAAGCACTAATCATATCATGAGGGTTCTACCATCATGGTCTAATTTCCTCCTAAAGGCTCCACGTCCAAATACCATGAAATGAGGAATTTGATCACAGCATATGAATTTGGGGGGGAGGGGAGAAACTATTCAGTTCATAATGGCCTTCTATTTCTTTTTCCTGCCTTCCTGTGGCTTACATGAACATTTTTTTGAAAAGTATTTTATTTAGCTTTGATTATTTTGAGCATATCTTTTTCTGTAACTTGATTGTTCTACATATTATATAATAGCACAATTTTCTGATGTCATTATTTTTTCAGTTCACCGATGTGGAAAAATCGTACCTTACAGTACTTCCATTTACCACATATACAACATAATTGTCTTACACATTTACTCTACATAAGTTTACAACATCATAAGACAGTGCTGGCTTAGTCTGTTAAGCGTCCGACTTTCGCTTAGGTCATGATCTCGCGGTTTGTGGGTTCGAGCCCCGCGTCGGGCTCTGTGCTGACTGCCAGCTCAGAGCCTGGAGCCTATTTCAGAGTCTGTATCTTCCTCTCTCTCTGACCCTCCCCTGCTCACGCTGTCTCTCTCTCTCTCTCTCTCTCTCTCTCCTAGAAATAAATAAAAAATATTAAAAAAAATAAAAGTGCTCTGGGAATGAGATTGTCAAGAGAATAAGAAGACAAACCAAATACTTGGCAAAAAAATGGTCATGAATGACATATCTGATAAAGGAGAGTTATCCAAAATATACAAAGAACTCTTACAACCCAACAATAAGAAAATGAATAACCCAATTAAAAATGAGCAAGAGGTAGAGGCAGAGCTGTAAAGAAGCAGAGTTTTTGGATTTAAAACAAAATGATTGGGGCGCTTGGGTGACTCAGTCAGTTAAGCGACTGACTTCGGCTCAGGTCATGATCTCGTGGTTCATGGGTTGGAGCCCCACGTCGGTTCTGTTCTGGCAGCCCAGAGCCTGGAGCCTGTTTCAAATTCCGTGTCTCCCTCTCTGTCTGCCCCTCCCCTGCTCATGCTCTGTCTCTGTCTCAAAAATAAATAAACTATAAAAAAAATAAAATAAAATAAAAATAAAAACAAAACGATTGTTATTGAAGTTAAGCTGTATAAATTCCAATTACAGCATTAAACTTTAAGATATTTAATGTAATCACCATTATAATCATAAATAAAATAGCTAGATACAATATATAAAAGGGAATAAGAATGGAATTTCATTATTTTATTAGAGCAGGTCAGCTAAACACAAAAGAAGTTAGCAATGCAGAAAAATATCTACAAGGCATACAAGGAATAAAGACCACAGAACAGAAGTCTCTACTTACAAGTAATCATAACTTTTCACCTTTTAAATGTTTTTATTGTGGTAAAATACAAATGACATTAAATTTACCATCTCAACCATTTTTAAGTGTACAGTTTAATGGTATCAACTACATGGTATTGTCATGTAACCATCACCACCATCCATCTCCAGAACTCTTTCCATCATGCAAAATGAGATTCTGTACCCATTAAATAGTAATTTCCCATTCCCTCCTCCCACTCCTTGTCAACCACCATTTTGTTTTCTCTCCCTATTTTTTTCATTTTTTTCTTGCTTTACCTTTCATTTCCTCTCTTTTCCTTTCTTTTGCTTGCTTGCTTGCTTCCTTCCTTCCTTTCTTTCTAGCTGACACACAATATTACATTAATATCAGGTACACAACATAGTGATTCAACAAATTTGTGCATTATTCTATGTCCCATAATTAGTTTAAATATAAATGGACTAAGGTCTCCAGTCAAAAGAAAGATGAACAGAATAGGTGAAAACAGATAATTCAAAATGTGCTGCGTAAAAGAAACTTGCTTGAGATCCAAATAGTAATCAAAAGAGAACAAAGCTGGCTATGCTAATAATATCAGACAAAATAGACTTTAAGTTTACATGAGAAGAGGAAAAACATAATTACATTAACAAAAATTTAAATTCTGCAAAAAAGTAAAAAATTATGAACATTAATCCACCTAGTGACAGGTCACCAAAAAATATATAAAGCAAACACCAAAACAAATGAAGGGAGAAATAGACAACTTCACAAAAGTACCTGGAGCCTTCAACACCACACTCTCAGTGTCTGGATAGAACAGCCAGACAGAAGATGAGTAAAAAGATAGAAGACTTAACACATATACCAACCATACCCATCAGACACAGGTAGAATATGCTGCCTCTCAAAAACAGCAGGCATACTCTCCTCAAGTGCACATGGGACATTTTCCAGGATAGACCCTGAGTTAGGCCACAAGTTAAATCTTGATATCACACAAAGTATCTTCTTTGAATAAAATATGAAATTAGAAATCAGTAACAAAAGGAAAACTGAAAACTTCACAAAATTGTGGAAATTAAACAATATATCTTTAATATATATTTTTAATGTTTTATTTATTTCTAGGAGAGAGAGAGAGAGAGAGACAGCGTGAGCAGGGGAGGGTCAGAGACAGAGGGAGTCACAGACTGAAACAGGCTTCAGGCTCTGAGCTGGCAGTCAGCACAGAGCCCGACGCGGGGCTTGAACCCACGAACCGCGAGATCATGACCTAAGCGATAGTCGGACGCAAAACAATATATCTTTAAACAAGCAATGGATCAAAGAATAAATTAGAATGGAAATTAGATACTACTTAGAGATGAATGATAACAAAAACACAACATACCCAAACTATGGAATGCAGGGAGAGTGGTGTCAAGGGGGAAGTCTATAGTTAAGGAACTATAAATAGAAGAACAAACTAAACTGAAAACTATCATAATGAAGCAAACAATAAAAATTAGAGGAAATATAAATGAAACCAAGAAGAGAATACATAAAATCAATGAAAGCAAAAGTTGGTTCTTTGCAAAGATTAATAAAATTGACAAACTTTTAGCTGGATGGACTAAGAAAAAAAGAAAGGAGACTCGAATTACTAAAATTATAAATGAAAGTGGGGACATTACCACAGATTCTACAGAAATAAAAAGTATCGTGAGAGTACTGCGAACAGTTGAATATCAACTAATTGATTAAGTTAAGTGAAACAGACAAATCTTTAGAAACATAAAACTTACCAAGACTCAATCAAGAAGAAATAGAAAATCTGAATATATCTATAACTAGCAAAAAGATCAAATCTGTAATCAAAAATCTCTCAACAAAGAAAAGCTCTAAACTTGATGGCTTCACTGGTGAATTCTACCAAAAATTTAAAAGCTAATACCAATCCTTCTCAAATATTTCCATAAAGAAAATAAACAAAATGAAAAAGAGATATTATTTCATACATATTTTGTGAGGCCAGCATTACCCTGATACCAAAGCCAGATAAAGACTACCAAAAAAGAAAACTATGGATCAATATCCCTTATGAACATTTATGTAAACATCCTCAACAAAATAGTAGAAAGCAGAATTCAGCAGTGTATGAAAAGGATTATACACCATGACCAACTGCTGTTGGAAAAAAATGGTGCTGATAGACTTGCTTGACACAGGGTTGCCACAAACCTCCAATTTGAAAAAACAAAACAAAACAAAAAACTTAACGTCTATGGAGTGCAATTCCAATCAAGTGTAATACAATGAGGTATGCTTGTATAACCAAATGATTTAAAAATGTATATCCACACAAAAACTTGCACATGAATGTAGCAGCTTTATTCAAAATTTACAAAACTTGAAAACAACCAAGATGTCCTTCAGTAGGTGAATGGATTAAATAAACCATGCTACATTAGACAGTGGAGTATTACTCCATGCTGGGAAAAAAAATACCTATCACGTCATAACAAGACATGAAGGAAAAAAGACAATCTGAAAAGGCTGCATACTGTATGATTCCAACCATATGACATTGTGGAAAAGGCAAAACTATGTCAGTAAAAAAATCAGTGGTTGTCAGAGGCTGGGGAGAGGCAAGCATGAATAAGTGGATCACAGGAGGTTGTTAAGACAGTGAAACTATGCTGCATGACACTACAATGACAACACATATTATAATACATTTGTTCAAACTTAGAATGTACCACACCAACAGTGAACCCTGATGTGGGCTCAGAGTAATTATGGAGTGTCTGTGTAGATTCACTGACTAATAGATGAACGACTCTGATAGAAGATATAATGTTTAATTTTGCTGTGAACTTAAATTTTTTTTAAAAATAAAGTCTATTAATTAAAAAATGCTGTGCTTCTGGACTCTATGATTTCCTCTGAGGTATCTGGTATCATTTGACTTGTTCCCCCGACCCCACCCTGGTATGTCAGGAGCTATTTCTCTCTTGCTGATTTCACACTTTTGGTCTTTATTTTTCAGAAGTTTGACTTTTAGATATCTTGGTATAGATAGTTCTGGATTTGTTCTCTTTGATCTATGCTCGTCTTCTTGAAATGTAGGTTAATGTTTTTGTTTTGCCAAACTAGGAGATATTTTCAGATGTTATTAGGGTGCTTTTTATCCCCACATGATTTTTCTCTCTTTCTGGGGCTCTGACAATATAAACATCAGATATTTTATTATGGTCCTACATAGCCTAACCTTTAGATTATGCTCATTTATTTTCAGTCTATTTTGTTTCGAGAAGGTAACTTCTGCTCTGTCTTCCAGTTTGGCTATGCTCCTCTCTGCCTCTTCCTTTCTGCTCATGATTTCATCTGTTTCAGCCATTGTAATTTTTAGGTGTAAAGTTTGTTTTGCTCTTATTTATGTCTTCTTTTCTGAGACTTTCTGTTTTTTTATGACATTTTCTACATTTCCATTGCTTTCAAGTATGCTTGGAACTGCTTGTTGAAAATTTCTCATGGATACTTAAAATCTTTTTCAGATAACTCTAATATCTACCATCTCATTATTGGCATTTATATTATTTTAAAGTTGAGATCTTTCTCATTTGTGGTTTGATGAGCAGTTTTTTATTGAAATCTAGATAGTTTGTATATTATGTTACAGGGTTCTGTTTCATTTATATTTTTGTCTTTTAGCTACTTTCTCTGCTACTGCTCTGATGGATGAAGGCACAGACATCATCTTTTCTGCCAAGTGGGGTGAAGTCCAGATTTCCTATTCGACCACCTTTGGCACCTGAGAGGGGACTTCTCACTACCACTGGGTGTGTATGGGATTTATGGCTTCTTACCAGGCCTCCACTGATATTTCCCTGTCTTTAGGAGTGTTTCATTACTGTTTGCCATGTGACCTGCACAGACACCCTGTGGGAGTGGATGGCTGGTGGCCTCTGCACTGCTGAGTAGTGGTTAAAATGCTGAGTCCCTACTAGAACTCCTGTGATACTACCCTGAGCGGACAAAGAGGGCTCTGCATTACTGGTGGGAAGGGCTGCAAGTTTAAGGTCCATGCAGGGGATGAGGCTCATTTTCTGCCCCATTTTATGATGCGTGAAAGTGCCAGCTCCCAACTGGCCTTCTCAGACACCACTTTGGCCAGGGCTCAGCAGGTGTTGGGGAATTAGGAAACCTCATAACTGCCTAGTGAGTTGGAAGTCTAGGCTCTCCACTCAGCATTTGCTGGAAAGAGCGGGGGGACACTGTTTACCTGCAGTGTTTGAGCTTTAATTTAGTGATTATTGTCTAAAGGTTTTTATGTATTTCTAGACTGCCCCTTTCCTGGTTCTTTGGTTTTTTAGGGAGCATTTTTCTGATTTGTCATTATGTATTTCTGGGTTGTTGGCTTCTTCCGCCCAAGTATATGACACAAAAGGCAAAGAGAAAACCCAGGGAGCTCATCTCCATTTTATTATTCCCTGGATTTCAGGATCTCTAGCCTTCTTCTCTTCACCTTTTGGAGTCTTTCTATGGAAGTTTTATATATAATACCCAGAGGTTTGGGTTGTATTTAATTAAAGGAATAAGGTAAAATATATCTAATCCATCTCCCCAGAAGTTAAAGTTTCTAGAATCCTTTTTATTTAGAATCAGTTTGACTTCTGTCATTTTTTGACCAAAGATACATATAAGCGTCTCTTATAGTCACATTTGAAAAATCTGGGAATAAGTATTACAATGCCCTTCGTGGGAAAGTGATAAAACAAGAAGGAAGAGGTCATAAGGGACAATTGCAGCAGTCTGGAATCCCCACATGACAAGAGGGAGGGGGAGGTCCTAGCCATCTGTCCAATGTAGCAGCAGAAATAGGCTGATCGTTCGCCACATGGAAAGGCTGTGTTCTCAGAGGTAAGTGGACTCATCCCAAAAATCTATGCTGCAAGCAGTAAATCTATTGGAAGTAGACCCACACCCCAACTAGCCTTGGGGACTCCAAAAGCCAAAGACAAGTAATGGAAGTTTTCTAGAAAAGTCACAGATAATTCGTTATAATTGCTGGCATGAAAATGTTTTAATGATTTCAGTTTTGAGAGCTTGTTAGCGGAGCATGCCAGTGTTATTTCTCCTGTTGGTTTAAGCTTACATGTATCAGAGGCACTTGCTACCTCCAGTTATGGTTATTTTGTTACCTGTGAGATGGTGCCAGGTCATACCTGAGCTCAGTGCCATGGGCTCAGAAGTTCTAGTGTCCATTCTCTGATCCAAGTATTCAATTTTGAGCACTCTGAGAGGATACATCATGCAATAAAAAAGATCACAGCTTAAAAATATTAATAAATACATTCATGAACTTGTTAGGTTCAATCCTTTCTACTAAATTATTTAAAATAATTTAATTTAATAACATGACGTTTTAAGTATTATTAGTCTGAGGGTAAATCTGCATAGAATCATTGGTTGAACACTCTGTACTTCATTTTTAACTTTTTTATCCCTCGTAACTGGATCACATACAGCCATGATTATTCCAATGTCATATGTCCTTGTTTTACAGGAAGCTAGTCCAACATCCTCAATATACCATCTATTGATGTTATTTCACCGCTTTGAAAATCTCCAATATAGGGCTCCTGGGTGGCTCAGCCGGTTAAGCGCCTGACTTCAACTTAGGTCATGATCTCATGGTTTGTGGGTTCATGCCCCTCGTCGGGCTCTGTGCTGACAGCTAGCTCAGAGCCTGGAGCCTGTCTTCGGATTCTGTGTCTCCCTCTCTCTCTGAACCTCCCCTGCTCATGCTGTGTCTCTCTGTCTCTCTCTCAAAAATAAATTAAAAAAAAAGAAAATCTCCAATAAAAGTAACTTAAGGTTTACCGAGGCACCTATTTTATCCTTGCTTCATTACTAATTGTCAGAAAGTTTTCCTTATCAAACTAAATTCTATGTGTATGTGGTTTCCACTTGCTTTGCCCACTAGAGCAAAACAACATAAGGTAAACTTCCTTTACATGAAAGTTCTTAGAGATCATGTTCTATAATCACTCCTTCCTGTTCCTAATTCTTGTATTTTCCAGCCTAAACAAACAAAACAAAACATTTAAAAAAAAAAAACAGCAAACAAACCCTCTGGTTCTTTCTGTCATTCCTCTTATGAAGTGATTAGAAGTTCTCTTGACAACTGATGTCTAACATAGGGCCACTTCATGAACTAATACCCTCCCTAACTCACCCTCGTCTGGACACTGTATTGTTGACATAACCCAAGATCACATTAGTTCTTAGTTATTAATACAATAGCGTTCATTGAGGAACTATTTAGTGAACAGCTACCTTGCTGAGAACACGGAGATGTTGGAAATGTGAGTCAAGGCCTCAAGCCAGGGACGGTGTTGTTGGGATCCCTTAAACTACTTAAAAATCCACAACATTTTAGGGAAAAAAATGATAAATTCCAGCAGAGAACTAGAGCTTTTGTCCTATAAGAACAGAGATGACATCAATCTCTATTAAGCTTTAGTTATCAAATATTTCCAGATACTTGAGATGTTTCAGTATCCTTGTCTAACTATCCTTTCATGTTCATTACATCCAGCTTCCCCATCATCTGGTAATTTGGAACATTTTCCTTCCACTCCTTCCCAAAGTCCTTAAGGATGAAGGGCCAGGACCAAGCTGAGAGCAGGCCTGAGCTCACACTGAGGCTGCCCTCTGAGGTGACCTTCATCTCACTCATCACTCTGTGGCTCCCACATTCTTTGACTACATCTCACTGTCTTTCCAAAAGGATAACAGGAGACCCCTGCCAGATGCCTTGTTGAAATCCAGATCTGTTTACCAGCTGGCAACACTGACAAAAAAGGAAATTAGGCTAGTCCACATAACAACTTGTTCTTAGTAAATCCATGGTAGCTTTGATGATCATGTTTCCTTTCTAAACATTTAGAAATTATTCTCAACTCTTGCTTAAATCTACAGCACACTTTCAAGTCTATAATTGGTAGAATTCTTGCCCAGCAAGGACACTGAAACTTTACTTCCCACATTACCTATTCTCGCAGAAGTTTTCTACAGGCTTCAACAATTACCCACAGTAGTCGAGTGATACTAGCCATTCATTCATTCAACAAACACATGGAAGTTTTATCCACTTGGGTCCATGATTCCTTTCAGCCAAGAGGTTTGAACTCTAATCAAGCAAAATTTTCTTATGATCTCCTTTGGCTTACTTACACATCCTCTTAGCAATATTTGTTTTATCCTTTTTGTCCAAAATGACTTGGTTTGGTGAGGGGACTGAATCAACATAAGAAATACTAAGTTTTGTTTACTGTTTTTTATTCATCAGCATTTCCTCACTGACCTCTGGTATATCTTTTTAGTTTTCTTTGATGTTTTGGGGACCAACTTTGTAACAGTATAGATGGATCAGCACACGGCTCTTAAGTGTACACATGGGCTACAAAGCTGCTGACCTTGAGCAGGAGACCTGGCTTCTCTGAATCTCCATCTTCTGCTCTGAAAATGGAGATAATGACACAGACCTATAAAGTCATTACAAAGTTTTTTTAAAAATACAACCTGACTCTAGTAGACAGCACATAAACAGTAATTCATGAACTATTTTTTATTCATGTATTTGTTTAAGATCCCTAACACTTATTCTATATTTGTTCCTTTTGTGTTTATATCATATTTGAAACCAAGATTGCATGTCCTGTGATTCCTTTATATTTATTCTTGCTCATCTCTCATCTTTCTATTTGTGGGTGTGCCCTTTTTATATCAGAGCTAAATTTAGATGAATTAAAGCAACATGGATAAAGAGCACAGTGTTTAAGGAAAAAAGTCAGACACAAAGTAGACATGTTGTAGAACTTTATTACATCAAGTTCAAAAACAAGTTAAATAGAGTATTTAAAAAAGCATATTTATGGGTGTCTGGGTGACTCAGTTGGTTAAACATCTGACTTTGGCTCAGGTCATGATCTCACAGTTCATGAGTTCGAGCCCCACATCAGGCTCTGTGCTGACAGCTCAGAGCTTGGAGCCTGCTTCGGATTCTGTGTCTCCCTCTCTCTCTGCCCCTCCCCAGTTCTCTCTCTCTCTCTTTCTGTGAAAAATAAACTTTAAAAACTTAAAGGCATATTTATATTTGAAATTCTTTCATAAGAGCAAGAAGGGATACCCTCACCACTCAGAGCAGTGGCTCCTTCAGGAGGGCAGGAAAGTAGGAGGGGAAGAAAGCACCTGGTCCTCCCAGACCTGGTGACAAATACCATGTGATCAGCTTGTAATAATTCATAATGCTATGTATTTATGTTTTATCTATTTATGTTTCTTGTGTTTCACAATAAATATTTAAAATGCTATTTAAAGCTAATTTAAATATATAAAATGTGTGAATATGGGAGCTGTGAGAATAATTTTATTACAAGCTTAGAAAATGTCAGGTTTGACCAGACAGTACTGTTACTTATAAGTGTAGAGGGCCATGGCGCATCTGGGTGGCTCAGTTAGTTAAGCAACTCTTGGTTTCAGCTTAGGTCATGATCTCATAGTTCGTGAGTTCAAGCCCCACATCAGGCTCTGCTTTGACCATGTGGAACCTGTTTGTATTTCTTTCTCTCCCTCTCTCTCTGCTCTTCCCCTGCTCACTCTCTGTTTCTCTCTCAAAATAAGTAAATAAACTTTAAAAAATAAATAAATAAAATGTTACCTTAAAAAAAGAACTATAAAGAGCTAACAAATGATGAATATTCTTGCCCAGCTTTGCAGTAGCCTTTGTAACCGGAGTTAAGAGCTTCACCTGTTACCTCAGTCTTACAGCTCACAATGCCAGTCTAATTTCACACACAGGTGAGACCCCTTGTCAGATAGATGATGTATTCCTGGGAAGCTGTGTCAGAGAAGCCTTGAACTTCCCCAGCAGCGTCCTGTGTCCCTTCTGCATTCCACTCCCAAATATCTCACATCCTTCCCCACCACACACAAAGAAGCCTTCTAGTCAAGTAAATCAGTGCTGTGTCTGATGCAATTTTGTACAAGAGAGATAATTCAACTGCATTTCATTAAACCCATGACATTTCTTCTCCACTCCCCTCCTCTTTTGAACTTTATCTCATAGATGAATAAAGTCCAGTACAGCCCAACATAAGTTGGAATACTAAAGGAAATGAGTCTGTATTTTGTTCAAATAGAGGATCATAAAGAATGTGCCAGCAACCAAACAAAGCAAATGCTTTTAGGATCTGCTATATACTCACATGTTCAAACTTAGAGAAACAAATCTCTGTTCCCAACAGGAAATGGATAGATCGATTTGTCTGTTCTCCCTGAAAAATTTCAACTATAAATCCTGGGAATTGCCAAAGGAAAAGAGAGAAAGGTAGTAGAGAAAGATGCAAGGATTTGGGAACCTGAGAGTTGAAGAAAAGCACACCAGCAGGGTGGCCACAACCCCTCCCCCACCAGCAGAAGAAGGTGGTGCTGTCCCAGGGTTGCTTAATCCTCAGCCTACAACAGAGAATTGCACAGGCCAGCCCATTCCTCACTGGGGCAGGGGGTGGAGGGAGGTCCTTCTCATAGCACTGAGTGGAACCACTGCAGTCTAGGGAGACAGCTCCTTCCTACCAGACCCAACAAGACCTCTTCATCTCAGGAGCCTGAGATGCCCCTCCCGCAGGAGAAATGGACTAGGCCAGTGAAATCAGAAAGGCTGTGGCCACAGCAAGCCAACCCATTTGTCCCACACTCTCCCCAACAAGAGACAGCACACAGATGCACTAATTTGTTGAAGAGAGGTTTTTTTTTTTAGTACATATTTTAAATTTAGATCAGTTTTAGGGGCGCCTGGGTGGCTTAGTCGGTTAAGCGTCCGACTTTCGCTTAGGTCATGATCTCGCGGTTCGTGGGTTCGAGCCCCGCGTCGGGCTCTGTGCTGACTGCCAGCTCAGAGCTTGGAGCATGTTTCAGTCTGTGACTCCCTCTCTCTCTGACCCTCCCCTGCTCACGCTGTCTCTCTCTCTCGCTCCTAGAAATAAATAAAACATTAAAAAAAATAAAAAAAAATAAATTTAGATCAGTTTTAGATTCACAACAAAATTGAGAGAAAGATTTCCTATACGCTTTCTGCCCTTGCATATATATAGCCTCCCATTTTATCAATATTGTCTACCAGAGTGGTACAATTGTTACAAATGATGAACCCATATTGACACATCATTATCACTGAGAGTGTATGGTTACATTTGGGCTCACTCTATGGTTGTGAGAGTTTCATGCATTCTATGAGTTTGGAAAATATTTTGCTTGTCTTCGTGTTCTGACTGTGGTTTTCACAGAGCAGAGTTTTGTATTTTATTAAAATTGTTTCTTTCATGGAAAGAACGTATCTAAAAAGTCATTGGTCATATTAAATCCAAGGTTAACTAGGTTTTCTTCTGTTATCTTGATAAGTTTTATAATTTCTCATTTCATATGTAGATCTACAATCCATGTTGAGTTCTTTTATGTGAAGAATATGAGATCTGTGTCTAGATTCCAGTCTATGCCTGTGGATGTCCAGGTGCTGCAGCACTAGTTGCTGAAAAGACTGCCTTTTCTTCATTGTATTGGCTTTGCTCTTTTGTCAAAAGTCAGTTGGCTATATTTGTGTAGATCTATTTCTGGTTCTCTGTTCTGTCCTATTGATCTATTTGTCTATTCTTTCACCCATGTCAAACTGTTCTTATCACTGTAACTCTCTGCTAAGTCTTGAAGTGGGTAGTGTCAGCCCTCTGACTTCATTTGTCTTCTTCAATATTGAGTTGGCTATTCTGGGTCTTTGTCTTTTTATACAAACTTCAGAATCCATTTGCCAATATCCACAAGGTAACTTGCTGTTATCTGGAGTGGCATTGACTTGAATCTATGTACCAACTTCACAAGAACTGACATGTTGATCATATCAAGTCTTCTTACCAATGAACACAGAATATCTCTCCATTTATTTAGCTTTTTTATTTCTTTTATGAGAGTTTTATAGTTTTCTTCAGATAGATCTTGTACATTTTTGTTAGATTTATACCTAAGTATTTGATTTTTTAGACTTAATATAAATAATAGTGTGTTTTAAACTTCAAGAACAATTGTTCATTGCTGACATATAAGAAAGTGAATTATGTATTAACCTTGTATCCTACAACCTCGCTATAACATGTTATTAGTTCCAAGAGAGTTTTTTTTTTGTAGATGCTTTTTAAAAATTTTTTATATTAAAAATCACATTATCTGTGAACAAAGGCAATTTTATTTCTCCCTTCCCAATCTGTATACCTATTATTTCCTTTTATTATCTCATTGCCTTAGCTAGTACCTCCAGTACCATGTTAAGAATGAGTGGTGCCTAATAAACACAACCTCAGCAACATGAGCAAGGTCAACATCAACAGCTATAAATCATGTTGACAGTAACTACCCTTGGTATGATGTGATGAAAATACACTTTTCTTCTCTGTGATCTTTCTCCCAAAACCATAACTTCAGTCTACTCTTGAGGGAAAAACTCAGGCATATGCCAATAGAGCAGTATCCTACAAAATACGTGATCAATACCTCTCAAAACTTTTTGGGGCCACTGGATGGCTCAGTCAGTTAAGTGTCCAACTTCAGCTCAGGTCATGATCTCATTGTTTGTGAGTTCGAGCCCTGCATTGGGCTCTGTGCTGACAGCTCAGAGCCTGGAGCCTGCTTCAGATTCTGCGTCTCCCTCTCCCTCTGACCCTCCCTTGCTCATGCTGTTTCTCTCTCTCCCAGAAATAAATAAAACATTAAAAAATTTTAAAAAATACTTCTCAAAACTTTTCAAAGAAATCAGAATCAAAGGACATCAGAAACTGCCACAGCCAAGAGTAGGCAGAGAAGATATGACCACTAAATATAATGTGGTATCCTAGATGAGATCCTGAACCAGAAAAAGGTCATGAGGTAAAAACTAAAAAAATCAGAATATACTATGGACTTTAGTTAATAGTAATTTATTAATATTGAGTTACTAATCTGTAATGAATAAACCATACTAACCGAAGATGATAGTAGTGGAAGAAGCTGTATGTGGGGAGTGTGAGAAGTACATGGGAATTTTCTGTACCATCTATCTAACTTCTTTGTTAATCTAAAACTATTCTAAGAACTGAAGTCTACTAATAAAAAGGAGAAGCAACAAAGAGGATCCTTGTGGTAATGAAGTGATCAGTATCTTGACATTTTTGGTGGATGCCCAAACCTATATACGTGATAAAATAGTATTGGGCTACACACACACACACACACACAAGTAAAACTGGAGAAATTTTAATAAGATTGATGGATTGTATGAATGTCATTATTCTTTATAACTATAGCTTGCAATATGTTACAATTGAAAGAAACTGGGTAAAAGATAACAGCTGCATGTGAATCTTTAAGCATCTCAATAAAAGTTGCAATTTAAAAATGTAAATAGCTCTTAAAAGTATATCTTCAGGAACAGCAAAGAAGAAAAAACTCATGCCTCTGAGCTATCTTTACATGAACCAAGGAATATCCAATATGGAAGGGGAGGAGGAAGGGTAACAACAACAAAAATAATAATAACAAAAAAGAAGAAAGATAAATGGAAGAGAGACAAGGAGATGTGGAAGAGGAAATAGTTGGGCTCCCATTGGTAGCCAGATGTCAACATGTTTTGGAAGCTAGACATACCCACTTTGGGGGGCTACAAGCATCTTCCATTTTCCAAAATGAAAGCCAGTATTTACCTGGGAGCAAAGAGCTTCTTTATTTTCAATAATATCATTAATATTTCCTTTATATGCAAATGTAGGCCATTTAATCTAAGCATGTGGCACACTGACAAAAAGGTAGAAGATGCTAAATAATTTTTTAATAAACACAACCAGACAAACAATCAGGATATATTTGAATTCTGATCTTAAGAACTATTCAGTATGGTTGATATCGGGCATTCTCAAGGATAAGGGCAGAGCACCAAACTTCTTGTATGACACAAGCATGGGCTACCTTAATAAACAAAATCAAAGTTTCCTGTACTAATGAATTGGACAAGGAATTACAAGCTCACTAACCCTGCATGACGGAAGCAGTCTCCCCTTCCAGCTACAGCTAGCAGCACCAAAAGCTTCCATTATGAAGGGTGTACTTGGAAGTCATCAAAGAAGGGAGAAACTACAGGTTTCTCCTGTAGAGGAGAATAGAGAGACTAGTTTCCCTACAGAAGCTTTTAGTTTCCAGATGTCAAAGATCCTCTCAGGCTTCCTCTGTAAGAAAGCCTCAACATGGCACTGCATAGACAACCACTTATACCACATAAAAGTTCGGATCAATAACTTAGAAAACTGAGCCTTCCCTGGAGGCTCTGGAGTTTTGTAGCACTTGGCTTCGGCATCTGGGTTCTTTCTTTCTTTTTTCTACACCTGCATCCATATTGAATCAGCATCTGCCCCCATTACACGATCCAGGTACAGACACATTGGGTTCAGCAGATTATATCTCTTCATCTGGCCTGGCATTTGTCTGTCATGCTGTGGCCGGAACATGATACCTGGTTGACAAAACGCAGCCCTCACATATGTCGGTGGCCCTTTGTTCTACCAGGGTGCTCCTGCTGTTTGGAACCCTCCAAAAGTTCAGGGATTCAGGCCTCTATCTCGTTGGCCCTTTCAAGACAAATGGCAGATCACAGATCACAGCAGGTGCTGCTCAGCTCAACATTTGTACCTCCCCATACAAATGCATCTCTGCCTGCTGCATTTCAGAATCAATCAAGGAAGCTTCAGGGTCCTGGGCACACGCTTGTGGTTTGGAGTGAGTTAGTGTTCAGCTTTGATGTTTCCTTTTTTATCTTGAGCTTTATCCTGAGAATTCTTTGCAACCTGGTTGAGGTGGCAGTTAACAGCCAGGCTCAAGGGCTCTAAGGAAGAACTCTGGAAAGAGTCACAGATGCAAAGTGTCTGCTCTGATGTCTGGCCTAGGATGCAGGAAAGATAGAACAAGGATTCCATGGCCCAAAAGTTATCACAGCAATCTCCCTTCTGATTATAAACAGTGCTCAGGATGAGAAGATATGAAAAATGTCTCATTTAAATTCAATGCTTCAGTGACATGGTGGTAATAATTCAAAATTATTCATTTATTACCAGACATTAAAACATTCATTAATCTCCTCAAGTTTAGATCAAAGACCACTGCCTAGAAAAAAAAAAAAAACCCAGGTATTTACTAACAATAAACCCTCATTCAATGCCAAAGCATCGAAGAGTATTTTAAATTAATCAATCCACTCTCCAAAATCTTCATTCATAGCACATACTCCATGTATCCTTTGCCTCCAAAGGATATTATTACAATTTTTAAAAGGCCACTATTATTACTATTACTTCCTGATAAGTTGGATATATCTGAGTGATAGATCAGTGTTTTAAGTTCAATAGACAAACAGTATTAAGATGAGCTGACTTCACCCCCCAGTGTGAAATCTTTCTCCATTGACTCTTCTCTGTGTAAAAAACTCCTCAGTCACCATGAAATCCTCATGACTTAGTTCTTTTTATTTTAAATGCTGTTGAGTTTTCATGAACAACTACCAATGCTTAACACTACATGCTAACTTCAGTCTGGTTGAAAATGATAAATCCAAGGCAGATTCCAAGATCCAAGTGTTCTTAACAATGACTCTAGAAATGTGCCATTGAGATTGCTTTTTTTTTTCCAGTCCTTTCTGAGTTTTAAGGATGGGTGCCCAGAACTTTAGTCCTTGCTTTAGGACAGGCATGATCACCGGCACAGCACGGTGTCAAGGTGTTTCTACCAAGTTGTTTAACTCCATGCATGTCTCTCACAAGATTCCACTTAGGAAAAGTTCCCTGACATCCTCTTCAGGGCCCTGGGGTGCAAGGGCTGCTGGGGGTGAACAAGGGGTACAGTCCTGTCAACTCCGAGGCACATGGCCCCTCCCTGGAAGACACATGACTGCAGAGACCACAGCGTGGACCCTTGAGGAACAAATGGGATGAAGATATCCTTGCATTCATTAGGAATGTGAACAATGTGATATCCACAGTATCACCCTAACTCTAAGCTTCTGTTATGCTAAAACCCTAAAACCGAGTAAATGCTGAATGAGCAAAGTGGCATCCTTGGGCCCATGCATGAGGTCGCTAAGCAGGTTTTGGTCCAATGCTGATGCACTAAATACCATCTGGATGAAGGCTGCAGCTTCTTCATTTTCTGTAAAGCAGCACAAGTCAGTCACATAAGGACTCAACTTCTGTGTTCCTTCATTTCCCTGATGCCAATCCCTTTATCTCTAGCAAGTAGGAAGGTATTGTTATGCAGCCACACACCACTTTGGATGCTCCGTGTTGGTGCCTCAAGATGTTTTTTGCCTCTGAGCTACTTTTTAACAATAAAATCTAGTCTTTTCTTAAGGTAAGTTCTTGGGAATGTTGGAACTGAACCAACATCTCAAAAGTCATTTACCGAGCTCTTTTCATGTTCCAGGCTCCATATTCAATGCAGTGGAGTATGCAAAGGTTAATACATCGGTGCTCACCCTCAAATCACTGTGACTGTAGGGCAAGCATAAGGTGTTGTAATTATGGCAGAACCAGGTACTACAAGAAAACAAATGTGAGATTTATATTGACTTAAGCAATTGGGGACCGTGTTGTGACGTCTTTGAAAAATGGTAAGGTTTTCAAAAATTGAGAAAAAGGAGAGGAAGAATGGAAATAATTGGAAAGAAATGTATAGGCTAAAAGAATAAGTCAGCAAAGGAAAAGACATGTGGAATAAGAGACAGTGTCCAGGACCCAGCAAAGAGTAAGTTGGAGCCCAGGCACACGGAGGTGAGGCATGCAGCCGGCCACAGTTTGTAGAAGCGGAGTGACACATCAGCCACCAGTCTGATGATTTTGGACTTTGTTCCAGCAAAGGCAAGTCACTGAAGAAGTCTGAGCAAGGAAGTGACATGCTTGAGCTAACTTGGAAGCTAGAGCCGGCAGACAGGTAGGTAGACAGTAGTCATAAAATCTGAGATATTTTGCCACTGGGCCCTTCCACCTCCATGTGAGCCTACTTGCTCCCTTTTCCCTCCATCGCTTTATCCTCCCCAACCTAACCCATATAACCCTCCTGGAGTGGGGCATCAGGGAAGACTTAAAACACAAAAAATCCTCAAGACCTCAAAGAATGCCACCTCAGTGGGAGGAAGAACGGGTATTAGCTCCTGAGACCATGTTCTCGGCCACCCTGTGAAGGAGGCAGCGGGAAACCACAAGAGAGGGCTGGCTCTCTTTGGATTGGGATTCAAAACGACTTCAAGGGCAGGCAAAGGAGAATGAAACTTTGGAAATGCTTTCTTTTTAGTAGTGACTCCTCCCCAGGGAGACCCCAAAGCTCTTAAACTGGCCCAAAATCAAGGTATAGGTATCAGCTTTTAAATCCAGTGATTAGTCAAGCCTTTTCTCATGCTTGAGGGTTCAGTTTTTTTGCTCCCAAGAAGGCTCAGTTCTGGGAGGCCATGGAGGTCCCACCGGATGCTGGAGCTCTAACCGCCTGCCCCCACCCCATCACAGCCACCTCACGTCTCCTTCCTGCCAGAGAACAGGGATCCCACAGGGAGCACTCTTTGCCCTGGGACCTATTGCTCATTGTCTTTAACTGCATGGTATAAATAGTCATTTTATTTTTGACCAATGTATATAGAAAGAATTAAAAATGAAAGAGAGAGGGAGAGAGAGAGAGAGCAGAAAAAAACAAAAGCCAAATTCTTAACAAGGATATGTTTTTTAAAAAAATTATGAGAAAATGGAAAAGGCTTTCAGAAATTCCTGTGGTCAAATCTAGTTATTACACATTTTGTTTTTCTTATGACAGAGCACAAAGCCAAGGACCCAGGGGGCACGAAGACACTGAAATCTCTCCTCTCACAAAATCTCAGGGGACCAGCTCCTGATTTTCCAGGCCAAGAGAAAAACCCTAATGGGAAAGGAACATGTTTCTCTGCTAGCAAATGGGTTTGCTGGGGCTCTCATTTTCCACACACCACGTCTCCAGGCCCTGAGACCTTGCAGGGTCCCCAGGGACCACTCCTGTGCCTCAACGGAGCGCCATCACACAGGCCCTGCCCACCGAGGCAGAGACGGCGTTTCAGGAGGCTCTTTGTAGAAGTGCTCTGCCAGGGAGAAAATGGTCTACCTTCACTTGGGCTCAGAGCCTGTAAGCATAAAAGGCGGAGAAAGAGGGTGGAGTATGATTCATTCTGAGCTGAGAAGTGACTCAAAAAGGAAACTGCCTGGTGCGCGGGGATGACACAGTTCATTGTAACCTGCTGTGACCAGGCCTGTCTGTCAGGCAGCTGCCTACCTTCACCTTGGAACTCAGTCAAGTGAACATGCCGGGCACACTCCAGGCTGCATCCACACGGGGTGAGTAACACTTTTCTTGGCCTGGCTTCTCACTTCGGACCACTCCCAGCCTCCGTGCCACTGAGAGCCCTGAGACTCAAGGAAACAGGTTAGAAACAGAACAGAAACTATTGAGATATAGAGACAGGACTGCAGGAGTACCAGAAAGGGGAGCAGGAAGGAACAGGGCCCTGCCACACGCACTCAGAATTCTCAGAGCCAATGCTTTAACTTACCCATTCTCAGTATTTGCTGCTTCATGATTATAACTTTGTCCAAATCACCCACCCCCCTCAAAAAAAAGGAAAAGAAAGCTCTCTTTTGTTTTTTACAATTGACTTCTTTCTTTCTTTGTAAGGTCAAGGTGCTGACACCCTTAAAACCTTAAAACAGAAGGGGGTACTCCCTGAGCTGTTCTAATGCTGGCAATAAAGATTAGGGTGAAGTGTATGGAATTGCTATTTTGGTAAGTCAAAGATGGGCAAATGTCCTCAGTTGATATAGTTCAATCTAACAGGCTGCATGAAAGAGTAGCTAGTATTAGCGAAGATCACTAATGTTTTTTTCAAAAGGTTTCATCAGCATCATGTTAGCTTAGTGATACTAACAACATTGCTACCAAATACCTGTTACCTCTTCCTTACCTGCTTACCCAGCACTCCTCCCTGCTGCTCCCTGTGCTGCCGAGAAGGTGGCTGATGGTCACCCATGAGGTGCCAAGATGGTTTCAAGGCTGCACAGGCAGTTGGCATTGACTTCTGGACAAAGTCCACTCCATACCAGATTCAAGGGTTACCACAGCGTCTGCCACTGTCCCAGGGGAGCCCTGCACCTCAGGAGAATGGCCAAGGCCACAGCAGACGTCCTGAATGAGGCGAGAGGCCACCCTCCTGCTGAGCACCAGTTCTGCTAAGCTCCTCATTCTCCAGGCAGAGTGAACCTGCTCCCGTGGGAGACAGACCTGAGCCATTTTCCCTGGGGAAGCAATGTGTGCTGGGGAATCCCCGTCTTCTCAAGAGGAAGGTGCTGCCTCTGAAGAGTGCAATGAGGGCCCACCACTCCCCCAAACACACGCACACACCTTCTTATACACAGGAGAAGACATCAGAACTTTTCTAAAAGTGACTGTTATTGGCTTCTGATGCATACAGTTTTCCATCCTTTTCCTCTTTCCTTCAGTGAATATTTGTGTTTATACTGTGTCAGGCATTGTGTTTTTCCAATAAACATTTTCTAAGTCTTGATTCCTCTCAGGAATCTTAGACTCCAGAAAGAGAGAGTACACACACACACACACACACACACACACACGTAACCAGGAGTGCCCATGCTGTGTGAATAGCACAGGAGGAACAGTGAACTCTGCCTGGGAAATTAGAGCATGGATGGGTATGGATGTTGACCTGCACACACAGAGTATGTAAGGAAGATTTATTAGTGAGTGAATGAGTATGTGTGAAAGTGAATGAGTGAATGAGGGAGTGATCTCTTTTTTATGGTTGGGTTCTGTTCTAGGTACTAGGGGTGAAAGAGTGAATAAAACATACAAATCCTTGCCTTCAGATTGAGTGTGTTTGACATGATAAACATGATATCTTGAATTGCCTATGGATGAAAAAAGATTTTTAAAAATAGTTTTAAGAGAGAAGAGGATGAGGAATTCTGAGCAAAAAGAACAACTTGGGGGGGGGTGGTGGTCATGAAAACAGATGGTGTATATGCACACAATCCAGATAGGCAAACTATAAAATCAACATGTTTCAGCATCTAATGAATTTTAGAGGAAAAACATTGAAAAGAATAGTAACATTTTGGTCTGCCTGGCCTTGACTTTTGACCCTGTTAAGTTATTACCCTTCCAGACCTTTTCCTAGTCACCAAAATAGAAAGGAGAAAATAAAGGAAATCAGTCTGATTTTCAATTTGCCTTCTTTTAAAAAAATTTTTAATGTTTATTTATTTTGAGAGAGATAGAGCATGGGCTGGAGAGGCAGAGAGAGGGGCCGAGAGAGAATCCCAAGCAGGGTCTGATGCAGGGTTCCATCTCATGAACTGTGAGATCATGACCTGAGCTGAAATCAGGAGTCGGATGCTTTACTGACTGAGCCATCCAGGCGCCCCTAATTTTGCCTCCTTTAATGGTGATTTAACTCCAATCTAAACCTCATGATGAGGCCAGACAAGCTGAATGGGCTGTGAGAGGCAGGCAGGAGCTGACTGGAAGAAAAAAGAAGAGGTGCTCCCCAGGAGAGCACCGTGCCCCATGCCACACCACTTGTCTCCTGGTGTGGGTTTTCTCAGATTTGTCAGAGAAGCTTAGGTCTCTCTGACTCTTAATAAAGTGAACACTGAAGATCAAAGACAAATTTCAACTTCTAACACATTTTTATTCTATCAAGGTAAAATGTATGGACAGAAAACTGCAGAGATTATAAGACTGCAGTTTGACATCTGAATAAATAAATGATACATCTGAGAAATCACCAGACTAATCAAGACAGACTGCTACCAACCCACTAAGCTCCCTCAAGCCTCTTTCCAGACACCACCCCCTATGCTGAGGTGACTTTCCTGATTGAGAGCACCACTTCCTAATTTTGTCTCTGCTTCAACATCATAGAATGGAATCAGAAAATACACATTTTTTAGGGATTGACTTCTTTCCCTCAACAAGATGTTTTTGAGATTTATCCACAATGCTTCATTTGGCAATAATTTGTTTCTTTTTATTTATAAGTAAAAGTCCATTGGATGACTACACAAGTTCATTATCCATTCCTTTTTGGTAGGCATTTGGTTTGTTTCCATTTCCTGGTTTTAATGGACAAAGTTTTTATGAATATTCTTACTGTAGTCTTTCTATAATCCTACATTTTCAGTTCTCTTTGGTAAATACAGGGAATAGAGTGGCTGTTTAATTTCAAAGGAAGTTGCCAAGCTGTTTTCCAAAGTAGTTGTACCATTTTACATTCCCTCCCGCGATGCATGAGAGTCTCACTTTCTGAACATCCCTTGGGGACCTTCCATGTGGCCAGCTGTTCCAATTTTAAGTATGCTAATAATATGACAATGTGGCCCGTTTTGGTTTTAATTTCCATTTCTCGGTGATCCTGACCAGTTTTTCATGAACCTCTTGGCCATTCCTCTATTTTTTAGGGAAGTTTATGTTCAAACCTTTTGCCCATGTTAGTAGGTTGTCATTTTGGCAGATGATACACAGATAGACAGATAGACATCTTCTTTCAGAAACCTAGATTGCAGTTTTCTTCTGGTCCATGGCTTGTGTTGGCATGTTCTCAGTTTTGAGGGAGTGCGGTTTATCATTTTTTTCTTTAAGTTTAAAACTTTTTCTGTCCTCCCTAAGCAATACTAAGCAATACTTGCCTACTTCAGAATTGCAAAGATATTCTCCATTGCTATCTTTTGTAAGTTGTAGACTCTTAGTTTTTATGCTTAAGTCTAGGATACATCACAAAATAATTTGAGAGTGTTTATGGATGATAAAGGCTGAGACTCATTTTTTCCACATACTTATAGAGCAGAACAAGTGTTTAGTATATTCCGATGACAAGACTTTCTTTTCCCCCATTGAATAGCCTTGACACCTCTGTCAAAAATGAAAAAAATTAAAAATAGAACTTCCATAAGATCCAGCAATTCCATTTCTGGGAATATATCCAAAGGCAATGAGAACACTATGTCAAAAAAAGACCTGCACCCCGACGGCCACTGCAGCATATTTACAAGAGCCAAGACATGGCAACAAACTAAGTGTCCATCCACAGATGCATGGATAAGGAAGATGTGATATCTTTTTTTTTTAATAGTTTATTGTCAAATTAGTTTCCACATAACACTCAGTGCTCATCCCCACAAGTGTCCTCCTCCATGCCCATCCCCCCTCCCCCCACATCCATCANTGCGGAAGATGTGATATCTAATGCAATGGAATATTATTCAGCCATAGTAAAGAAAATCATGCCATTTGCAATAACATAGATGAAAATTGAAGGCATTACACACCAAGTAAATAAGTCAGACAGAGAAAGGAAAATACTGTATGATCTCACTTCTATGCAGTATCTTTAAAAAAGATCACAGAAAGAGAAAAAAGATTTGTAGTTATCAGAGGCAGAAGGCGAGGAGACAAGGAATTGGAAGAAGGTGGTCAAAGGTGCAAATATCCACTTATAAGATAAATAACAGCTACTACTCTGTGATATACAGGAAAAGTGTTAAGAGAGTAAATCTGAAGACTTCTCATCACAAGGAGAAAACCTGTTTTTTTTTAATTGTGTCTATATGAAGTGATGATATTAACTAAACTCAATGTGGTGATCATTTCACAATATGTATAAGTCAAGTCTTTATGCTGCACCTTAAATTTATACGGTGTTGTATGTCAGTTATAGCTCAGTAAACCTGGAAAATTTAAACAAAAAGGAAAAAAAGACCAGACTTATAAACAAAAAGGAAGGAAAAAAGGAGAGGTGGAAGGAAGGGAAGAACATTGCTACATTGCTATTCATTTATCCAGCTGTTTAAACCACATGAGTGAACAAAAAATTTTTAATGATTTTTAAATATTTGTGAAACAAAAAAATCAACAGCTCATGAATGGGTCTATTTCTCAAGTCTGTGTTTTCCTCTATTGGTCTCTCTATTCTTAATCTAATAAAACACTGTTATGACTAATGTAGATTCCTAGAAAAAACTCTTATGAGACTCAAAATATAAATATCCATGAGTCCATATTGATATAAATAAAGAACTGAGTAAACAAAATAAATGGTCGGGGGAGGAGGGTAAAGACAAATCTCTTGCACAGATTTCCAAATAATTTCTGTAGATAGTCCACCCTCAAGAAAGTGGAGCATACTGCCACACTCCTTACTGTCATTGTGCATAATGACTGCTTCCCAAAGAGTATGGTTCAGAAAGGGAGAGAAAGAGTAACTTTATAATGGAAAAAACGGGGGGTGCCTGGGTGGCTCTTGGTTGGGTCTGTGAGTCCTGTGCTGACGGTTCGGAGCCTGGAACCTGCTTCAGATTCTGTGTTTCCCTGTCTCTCTGCCTGCCCCCCCCCCCCCCCCC